>NC_053390.1:512715514-513020873 GCF_905171765.1 Bufo bufo | reverse complement strand
CCCCAAAACACATTCCCCACCTTCTCCTGAGTACGGCAATACCAGATGTGTGACACTTTTTTGCAGCCTAGGTGGGCAAAGGGGCCCATATTCCAAAGAGCACCTTTCGGATTTCACAGGTCAATTTTTACAGAATTTGATTTCAAACTCCTTACCACACATTTGGGCCCCTAGAATGCCAGGGCAGTATAACTACCCCACAAGTGACCCCATTTTGGAAAGAAGACACCCCAAGGTATTCGCTGATGGGCATAGTGAGTTCATGGAAGTTTTTATTTTTTGTCACAAGTTAGTGGAATATGAGACTTTGTATGAAAAAAAAAAAAAAAAATCAGCATTTTCCACTAACTTGTGACAAAAAATAGAAAATTCTAGGAACTCGCCATGCCCCTCACGGAATACCTTGGGGTGTCTTCTTTCTAAAATGGGGTCACTTGTGTGGTAGTTATACTGCCCTGGCATTTTCCAGGGGCCCTAATGTGTGTTAGGTAGGTAAATGACCTGTGAAATCCTAAAGGTGCTCTTTGGAATATGGGCCCCTTTGCCCACCTAGGCTGCAAAAAAGTGTCACACATGTGGTATCGCCGTATTCAGGAGAAGTTGGGGAATGTGTTTTGGGGTGTCATTTTACATATACCCTTGCTGGGTGAGAGAAATATCTTGGCAAAAGACAACTTTTCCCATTTTTTTATACAAAGTTGGCATTTGACCAAGATATTTCTCTCACCCAGCATGGGTATATGTAAAATGACACCCCAAAACACATTCCCCAACTTCTCCTGAGTACGGCGATACCAGATGTGTGACACTTTTTTGCAGCCTAGATGCGCAAAGGTGCCCAAATTCCTTTTAGGAGGGCATTTTTAGACATTTGGATACCAGACTTCTTCTCACGCTTTGGGGCCCCTAGAATGCCAGGGCAGTATAAATACCCCACATGTGACCCCATTTTGGAAAGAAGACACCCCAAGGTAATCAATGAGGGGCATGGCGAGTTCATAGAAATTTTTTTTTTTTGGCACAAGTTAGCGGAAATTGATATTTTTTATTTTTTTCTCACAAAGTCTCCCGTTCCGCTAACTTGGGACAAAAATTTCAATCTTTCATGGACTCAATATGCCCCTCACGGAATACCTGGGGGTGTCTTCTTTCCGAAATGGGGTCACATGTGGGGTATTTATACTGCCCTGGCATTCTAGGGGCCCTAAAGCGTGAGAAGAAGTCTGGAATATACATGTCTAAAAAATTTTACGCATTTGGATTCCGTGAGGGGTATGGTGAGTTCATGTGAGATTTTATTTTTTGACACAAGTTAGTGGAATATGAGACTATGTAAGAAAAATAAATAAAAATTCCGCTAACTTGGGCCAAAAAAATGTCTGAATGGAGCCTTACAGAGGGTGATCAATGACAGGGGGGGTGATCAATGACAGGGGGGGTGATCAATGACAGGGGGGGTGATCAATGACAGGGGGGGTGATCAATGACAGGGGGGTGATCAGGGAGTCTATATGGGGTGATAACCACAGTCATTGATCACGCCCGTGTAAGGCTTCATTCAGACGTCCGTATGCGTTTTGCGGATCCGATCCATCTATCAGTGCATCCGTAAAAATCATGCGGACATCTGAATGGAGCTTTACAGGGGGGTAATCAATGACAGGGGGGTGATCAGGGAGTCTATATGGGGTGATCACCACAGTCATTGATCATGCCCCTGTAAGGCTTCATTCAGACGTCCGGATGCGTTTTGCGGATCCGATCCATCTATCAGTGGATCCGTAAAAATCATGCGGACGTCTGAATGGAGCTTTACAGGGGGGTAATCAATGACAGGGGGGTAATCAATGACAGGGGGGTGATCAGGGAGTCTATATGGGGTGATCACCACAGTCATTGATCATGCCCCTGTAAGGCTTCATTCAGACGTCCGGATGCGTTTTGCGGATCCGATCCATCTATCAGTGCATCCGTAAAAATCATGCGGACATCTGAATGGAGCTTTACAGGGGGGTGATCAATGACAGGGGTGTAATCAATGACAGGGGGGTGATCAGGGAGTCTATATGGGGTGATCACCACAGTCATTGATCATGCCCCTGTAAGGCTTCATTCAGACGTCCGGATGCGTTTTGCGGATCGGATCCATCTATCAGTGCATCCGTAAAAATCATGCGGACATCTGAATGGAGCTTTACAGGGGGGTGATCAGGGAGTCTATATGGGGTGATCACCACAGTCATTGATCATGCCCCTGTAAAGCTCCATTCAGACGTCCGGATGCGTTTTGCGGATCGGATCCATCTATCAGTGCATCCGTAAAAATCATGCGGACATCTGAATGGAGCTTTACAGGGGGGTGATCAGGGAGTCTATATGGGGTGATCACCACAGTCATTGATCATGCCCCTGTAAAGCTTCATTCAGACGTCCGGATGCGTTTTGCGGATCGGATCCATCTATCAGTGCATCCGTAAAAATCATGCGGACATCTGAATGGAGCTTTACAGGGGGGTGATCAGGGAGTCTATATGGGGTGATCACCACAGTCATTGATCATGCCCCTGTAAAGCTTCATTCAGACGTCCGGATGCGTTTTGCGGATCGGATCCATCTATCAGTGGATCCGTAAAAATCATGCGGACGTCTGAATGGAGCTTTACAGGGGGGTAATCAATGACAGGGGTGTAATCAATGACAGGGGGGTGATCAGGGAGTCTATATGGGGTGATCACCACAGTCATTGATCACGCCCCTGTAAGGCTTCATTCAGACGTCCGGATGCGTTTTGCGGATCCGATCCATCTATCAGTGGATCCGTAAAAATCATGCGGACGTCTGAATGGAGCTTTACAGGGGGTTGATCAATGACAGGGGGGTAATCAATGACAGGGGGGTGATCAGGGAGTCTATATGGGGTGATCAGGGGCTAATAAGGGGTTAATAAGTGACGGGGGGGGGGTGTAGTGTAGTGTAGTGGTGCTTGGTGGGACTTTACTGAGCTACCTGTGTCCTCTGGTGGTCGATCCAAACAAAGGGGACCACCAGAGGACCAGGTAGCAGGTATATTAGACGCTGTTATCAAAACAGCGTCTAATATACCTGTTAGGGTTAAAAAAAAACACATCTCCAGCCTACCAGCGAACGATCGCCGCTGGCAGGCTGGAGATCAACTCTCTTACCTTCCGTTCCTGTGAGCGCGCGCGCCTGTGTGCGCGCGTTCACAGGAAATCTCGCGTCTCGCGAGATGATGCGCCGGCGCGTCCAGGAGGAATGAATCAACCACCTCCAGGACGCGTCTGTGCGTACAGCGGTCCGGAGGTGGTTAAAGTACAGTATAAAGATATTGCAGGAGACTGAAGAGTTTGAAGAGAAACTGCAAGAGATTGGTTTGGAGTTTGCAACTGGCTCATCTGTGTTGTTTTTTCTGATCATTGCTTGAAAAGAGGTAAGGAATTTGGTCAGCTGTCTGCTATTGTGCGTTTGCTAATGAGCCTAGCTCACTAAGGTGTTACATTTGTTGCTGGGGGAGGAGTTTGGGAAGCAGCGTGTGTATATATAGAGACAGACTCATTAGCTGGCCTAATTCATTAGCTGCAAGTACTACCTTCAAGTACTACATTAAAGTACAGTATAGAGATATTGCAGTAGACTGAAGAGTTTGAAGAGAAACTGCAAGAGATTGGTTTGGAGTTTGCAACTGGCTCATCTGTGTTGTTTTTTCTGATCATTGCTTGAAAAGAGGTAAGGAATTTGGTCAGCTGTCTGCTATTGTGCGTTTGCTAATGAGCCTAGCTCACTAAGGTGTTACATTTGTTGCTGGGGGAGGAGTTTGGGAAGCAGCGTGTGTATATATAGAGACAGACTCATTAGCTGGCCTAATTCATTAGCTGCAAGTACTACCTTCAAGTACTACATTAAAGTACAGTATAGAGATATTGCAGGAGACTGAAGAGTTTGAAGAGAAACTGCAAGAGATTGGTTTGGAGTTTGCAACTGGCTCATCTGTGTTGTTTTTTCTGATCATTGCTTGAAAAGAGGTAAGGAATTTGGTCAGCTGTCTGCTATTGTGCGTTTGCTAATGAGCCTAGCTCACTAAGGTGTTACATTTGTTGCTGGGGGAGGAGTTTGGGAAGCAGCGTGTGTATATATAGAGACAGACTCATTAGCTGGCCTAATTCATTAGCTGCAAGTACTACCTTCAAGTACTACATTAAAGTACAGTATAGAGATATTGCAGGAGACTGAAGAGTTTGAAGAGAAACTGCAAGAGATTGGTTTGGAGTTTGCAACTGGCTCATCTGTGTTGTTTTTTCTGATCATTGCTTGAAAAGAGGTAAGGAATTTGGTCAGCTGTCTGCTATTGTGCGTTTGCTAATGAGCCTAGCTCACTAAGGTGTTACATTTGTTGCTGGGGGAGGAGTTTGGGAAGCAGCGTGTGTATATATAGAGACAGACTCATTAGCTGGCCTAATTCATTAGCTGCAAGTACTACCTTCAAGTACTACATTAAAGTACAGTATAGAGATATTGCAGGAGACTGAAGAGTTTGAAGAGAAACTGCAAGAGATTGGTTTGGAGTTTGCAACTGGCTCATCTGTGTTGTTTTTTCTGATCATTGCTTGAAAAGAGGTAAGGAATTTGGTCAGCTGTCTGCTATTGTGCGTTTGCTAATGAGCCTAGCTCACTAAGGTGTTACATTTGTTGCTGGGGGAGGAGTTTGGGAAGCAGCGTGTGTATATATAGAGACAGACTCATTAGCTGGCCTAATTCATTAGCTGCAAGTACTACCTTCAAGTACTACATTAAAGTACAGTATAGAGATATTGCAGGAGACTGAAGAGTTTGAAGAGAAACTGCAAGAGATTGGTTTGGAGTTTGCAACTGGCTCATCTGTGTTGTTTTTTCTGATCATTGCTTGAAAAGAGGTAAGGAATTTGGTCAGCTGTCTGCTATTGTGCGTTTGCTAATGAGCCTAGCTCACTAAGGTGTTACATTTGTTGCTGGGGGAGGAGTTTGGGAAGCAGCGTGTGTATATATAGAGACAGACTCATTAGCTGGCCTAATTCATTAGCTGCAAGTACTACCTTCAAGTACTACATTAAAGTACAGTATAGAGATATTGCAGTAGACTGAAGAGTTTGAAGAGAAACTGCAAGAGATTGGTTTGGAGTTTGCAACTGGCTCATCTGTGTTGTTTTTTCTGATCATTGCTTGAAAAGAGGTAAGGAATTTGGTCAGCTGTCTGCTATTGTGCGTTTGCTAATGAGCCTAGCTCACTAAGGTGTTACATTTGTTGCTGGGGGAGGAGTTTGGGAAGCAGCGTGTGTATATATAGAGACAGACTCATTAGCTGGCCTAATTCATTAGCTGCAAGTACTACCTTCAAGTACTACATTAAAGTACAGTATAGAGATATTGCAGGAGACTGAAGAGTTTGAAGAGAAACTGCAAGAGATTGGTTTGGAGTTTGCAACTGGCTCATCTGTGTTGTTTTTTCTGATCATTGCTTGAAAAGAGGTAAGGAATTTGGTCAGCTGTCTGCTATTGTGCGTTTGCTAATGAGCCTAGCTCACTAAGGTGTTACATTTGTTGCTGGGGGAGGAGTTTGGGAAGCAGCGTGTGTATATATAGAGACAGACTCATTAGCTGGCCTAATTCATTAGCTTCAAGTACTACCTTCAAGTACTACATTAAAGTACAGTATAGAGATATTGCAGGAGACTGAAGAGTTTGAAGAGAAACTGCAAGAGATTGGTTTGGAGTTTGCAACTGGCTCATCTGTGTTTTTTTTTCTGATCATTGCTTGAAAAGAGGTAAGGAATTTGGTCAGCTGTCTGCTATTGTGCGTTTGCTAATGAGCCTAGCTCACTAAGGTGTTACATTTGTTGCTGGGGGAGGAGTTTGGGAAGCAGCGTGTGTATATATAGAGACAGACTCATTAGCTGGCCTAATTCATTAGCTGCAAGTACTACCTTCAAGTACTACATTAAAGTACAGTATAGAGATATTGCAGGAGACTGAAGAGTTTGAAGAGAAACTGCAAGAGATTGGTTTGGAGTTTGCAACTGGCTCATCTGTGTTGTTTTTTCTGATCATTGCTTGAAAAGAGGTAAGGAATTTGGTCAGCTGTCTGCTATTGTGCGTTTGCTAATGAGCCTAGCTCACTAAGGTGTTACATTTGTTGCTGGGGGAGGAGTTTGGGAAGCAGCGTGTGTATATATAGAGACAGACTCATTAGCTGGCCTAATTCATTAGCTTCAAGTACTACCTTCAAGTACTACATTAAAGTACAGTATAGAGATATTGCAGGAGACTGAAGAGTTTGAAGAGAAACTGCAAGAGATTGGTTTGGAGTTTGCAACTGGCTCATCTGTGTTGTTTTTTCTGATCATTGCTTGAAAAGAGGTAAGGAATTTGGTCAGCTGTCTGCTATTGTGCGTTTGCTAATGAGCCTAGCTCACTAAGGTGTTACATTTGTTGCTGGGGGAGGAGTTTGGGAAGCAGCGTGTGTATATATAGAGACAGACTCATTAGCTGGCCTAATTCATTAGCTGCAAGTACTACCTTCAAGTACTACATTAAAGTACAGTATAGAGATATTGCAGGAGACTGAAGAGTTTGAAGAGAAACTGCAAGAGATTGGTTTGGAGTTTGCAACTGGCTCATCTGTGTTGTTTATTCTGATCATTGCTTGAAAAGAGGTAAGGAATTTGGTCAGCTGTCTGCTATTGTGCGTTTGCTAATGAGCCTAGCTCACTAAGGTGTTACATTTGTTGCTGGGGGAGGAGTTTGGGAAGCAGCGTGTGTATATATAGAGACAGACTCATTAGCTGGCCTAATTCATTAGCTGCAAGTACTACCTTCAAGTACTACATTAAATTACAGTATAAAGATATTGCAGGAGACTGAAGAGTTTGAAGAGAAACTGCAAGAGATTGGTTTGGAGTTTGCAACTGGCTCATCTGTGTTGTTTTTTCTGATCATTGCTTGAAAAGAGGTAAGGAATTTGGTCAGCTGTCTGCTATTGTGCGTTTGCTAATGAGCCTAGCTCACTAAGGTGTTACATTTGTTGCTGGGGGAGGAGTTTGGGAAGCAGCGTGTGTATATATAGAGACAGACTCATTAGCTGGCCTAATTCATTAGCTGCAAGTACTACCTTCAAGTACTACATTAAAGTACAGTATAGAGATATTGCAGGAGACTGAAGAGTTTGAAGAGAAACTGCAAGAGATTGGTTTGGAGTTTGCAACTGGCTCATCTGTGTTGTTTTTTCTGATCATTGCTTGAAAAGAGGTAAGGAATTTGGTCAGCTGTCTGCTATTGTGCGTTTGCTAATGAGCCTAGCTCACTAAGGTGTTACATTTGTTGCTGGGGGAGGAGTTTGGGAAGCAGCGTGTGTATATATAGAGACAGACTCATTAGCTGGCCTAATTCATTAGCTGCAAGTACTACCTTCAAGTACTACATTAAAGTACAGTATAGAGATATTGCAGGAGACTGAAGAGTTTGAAGAGAAACTGCAAGAGATTGGTTTGGAGTTTGCAACTGGCTCATCTGTGTTGTTTTTTTCTGATCATTGCTTGAAAAGAGGTAAGAAATTTGGTCAGCTGTCTGCTATTGTGCATTTGCTAATGAGCCTAGCTCACTAAGGTGTTACATTTGTTGCTGGGGGAGGAGTTTGTGAAGCAGCGTGTGTATATATAGAGACAGACTCATTAGCTGGCCTAATTCATTAGCTGCAAGTACTACCTTCAAGTACTACATTAAAGTACAGTATAGAGATATTGCAGGAGACTGAAGAGTTTGAAGAGAAACTGCAAGAGATTGGTTTGGAGTTTGCAACTGGCTCATCTGTGTTGTTTTTTTCTGATCATTGCTTGAAAAGAGGTAAGGAATTTGGTCAGCTGTCTGCTATTGTGCGTTTGCTAATGAGCCTAGCTCACTAAGGTGTTACATTTGTTGCTGGGGGAGGAGTTTGGGAAGCAGCGTGTGTATATATAGAGACAGACTCATTAGCTGGCCTAATTCATTAGCTGCAAGTACTACCTTCAAGTACTACATTAAAGTACAGTATAGAGATATTGCAGGAGACTGAAGAGTTTGAAGAGAAACTGCAAGAGATTGGTTTGGAGTTTGCAACTGGCTCATCTGTGTTGTTTTTTCTGATCATTGCTTGAAAAGAGGTAAGGAATTTGGTCAGCTGTCTGCTATTGTGCGTTTGCTAATGAGCCTAGCTCACTAAGGTGTTACATTTGTTGCTGGGGGAGGAGTTTGGGAAGCAGCGTGTGTATATATAGAGACAGACTCATTAGCTGGCCTAATTCATTAGCTGCAAGTACTACCTTCAAGTACTACATTAAAGTACAGTATAGAGATATTGCAGGAGACTGAAGAGTTTGAAGAGAAACTGCAAGAGATTGGTTTGGAGTTTGCAACTGGCTCATCTGTGTTGTTTTTTCTGATCATTGCTTGAAAAGAGGTAAGGAATTTGGTCAGCTGTCTGCTATTGTGCGTTTGCTAATGAGCCTAGCTCACTAAGGTGTTACATTTGTTGCTGGGGGAGGAGTTTGGGAAGCAGCGTGTGTATATATAGAGACAGACTCATTAGCTGGCCTAATTCATTAGCTGCAAGTACTACCTTCAAGTACTACATTAAAGTACAGTATAGAGATATTGCAGGAGACTGAAGAGTTTGAAGAGAAACTGCAAGAGATTGGTTTGGAGTTTGCAACTGGCTCATCTGTGTTGTTTTTTCTGATCATTGCTTGAAAAGAGGTAAGGAATTTGGTCAGCTGTCTGCTATTGTGCGTTTGCTAATGAGCCTAGCTCACTAAGGTGTTACATTTGTTGCTGGGGGAGGAGTTTGGGAAGCAGCGTGTGTATATATAGAGACAGACTCATTAGCTGGCCTAATTCATTAGCTGCAAGTACTACCTTCAAGTACTACATTAAAGTATAGTATAGAGATATTGCAGGAGACTGAAGAGTTTGAAGAGAAACTGCAAGAGATTGGTTTGGAGTTTGCAACTGGCTCATCTGTGTTTTTTTTTTCTGATCATTGCTTGAAAAGAGGTAAGGAATTTGGTCAGCTGTCTGCTATTGTGCGTTTGCTAATGAGCCTAGCTCACTAAGGTGTTACATTTGTTGCTGGGGGAGGAGTTTGGGAAGCAGCGTGTGTATATATAGAGACAGACTCATTAGCTGGCCTAATTCATTAGCTGCAAGTACTACCTTCAAGTACTACATTAAAGTACAGTATAGAGATATTGCAGGAGACTGAAGAGTTTGAAGAGAAACTGCAAGAGATTGGTTTGGAGTTTGCAACTGGCTCATCTGTGTTGTTTTTTCTGATCATTGCTTGAAAAGAGGTAAGGAATTTGGTCAGCTGTCTGCTATTGTGCGTTTGCTAATGAGCCTAGCTCACTAAGGTGTTACATTTGTTGCTGGGGGAGGAGTTTGGGAAGCAGCGTGTGTATATATAGAGACAGACTCATTAGCTGGCCTAATTCATTAGCTGCAAGTACTACCTTCAAGTACTACATTAAAGTACAGTATAGAGATATTGCAGGAGACTGAAGAGTTTGAAGAGAAACTGCAAGAGATTGGTTTGGAGTTTGCAACTGGCTCATCTGTGTTGTTTTTTCTGATCATTGCTTGAAAAGAGGTAAGGAATTTGGTCAGCTGTCTGCTATTGTGCGTTTGCTAATGAGCCTAGCTCACTAAGGTGTTACATTTGTTGCTGGGGGAGGAGTTTGGGAAGCAGCGTGTGTATATATAGAGACAGACTCATTAGCTGGCCTAATTCATTAGCTGCAAGTACTACCTTCAAGTACTACATTAAAGTACAGTATAGAGATATTGCAGTAGACTGAAGAGTTTGAAGAGAAACTGCAAGAGATTGGTTTGGAGTTTGCAACTGGCTCATCTGTGTTGTTTTTTCTGATCATTGCTTGAAAAGAGGTAAGGAATTTGGTCAGCTGTCTGCTATTGTGCGTTTGCTAATGAGCCTAGCTCACTAAGGTGTTACATTTGTTGCTGGGGGAGGAGTTTGGGAAGCAGCGTGTGTATATATAGAGACAGACTCATTAGCTGGCCTAATTCATTAGCTGCAAGTACTACCTTCAAGTACTACATTAAAGTACAGTATAGAGATATTGCAGGAGACTGAAGAGTTTGAAGAGAAACTGCAAGAGATTGGTTTGGAGTTTGCAACTGGCTCATCTGTGTTGTTTTTTCTGATCATTGCTTGAAAAGAGGTAAGGAATTTGGTCAGCTGTCTGCTATTGTGCGTTTGCTAATGAGCCTAGCTCACTAAGGTGTTACATTTGTTGCTGGGGGAGGAGTTTGGGAAGCAGCGTGTGTATATATAGAGACAGACTCATTAGCTGGCCTAATTCATTAGCTGCAAGTACTACCTTCAAGTACTACATTAAAGTATAGTATAGAGATATTGCAGGAGACTGAAGAGTTTGAAGAGAAACTGCAAGAGATTGGTTTGGAGTTTGCAACTGGCTCATCTGTGTTTTTTTTTTCTGATCATTGCTTGAAAAGAGGTAAGGAATTTGGTCAGCTGTCTGCTATTGTGCGTTTGCTAATGAGCCTAGCTCACTAAGGTGTTACATTTGTTGCTGGGGGAGGAGTTTGGGAAGCAGCGTGTGTATATATAGAGACAGACTCATTAGCTGGCCTAATTCATTAGCTGCAAGTACTACCTTCAAGTACTACATTAAAGTACAGTATAGAGATATTGCAGGAGACTGAAGAGTTTGAAGAGAAACTGCAAGAGATTGGTTTGGAGTTTGCAACTGGCTCATCTGTGTTGTTTTTTCTGATCATTGCTTGAAAAGAGGTAAGGAATTTGGTCAGCTGTCTGCTATTGTGCGTTTGCTAATGAGCCTAGCTCACTAAGGTGTTACATTTGTTGCTGGGGGAGGAGTTTGGGAAGCAGCGTGTGTATATATAGAGACAGACTCATTAGCTGGCCTAATTCATTAGCTGCAAGTACTACCTTCAAGTACTACATTAAAGTACAGTATAGAGATATTGCAGGAGACTGAAGAGTTTGAAGAGAAACTGCAAGAGATTGGTTTGGAGTTTGCAACTGGCTCATCTGTGTTGTTTTTTCTGATCATTGCTTGAAAAGAGGTAAGGAATTTGGTCAGCTGTCTGCTATTGTGCGTTTGCTAATGAGCCTAGCTCACTAAGGTGTTACATTTGTTGCTGGGGGAGGAGTTTGGGAAGCAGCGTGTGTATATATAGAGACAGACTCATTTGCTGGCCTAATTCATTAGCTGCAAGTACTACCTTCAAGTACTACATTAAAGTATAGTATAGAGATATTGCAGGAGACTGAAGAGTTTGAAGAGAAACTGCAAGAGATTGGTTTGGAGTTTGCAACTGGCTCATCTGTGTTTTTTTTTTCTGATCATTGCTTGAAAAGAGGTAAGGAATTTGGTCAGCTGTCTGCTATTGTGCGTTTGCTAATGAGCCTAGCTCACTAAGGTGTTACATTTGTTGCTGGGGGAGGAGTTTGGGAAGCAGCGTGTGTATATATAGAGACAGACTCATTAGCTGGCCTAATTCATTAGCTGCAAGTACTACCTTCAAGTACTACATTAAAGTACAGTATAGAGATATTGCAGGAGACTGAAGAGTTTGAAGAGAAACTGCAAGAGATTGGTTTGGAGTTTGCAACTGGCTCATCTGTGTTGTTTTTTCTGATCATTGCTTGAAAAGAGGTAAGGAATTTGGTCAGCTGTCTGCTATTGTGCGTTTGCTAATGAGCCTAGCTCACTAAGGTGTTACATTTGTTGCTGGGGGAGGAGTTTGGGAAGCAGCGTGTGTATATATAGAGACAGACTCATTAGCTGGCCTAATTCATTAGCTGCAAGTACTACCTTCAAGTACTACATTAAAGTACAGTATAGAGATATTGCAGGAGACTGAAGAGTTTGAAGAGAAACTGCAAGAGATTGGTTTGGAGTTTGCAACTGGCTCATCTGTGTTGTTTTTTCTGATCATTGCTTGAAAAGAGGTAAGGAATTTGGTCAGCTGTCTGCTATTGTGCGTTTGCTAATGAGCCTAGCTCACTAAGGTGTTACATTTGTTGCTGGGGGAGGAGTTTGGGAAGCAGCGTGTGTATATATAGAGACAGACTCATTAGCTGGCCTAATTCATTAGCTGCAAGTACTACCTTCAAGTACTACATTAAAGTACAGTATAGAGATATTGCAGGAGACTGAAGAGTTTGAAGAGAAACTGCAAGAGATTGGTTTGGAGTTTGCAACTGGCTCATCTGTGTTGTTTTTTTCTGATCATTGCTTGAAAAGAGGTAAGGAATTTGGTCAGCTGTCTGCTATTGTGCGTTTGCTAATGAGCCTAGCTCACTAAGGTGTTACATTTGTTGCTGGGGGAGGAGTTTGGGAAGCAGCGTGTGTATATATAGAGACAGACTCATTAGCTGGCCTAATTCATTAGCTGCAAGTACTACCTTCATGTACTACATTAAAGTACAGTATAGAGATATTGCAGGAGACTGAAGAGTTTGAAGAGAAACTGCAAGAGATTGGTTTGGAGTTTGCAACTGGCTCATCTGTGTTGTTTTTTCTGATCATTGCTTGAAAAGAGGTAAGGAATTTGGTCAGCTGTCTGCTATTGTGCGTTTGCTAATGAGCCTAGCTCACTAAGGTGTTACATTTGTTGCTGGGGGAGGAGTTTGGGAAGCAGCGTGTGTATATATAGAGACAGACTCATTAGCTGGCCTAATTCATTAGCTGCAAGTACTACCTTCAAGTACTACATTAAAGTACAGTATAGAGATATTGCAGGAGACTGAAGAGTTTGAAGAGAAACTGCAAGAGATTGGTTTGGAGTTTGCAACTGGCTCATCTGTGTTGTTTTTTCTGATCATTGCTTGAAAAGAGGTAAGGAATTTGGTCAGCTGTCTGCTATTGTGCGTTTGCTAATGGGCCTAGCTCACTAAGGTGTTACATTTGTTGCTGGGGGAGGAGTTTGGGAAGCAGCGTGTGTATATATAGAGACAGACTCATTAGCTGGCCTAATTCATTAGCTGCAAGTACTACCTTCAAGTACTACATTAAAGTACAGTATAGAGATATTGCAGGAGACTGAAGAGTTTGAAGAGAAACTGCAAGAGATTGGTTTGGAGTTTGCAACTGGCTCATCTGTGTTTTTTTTTTCTGATCATTGCTTGAAAAGAGGTAAGGAATTTGGTCAGCTGTCTGCTATTGTGCGTTTGCTAATGAGCCTAGCTCACTAAGGTGTTACATTTGTTGCTGGGGGAGGAGTTTGGGAAGCAGCGTGTGTATATATAGAGACAGACTCATTAGCTGGCCTAATTCATTAGCTGCAAGTACTACCTTCATGTACTACATTAAAGTACAGTATAGAGATATTGCAGGAGACTGAAGAGTTTGAAGAGAAACTGCAAGAGATTGGTTTGGAGTTTGCAACTGGCTCATCTGTGTTGTTTTTTCTGATCATTGCTTGAAAAGAGGTAAGGAATTTGGTCAGCTGTCTGCTATTGTGCGTTTGCTAATGAGCCTAGCTCACTAAGGTGTTACATTTGTTGCTGGGGGAGGAGTTTGGGAAGCAGCGTGTGTATATATAGAGACAGACTCATTAGCTGGCCTAATTCATTAGCTGCAAGTACTACCTTCAAGTACTACATTAAAGTACAGTATAGAGATATTGCAGGAGACTGAAGAGTTTGAAGAGAAACTGCAAGAGATTGGTTTGGAGTTTGCAACTGGCTCATCTGTGTTGTTTTTTCTGATCATTGCTTGAAAAGAGGTAAGGAATTTGGTCAGCTGTCTGCTATTGTGCGTTTGCTAATGAGCCTAGCTCACTAAGGTGTTACATTTGTTGCTGGGGGAGGAGTTTGGGAAGCAGCGTGTGTATATATAGAGACAGACTCATTAGCTGGCCTAATTCATTAGCTGCAAGTACTACCTTCAAGTACTACATTAAAGTACAGTATAGAGATATTGCAGGAGACTGAAGAGTTTGAAGAGAAACTGCAAGAGATTGGTTTGGAGTTTGCAACTGGCTCATCTGTGTTTTTTTTTTTCTGATCATTGCTTGAAAAGAGGTAAGGAATTTGGTCAGCTGTCTGCTATTGTGCGTTTGCTAATGAGCCTAGCTCACTAAGGTGTTACATTTGTTGCTGGGGGAGGAGTTTGGGAAGCAGCGTGTGTATATATAGAGACAGACTCATTAGCTGGCCTAATTCATTAGCTGCAAGTACTACCTTCAAGTACTACATTAAAGTACAGTATAGAGATATTGCAGGAGACTGAAGAGTTTGAAGAGAAACTGCAAGAGATTGGTTTGGAGTTTGCAACTGGCTCATCTGTGTTGTTTTTTCTGATCATTGCTTGAAAAGAGGTAAGGAATTTGGTCAGCTGTCTGCTATTGTGCGTTTGCTAATGAGCCTAGCTCACTAAGGTGTTACATTTGTTGCTGGGGGAGGAGTTTGGGAAGCAGCGTGTGTATATATAGAGACAGACTCATTAGCTGGCCTAATTCATTAGCTGCAAGTACTACCTTCATGTACTACATTAAAGTACAGTATAGAGATATTGCAGGAGACTGAAGAGTTTGAAGAGAAACTGCAAGAGATTGGTTTGGAGTTTGCAACTGGCTCATCTGTGTTTTTTTTTTCTGATCATTGCTTGAAAAGAGGTAAGGAATTTGGTCAGCTGTCTGCTATTGTGCGTTTGCTAATGAGCCTAGCTCACTAAGGTGTTACATTTGTTGCTGGGGGAGGAGTTTGGGAAGCAGCGTGTGTATATATAGAGACAGACTCATTAGCTGGCCTAATTCATTAGCTGCAAGTACTACCTTCAAGTACTACATTAAAGTACAGTATAGAGATATTGCAGGAGACTGAAGAGTTTGAAGAGAAACTGCAAGAGATTGGTTTGGAGTTTGCAACTGGCTCATCTGTGTTTTTTTTTTCTGATCATTGCTTGAAAAGAGGTAAGGAATTTGGTCAGCTGTCTGCTATTGTGCGTTTGCTAATGAGCCTAGCTCACTAAGGTGTTACATTTGTTGCTGGGGGAGGAGGTTGGGAAGCAGCGTGTGTATATATAGAGACAGACTCATTAGCTGGCCTAATTCATTAGCTGCAAGTACTACCTTCAAGTACTACATTAAAGTACAGTATAGAGATATTGCAGGAGACTGAAGAGTTTGAAGAGAAACTGCAAGAGATTGGTTTGGAGTTTGCAACTGGCTCATCTGTGTTGTTTTTTCTGATCATTGCTTGAAAAGAGGTAAGGAATTTGGTCAGCTGTCTGCTATTGTGCATTTGCTAATGAGCCTAGCTCACTAAGGTGTTACATTTGTTGCTGGGGGAGGAGTTTGGGAAGCAGCGTGTGTATATATAGAGACAGACTCATTAGCTGGCCTAATTCATTAGCTGCAAGTACTACCTTCAAGTACTACATTAAAGTACAGTATAGAGATATTGCAGGAGACTGAAGAGTTTGAAGAGAAACTGCAAGAGATTGGTTTGGAGTTTGCAACTGGCTCATCTGTGTTTTTTTTTTTCTGATCATTGCTTGAAAAGAGGTAAGGAATTTGGTCAGCTGTCTGCTATTGTGCGTTTGCTAATGAGCCTAGCTCACTAAGGTGTTACATTTGTTGCTGGGGGAGGAGTTTGGGAAGCAGCGTGTGTATATATAGAGACAGACTCATTAGCTGGCCTAATTCATTAGCTGCAAGTACTACCTTCAAGTACTACATTAAAGTACAGTATAGAGATATTGCAGGAGACTGAAGAGTTTGAAGAGAAACTGCAAGAGATTGGTTTGGAGTTTGCAACTGGCTCATCTGTGTTGTTTTTTCTGATCATTGCTTGAAAAGAGGTAAGGAATTTGGTCAGCTGTCTGCTATTGTGCGTTTGCTAATGAGCCTAGCTCACTAAGGTGTTACATTTGTTGCTGGGGGAGGAGTTTGGGAAGCAGCGTGTGTATATATAGAGACAGACTCATTAGCTGGCCTAATTCATTAGCTGCAAGTACTACCTTTATGTACTACATTAAAGTACAGTATAGAGATATTGCAGGAGACTGAAGAGTTTGAAGAGAAACTGCAAGAGATTGGTTTGGAGTTTGCAACTGGCTCATCTGTGTTTTTTTTTTCTGATCATTGCTTGAAAAGAGGTAAGGAATTTGGTCAGCTGTCTGCTATTGTGCGTTTGCTAATGAGCCTAGCTCACTAAGGTGTTACATTTGTTGCTGGGGGAGGAGTTTGGGAAGCAGCGTGTGTATATATAGAGACAGACTCATTAGCTGGCCTAATTCATTAGCTGCAAGTACTACCTTCAAGTACTACATTAAAGTACAGTATAGAGATATTGCAGGAGACTGAAGAGTTTGAAGAGAAACTGCAAGAGATTGGTTTGGAGTTTGCAACTGGCTCATCTGTGTTGTTTTTTTCTGATCATTGCTTGAAAAGAGGTAAGGAATTTGGTCAGCTGTCTGCTATTGTGCGTTTGCTAATGAGCCTAGCTCACTAAGGTGTTACATTTGTTGCTGGGGGAGGAGTTTGGGAAGCAGTGTGTGTATATATAGAGACAGACTCATTAGCTGGCCTAATTCATTAGCTGCAAGTACTACCTTCAAGTACTACATTAAAGTACAGTATAGAGATATTGCAGGAGACTGAAGAGTTTGAAGAGAAACTGCAAGAGATTGGTTTGGAGTTTGCAACTGGCTCATCTGTGTTTTTTTTTTTCTGATCATTGCTTGAAAAGAGGTAAGGAATTTGGTCAGCTGTCTGCTATTGTGCGTTTGCTAATGAGCCTAGCTCACTAAGGTGTTACATTTGTTGCTGGGGGAGGAGTTTGGGAAGCAGCGTGTGTATATATAGAGACAGACTCATTAGCTGGCCTAATTTATTAGCTGCAAGTACTACCTTCAAGTACTACATTAAAGTACAGTATAGAGATATTGCAGGAGATAGTCAGGAGGTAGGCTGGAAGGTGGAAACAATACTAAAAAAAAGGTAAGATTTGTTTGATTTAAATTTAATTTTTTATTTTTTTTCTCCTCTTTAAAATGGCAGACTTGGTTCAGTGCAGGAATTGTTGTGCTTTTTTTTCATGTTCCACTCTTTGGAAATTCGGATGCTGTCAGATCTGTAGACAGTTCTCCTTACTGCAGCAGGAAATTGCATTTTTGAAAGCTGAAATATTTAAATTATCTGTTAAACAAACTCCAGCTAGGACTGCTGCAATGCCACTGCCACAGAGGACCCCCAGAAATGGCAGATGGGTTACTGTAGGTTCTGGAAGTCTTAGAGTGGTGGATAGAAGACATGTCCCACAGTCGGTGGTTCTCCATAATTCATTTGCAGCACTCTCAGAATGTAAGGACAACATGGATATGGACTCAAGCACAGAGGGTGTGAAACCATCGACTCCTATGTCTAATGTATGCAACAAAAAGGATAAAGTGAAGTCTCAAAGGAAGCAGCTGTTGCTGGGTGATTCAATCATAAGAAGTGTGGAGCTTAAAGAAAATGGTTTTGTGAGATGTCTCCCTGGGGCTACTGCTAGAAGAGATAGAAGACGTATTATTAATATTGTTAAGCAAGCAAAGCAGGAAGGGGACGTGGATGTTCTTGTCCATCTAGGGACAAATGACCTGGCTTGCAATGAAGTGTCAGAGGTGAAAAAATCTTTTATCACACTTGGTAATGACGTACAGGATTTTGCATCCACCATTTCATTTTCTGAAGTTCTGCCTGTGCATAATGTTCAGAATGATAGGCAGAGGCGCATAAAGGAGTTCAACATATGGCTTGGTAAATGGTGTCAAGAGCAAGGATTTGGCTTTGTTTCTCATGATAGCTCTACTTGGAATAGAAAGGAACTGTACAAAAAAGATGGTTTGCATCTTTCTCTCAAAGGAACAAATGTACTTAGTGAACAACTCCAAGAATTTGCGGAAGAGTATTTAAACTAGGAAGGGGGGGCAAAAGAGTGAAAATAAAAGAGTCCAATTGCCCCCCGAAACAATGCCAGAACAGGTCAGAAGCACAGAGGTTAAGAAATGATAAGCTCAGAGTCCTGTCTACAAATGCTCGCAGTTTAGGTAAAAAAATCAATGAACTTGGGTCAATAATGGCATCTGAGAATGTAGATTTAGTGGCTGTTACGGAGACATGGTTTAATGAAAGAAATGACTGGGACATAACCATACCAGGGTACTCTTTATACAGAAGAGACAGAGAAGGCAAGAAAGGAGGAGGAGTGGCCCTGTATGTGAAAGATAGCATTAAATCTAACCTAATACAAGTTGGTGAGGCCAACATAGAGTCAGTTTGGGTTACGTTGCAGTTTGCTAACCATGCAGTAACTCGTGTAGGTGTGATATATAGACCACCTGGTCAAGTTAAAGAACTAGATGATCTACTAGTTGAAGAAATAGCTAAAATGACAATGAAAGGAGAAGTTATCATTATGGGAGATTTCAATCTTCCAGATATAAACTGGAAAACCAAAATAGCAAGTTCTACCAGGAGTACAGATATTCTAAATTCCCTACTGGGGTTATCTCTACAACAAGTGGTTGAGGAGCCAACTCGGAGGGAGGCCATTTTGGATTTGGTATTCACAAATGGGGATTCGGTATATGATGTCATTGTAGGCGAAACCTTGGGATCTAGTGATCACCAGTCAGTGTGGTTTAATATAAGAACTGTGAAAGAGTCCCACCACACAAAAACAAAAGTTTTAGATTTTAGAAAAACAGACTTTTCAAAAATGAAATTAGACATAAATGAGTCCTTATCAGACTGGAACGGATTACATGGAGTCCAGGAGAAATGGGACTACTTAAAAGGTGCATTATTGAAGGCAACAGAAAATTGCATTAGACTTGTCAGTAAAAGCAAAAAAAGGAAGAGACCACTGTGGTACTCAGCAGAAGTGGCCCAAATCATTAAAAATAAAAAGCAAGCATTTTGTAATTATAAAAAAAACCAGAGCAATGAAGATAAGGAAATCTACAAGATTAAGCAGAGAGAGGCCAAGCAAGTTATAAGAACTTCTAAAGCGCAGGCAGAAGAAAAACTAGCTCAGTCTATGAAAAAAGGGGATAAGACATTCTTCAGATATATAAATGAAAAAAGGAAATTAAAACAAGGAATAACTAAATTAAAAACAAAGGACGGAAGGTATGTAGAAGAGAATAAAGGGCTAGCCGACTGCCTTAATGAATACTTCTGTTCAGTTTTTACAAAAGAAAAAGGAGAAGGACCTCCACTAGAAAGGATGACTAATAAATCGTTTGATGCATGTATCTTTACAGAGGAAGATGTTCTAAGTTTGCTGTCTAAGGTGAAGACAAATAAGTCACAGGGGCCTGATGAGATACACCCAAAATTATTAAAAGAGCTTAGTGGTGAGCTGGCAAAACCGCTAACAGATATATTTAACCAATCATTAGTAACAGGAGTGGTCCCGGAAGATTGGAAATTGGGTAATGTCGTGCCCATTCACAAGAAAGGTAGTAGGGAGGAATCGAGCAACTATAGACCAGTGAGTCTGACATCAATAGTAGGCAAATTAATGGAAACCCTATTAAAGGATAGGATTGTGGAACATCTAAAATCCCATGGATTGCAAGATGAAAAACAACATGGGTTTACTTCAGGGAGATCATGTCAAACAAATCTTATAGATTTTTTTGACTGGGTGACTAAAATAATAGACGGTGGAGGTGCAGTAGACATCGCATATCTAGATTTTAGTAAGGCTTTTGACACTGTCCCACATAGAAGACTTATCAATAAACTGCAGTCATTGAGCATGGACTCCTATATTGTTGAGTGGATTAGGCAGTGGCTGAGTGACAGACAACAGAGGGTGGTAGTCAATGGAGAACATTCAAAACAAGGTCATGTTACCAGTGGGGTTCCACAGGGATCTGTACTGGGACCAATTTTGTTTAATATCTTCATAAGTGATATTGCAAAAGGCCTCGATGGTAAGGTTTGTCTTTTTGCTGATGACACAAAGATAGGTAGCAGGGTTGATGTTCCTGGAGGGAAACACCAAATGGAAAAGGATTTAGGAAAACTAGAAGAATGGTCAGAACTCTGGCAACTGAAATTTAATGTGGATAAGTGCAAGATAATGCACCTGGGGCGTAAAAACCCAAGGGCAGAATATAGAATATTTGACACAGTCCTGACCTCAGTATAGGAGGAAAGGGATTTAGGAGTAATTATTTCAGAAGACTTAAAGGTGGGAAGACAATGTAATAGAGCAGCACGAAATGCCAGCAGAATGCTTGGATGTATAGGGAGAGGTATAAGCAGTAGAAAGAGTGAAGTGCTTATGCCGCTGTACAGAACACTGGTGAGACCTCACTTGGAGTATTGTGCGCAGTACTGGAGGCCATATCTCCAGAAGGATATAGATACTCTAGAGAGAGTTCAGAGAAGAGCTACTAAACTAGTACATGGATTGCAGGATAAAACTTACCAGGAAAGGTTAAAGGACCTTAATATGTATAGCTTGGAAGAAAGAAGAGACAGAGGGGATATGATAGAAACTTTTAAATACATAAAGGGAATCAACTCGGTAAAGGAGGAGAGCATATTTATAAGAAGAAAAACTACCACAAGAGGACACAGTTTTAAATTAGAGGGGCAAAGGTTTAAAAGTAATATAAGGAAGTATTACTTTACTGAGAGAGTAGTGGATGCATGGAATAGCCTTCCTGCAGAAGTGGTAGCTGCAAATACAGTGAAGGGGTTTAAGCATGCATGGGATAGGCATAAGGCTATCCTTCATATAAGATAGGGCCAAGTGCTATTCATAGTATTCAGTATATTGGGCAGACTAGATGGGCCAAATGGTTCTTATCTGCCGACACATTCTATGTTTCTATGTTTCTATCAGCTTGAATCAATCAGCTCATTCTTCTCTGACCTCTAGCATCCACAAGGCATTTTTGCCCACAGGACTGCCGCATACTGGATGTTTTTCCCTTTTCACACCATTCTTAGTAAACCCTAGAAATGGTTGTGCGTGAAAATCCCAGTAACTGAGCAGATTGTGAAATACTCAGACCGGCCCGTCTGGCACCAACAACCATGCCACGCTCAAAATTGCTTAAATCACCTTTCTTTCCCATTCTGACATTCAGTTTGGAGTTCAGGAGATTGTCTTGACCAGGACCACCCCCCTAAATGCATTGAAGCAACTGCCATGTGATTGGTTGACTAGATAATTGCATTAATGAGAAATAGAACAGGTGTTCCTAATAATTCTTTAGGTGAGTGTATATTGCCACTATGGGGGGAAGCATTATATATTGGAACTAGTGGGTGGCACTACAGGGGGACATTAGAGCCACTGGGAGCATTATGGTTATATTATTACTACTAGAGTACTGTAGGGGCATTATTAATATTTGACGCAATATGGAGGGCATTGCTACTAATGGGGGCTATCTTAGGGAGTATTATCACTACTGCAGGCACCATTGCTAATGAGGGCAGTCTAGGTGTATAGTATAGTGTTTGTGGACATGGGGGGGAACAGACACAGGTATTGGGGGGTAGCTTCAAGAGGTTCTCCGGGTTTTTTCATATTGATGACCAATCCTTAGGATAGGTAATCAATATTAGATCGGCGGGGGTCTGACACCCGGCACTCCCGAAGATTAGCTGTTTGGGGTGCCATTTCCCTTCTCTCTTCCTGCTCTGCTGCTGTATGTCTATGGGACAGCAGCAGTGAACAGCACGCGCCGTCTCCTCAAACAGATGATCGGCGAGGGTGTCGGATGTCGGACTGTGTTTTTAGCACATTATTACAAGATGTGGGCCCCCTTTTTGGATTTTGCCCAGGGCCACATTTTGTCTACAACCGGCCCTGCCCTCTCTATATTCAGTGCCCCCTCCCAGGGGAGCACATTCTTTTTTCCCAGCACACACTACTGAAGATAGTCAAGAGAATCTACCTGAGTTGTGTGAGAACAGTCAGCTTTTGGATTGCAGTGAGGAGGAGGCTCAGGAAGAGACAAGGGGCCCCATTCATAGATGTGTTGATGGTGGTAGTAGTGGCACCTGAAGCCATGGTGGTGAAAGTATGGACAGTGGTAGTAAAAGTGGAACTTGGGGGAAATTCAGAGCAGAGAATCAGGAGGGGGCCAAAGAGCCCATGATAACATATCACAGTCTCATAAAAGAGACAGGGAGGGTGAAGACTATGACAATGATTGTGTGTTGGACAAGACTTGAGAGCCAGATCAGGTTACTGAGGAGGAGGTAACATCAGAGCAGGAGGGTGCTATCAGCGACAGCAATAAAGAACAGAGGCAACATACAGTAAGAACCTCCCAAAAGACTGCCAAGGCTAGATCTGCATCTATTATTTTCAGCTCAATTACACTGTGGGTGCAGGCTGAAAATGTGCCGGACCTAAGCCAAGCTCGGCTGTCGCTAGCTCTGTACAGTGTGTTTTTTGTCTTTGTTTTAAAAACGTAGCATGTTGTGGTTCTTTGTTTGTCCTGTTGACAGGACTATGTTTTCCGTTATGTTTAACGTAAATAAACAGAACCGTTATTTGGCCCCATAGACATTTATTAGGACGGAGTAAAACGTAATGCCTCTTAAAGGCTTCCGTTTTGCATTCCGTTCTAGAATTCTGTTATATTCTGTTATAACTCTATTATAATGGAACCTATAATAGAGTTCAATAATGCCAATGTGAACCCGCCCTTACTTCATATACAATGATATACCATTTTGTTAGAATATGGTTGATATGTGATTTACTATGAACTCTATCTCTAACTTTACTCTAAGCAGCTGTTAGATGTCAGTGAGGAAATGGTGAATGTATATGCACTATTGTGGCTGAGACCCTGTGAGACCATGGTGGGTGTGTATAATGTTGACATCATGGGCATATTATGATGGCATATTGACACTCTGGGAGAGTCACATATTCTGGGTAGGATGATGGGCTTTGCAGAGATTGCACTGAAGTCAAGGGAAAACACCCTAAAATGAATAAGCATGGTGCCATCTATTGAGCAATTTTATTATCACAGTTATCACAGATAATATGTGGGGTGATGCAAGGGCGTAGCTATAGGGGGTACAGAGGTAGCAGTCACTACCAGGCCCAGGAGCCTGAGGGGGCTGAAAGCCCTTGTGCCGCAAAAAAAGACACCGGTATTATAGAAATTACATGCTGGTCAAGTTAGACCTCTGGCTGGAGGGAAGGGGTTAGGTGAAGAATTTAGGTGCGGGGGGGGTGCCATTTCAATTTTTGCTTCAGGCTACACGAAGGCTATGTGCTTCCCTGCCCCTACTAAGAAAGCACTGAGGGAAGGGGGGCCCAAGCTGAACCCTTGCACCACAGCCTTTAGCTATGCCCCAGGGGTGATGCAATACTTTTTGGGTCAGATAATTTAAAAAGCATAAGAGTATAGTGAGCTCTTGGAAGATATCCCATTGGAAGGTATTTTGGTTTGTGGTGAAGCACACATGTATGAAAACATAAATAGGACTGGCATGGCAGACATTTTGTCAGTAGGAGGCAAACAATGAAAGAGTGAGCTGGTGACTGCTGCTGGAGACAGATATAGTGTTTATTATTGTAATAACTAGTAGAGGTGGTTGTTTCTAAGGGTACCACACCTCACACCTCAGAGATTAGTTAGGGAAATAGAAGCTGAACACTGCCGATGATTTGGAGCCAGAGACATGGGATGTATCCTTAAAGCAGCCAGGGCAGATAGAAGAGACAGGCCTGTAACAGAGAGCAGCCTGTTAGGAATATAGTGTGAGATACTCAATGCAATATTGCATTTCTCGAGGCAGAGATACCACAATGGAAATGTGAGCACAGCGGCTGTGATGTCAGATACCGTAGCCTGGGAGCTCCAGTTAGTGACTGTACAGATTTTGAGGCACTGTGCAATGTTGAAATGAATCTGTGGTGATAATTGCAGATAAAGCCATTTACATAGCTGCCCATCAGAGTACACCATAGCCAGAGTGTTAGAGATGGGAGCAATCCAAGCCAGGGGGAGAGTCAGTTGTTACCAAATATTCTTGGTTCACATCAAGTTTTTTCCCTACGTTTAGTGTATACGTTGGGGAAAAAAAGGGATGCAAATGAGCAGTACACTCATCTTTTCCATCCTGGAGAATCCAAGAATCTAGTAAAAAAAATGTATAGGTTACCTATACATTTACATACATTGTATACGTTAAACGTAAGACAAAAACATGATGTAAACCCTGACTTAAAGGGGCAGTGCCATAGTTGTCCGTTGCCACTTAAAGAGACAGTGCAACAAATTATTATGTTGCCTGTATCTAAGCCTGTGCCCTCAATGAGAGACTGTAGCCACTAAGGCTGGGTTCAAATATGCGTTGTATTTTCCGTAGTACCGTTCCGTTATAACAGGAGTTTTTTCCGTCTCACATAATGGAAGAAGACAAAGCCATTTTGTGTGCCCATAGAGCTCTATTAGGATGGATCAAAACGGAATGTCTCTAAAGGGTCCATTTTGCATTCCCTCCTTAAATGATATTATATTCTGTTATAACAGAACGGTATAACGGAATATACAATGCATATGTGAACCCACCCTTAGCCTGTTGCTTGTCAAAGACTGTTGTAACCGTGAGCTTGTTATCCCACATGAGCCAGGTAAAAACTGCCTTGTTTAATCTACAACTGTGTTCTTTCTCATTCCTTCTACCATTCTAGAGTGGGGAACCACGCATATCAGTCAGGATTAAAAAGATTCTCCTTTTTTGCAAGGGGTCTGACTACAACACAACCACCCCTTACATGCGGATCAATAGTCTTGAGTCCAGTGTATTCATGAGACTGACTATGCCATTTCCCTTCCTGTTCACAATGATTGATGGCTGTCTGCAAATATATTTCTGCCCGTCGATCAATTACAGCTAGGTAGTTTTCTCAAAGCATTGGCTAAATCAATATTTGTTCATATAGTCCAGATAGTAAAGTGTGATTAATCACTCCAGAGTATGTTTCCACTGTCCTAGAATGCAGCAGTTGCAGGCTTTACACCACTCCAGCAGAAACCTGGCATTGTGCATGGTGACTCTTGAGTGTGTGACTACTCAACTATGGTATCAGATTTTATAATGCTCAAGACACACAGGGGGAGGTTTACCATTTCCTGTACGCCTGTAAGTTGGCGTTAAAAAGTTTCCGATGCGACTTTTATTTTTATTTTTTCATCTCCCCTTTTTCACCGTCTTTGCCACTTTTCTAAAAGGGGGCATGGAAATGGTGGGGAAGGGGCATGGCCAGTCGCAACAACAAATGTATATTCATTTACACCAGTTTTTTGATGAAAATGAAGACAGAAATCTACGGCAGATCTGAGCTGTCATAGATTTCTGGTTCGGAGCAAAGGCTGCAGGAGGATGCGCCTAATTTATGACGAGGCGTACCCATCGTCATAAATTAGTCACATCTTCTGGCAGCGCAGGGTATATAAAGACAGGTGCAGAAAGTCTTGATAAACCTAACCCCACAGTTTCTATTAGTGATAATCGAGCATGCTTGGCCGAACACCTGTTCGGCTCGAGCATCTCGATGCTCGGCACATGGCGATACTCGGTCGAGTACCGCATGTGCTCGAGCACCATGCCAGGTGTCAGACCCCCTGCGCTACATCTCCTGTGTAAAGTGTGCGCATCCCAAAAATATCTGTGACATCCAGTGTACTTTTTCAATAGATGGTGTCCGCTGCGGATAGTGAGATTAGCTGCACCACATCTCCAGTGTAAAGTGTGCGCATCCAAAAAATATCTGTGACATCCAGTATACTTTTTCAATAGACGGCGTCCACTGCAGTCAGTGAGATTAGCTGCGCCACATCTCCAGTGTAAAGTGTGCACATTCAAAAAATATCTGTGACATCCAGTGTCCTTTTTCAATAGACGGCATTCGCTGCAGACAGTGAGATTTGCTGTGCCACATCTCCTGTGTAAAGTGTGCGCATCCCTAAAATATCAGTTACATCCAGTGTACTTTTTCTGTAGACGTTGTCCGCTTCTAACAGTGACCTTACCAGGGTCACATCTGTAGTGTAACGTGTGCGCTTTAAACATTTATCTGTGACATATATTGCACTTTTTCCATAGACGGTGTCCGCTTCTGACAGTGACCTTACCAGGGCCGCATCTGCAGTGTAACATGTGCGCTTCAAAAATTTATCTGTGACATACATTGTAATTTTTAGTAGACGGTGTCCGCTTCTTACAGTGACCATACCAGGGCCACATCTGCAGTGTAACTTGTGCGCTTCAAAAATTTATCTGTGACATACAATGTCATTTTTCCATAGACAGTGTCCGCTTCTAACATTGACCTTACCAGGGCCACATCTGCAGTGTAACGTGTGCGCTTCAAAAATTTATCTGTGACATACAATGTCATTTTTCCATAGACAGTGTCCGCTTCTAACATTGACCTTACCAGGGCCACATCTACAGTGTAACGTGTGCGCTTCAAAAAATTATCTGTAACATAGAATGTAATTTTTCCGTAGATGATGTCTACTTCTGACAGTGACCTTACCAGGGCCACAGCTGCAGTGTAACGTGTGGGCTTCAAAAATTTATCTGTGACATGCAATATAATTTTTCCGTAGACGGTGTCCGCTTCTGACAGTGACCATACCAGGGCCACATCTGCAGTGTAACCTGTGCGCTTAAAAAATTTATCTGTGACATACAATGTAATTTTTTCGTAGACGGTGTCCGCTTCTGACAGTGACCTTACCAGGGCCACATCTGCAGTGTAATGTGTGCGCTTCAATAATTTATCTGTGGCATACAATGTAATTTTTCCATAGACGGTGTCCGCTTCTGACAGTGACCTTACCAGGACCACATCTGCAGTGTAACGTGTTCGCTTCAAAAATATATCTGTGACATACAGTGTACTTTGTCAGCTTTCAAACCATACTCCCCCCGGAACCCAAAGACTTTGGTTTCCCGTAAGCAGCTCTGCTCAATACAGATGCCCCCGGCCGTCCCTCTTAATCATGGCCCCAGTTCCGAAAACCAACAAAATAGAACCAGAGTCCTATTCCATTATTCCTAGCTGAAGTATTCAAGCGACCCGGCCTGCTTTGAACACTGTAAATTTTTTCAATGGTCACCTAAGCAGCAGGCACTCTCCCATAAATCCATACATCGCTATCTGGGACAGACTGTGTACAGTAGGAACTGTGTCTGCTATAGTTAGATGTACTACAACTCCCATTTAGCACTACAGTTAACAGAGATATTTATTCTACTACTTCTGACCTGGTTTTCTGATTCCTACACCATATGCTGGCCATTGCACTCCCTGCCTTGCACCCATACAGATACTTAACATGATGGCCACCACAATTTCCATCATTCAGGAACCTGAGAACCAGTGTGTGCTCTGGAGGAAGAAAGGGTGCACCTTCCCTTCACTGCACGGCCCTAGGAAACAACGGTGTGAGGAAAGCGTTATAAGTTGACATTCATCTTCACCATATGCACATGTGTGCAACTTTTTAAGCACCATTGTGCTTAAATCAAGTCACAAGTGGCGTTTCTATTATTCCCTCGCAAGTTTCGGAAAGAGACTTTGTGGGGCAAAATGTGGACAGGCAATTTATCATAATTTATGCCAGTTTTATCACTAAAATGTGATTTTAATTTTTGCCAGCTATGTGCTGGTGTAGATTTCAATCTAGGTGCACGGACTGCCAGAGGATGGTTTAATTTATGATAAGGCTTCCAAATGTCATAAATTAAGCTTATAATACAGCAGTGCAGGGGATAAAAAGATAAGGTTAGAAATCTTGGCACATCACCATTGGTACATCCAATTTCTGGGCACTGTCCCTCAAAAGTTGTTCCATCCTGTAGCAGGACTATTCATGTAGTTAGGCCCCTTTCACACGGGCGAGTTTTCCACGTGGGTGCAATGCGTGAGGTGAACGCATTGCACCCGCACTAAATCCAGACCCATTCATTTCTATGGGGCTGTGCACATGAGTGGTGATTTTCACACATCACTTGTGCGTTGCGTGAAAATCGCAGCATGCTCTATATTGTGCATTTTTCACGCAACGCAGGCCCCATAGAAGTGAATTGGATTGGGTGCAATTTTCACGCATGGTTTCTAGGTGACGATCGGGATGGGGACCCGATCATTATTATTTTCCCTTATAACATCGTTATAAGGGAAAATAATAGCATTCTTAATACAGAATGCTAAGTAAATTAGGGATGGAGGGGTTAAATTTTTTTTTTATTAAACTCACCTCATCCACTTGTTCGCGCTGCCCGACTCGTCTTCTTTCTTCTTCTTTGATGACCTGGGAGGAAAATGACCTTTGGTGATGTCACTTCGCTCATCACATGGTCCATCACCATGGTGAAGGACCATGTGACGGACCACGTGATGAGCGCAGTGACATCACCAAAGGTCCTTTTCTCCCAGGTCCTCAAAGAAGAAGAAAGAAGACAAGCAGGGCTGCGCGAACAAGTGGATGAGGTGAGTTAAATTTTTTGAATTATTTTTTAACCCCTTCATCCCTAATTTACTGAGCATTCTGTATTAAGAATGCTATTTTTTTCCTTATAACCATGTTATAAGGGAAAATATTAAAATCTACAGAATACCTAACCCAAACCCGAACTTCTGTGAAGAAGTCCGGGTTTAGGTCTGGGTACCACATTCAGTTTTTTCTCACGCGCGTGCAAAATGCATTGCACTCGCGTGGAAAAAACTGATTAACGCAACGCAATCGCATACAAAACTCACCCCACTCGCAGGCAAAATCGCATATGCACATATCGATTAACTATTGGAACATAAGCACATAATGCGCAACTTACTATAAATGCACTGGGCACATCCTACAGAAGGACCAGATTAGATCCTATCACCTTACTCGACTTTTGGATGTCAAAATAATAACTGATTCTTGAACTATTGTGGCAGTTTAGCTGCTAATGCTTATGATTATACATATATATATATATATATATATGGAAACGGACAGCACTTCCAGTAGAAAAAGTTGCGGTTTATTAGGCCACAGTGGCACAGCGAAGCGACGTTTCGGCTCAAAACACAGAGCCTTTCTCAAGCATTGAGAACCTAAGCTAATTAGTTGCCTTCGCATATAGGCTTTATGGGTATCCCACAGAGTGTGGGGAGAGGTTTATGGAAGGGCGTTCAAAGTAAAGAAGTCTTCCAGAACTTTTTATTAGTTTGGAGACATGATCTGGGTTAGAAAGGAGCTGCTCATTAAGTCTCCACCTAAATGCCCTGGGAGGGGCATGCGGGGGGGGGGGGGGGGATATGGGGAGACGGAAATAAATATAGGGGCATGGTCAGAAAGGTGGATTGAATCAATACAAGGGCTAAGACAAGATTTAATATGTTCCTTAGAAACTAATAAATAATCAAGTCTCTGATATGAACCATGTACATTCGAATAGAAGGTATAATCCCTTACAGAAGGGTTCAGCAATCTCCAAACCTCAACCAGGTGTAAATCAGCTAATGAGTTGCTAATTGTTCGAAGTGCACGTTTAGACAATGCAGATTTGCTGGTGGATGAATCTAATATCGGGTCTAGAGTGACGTTGAGGTCACCGCCTAGAAACACGGTACCTTCCTGAAAGGGGGTTATAATAGGGATAAGGCTATTGAACCAGGCCGCCTGGTCGACGTTTGGGGCATATACATTTATAAAGGTGTACATACAGTTACCAATAGTGCCCTTTAGTACTAGGTATCTGCCTTCAGCGTCTTGTTGATAGGAACAGTATTGGAAAGGTATATTACTGCTAAATCCAATTCTGATCCCTCTGGAGGCAGATGAGTTTGACCCGCAGTGGAACCACACTGGGAAACTGGAGCGAGAGAGATCCGGATATCTATTGAATTTAAAATGAGTTTCCTGTAAAAACAGAACTGAGGTCTGTTTCTTATTCATAAAAGACAAAATTTGGCATCTTTTGGAAGGCGAGTTAAAGCCTTTGACGTTAAATGAGGCAATCTTGAGACTAGTCATCATTTCAGTTTAAAGACATCCGGATCTAGCTGAACCAACCACCTCGGACCAATGGGGACACAATGAATATCTCTGTGATGATTTGTTTAAGCAGAGTACGGGAATGCAGACCCACCAATTAAAAGTGGTAACAGGTAAGGTAATAAAGAAAAACCATGAAAACAATAAAAAAAAGTAACAAATGCGCGGTAGCGCAGGATAGTATGATAATATCCAAGGGGGATATGGTAATCAGAAGAGTTATCACCCTAATATACATCAGTAGTCATGCATAATACAAGTGGAGCAATTAGTCAAGGGGGGGAGGGGAAGGGAAAAGGGAAGAAGATCAGCTGAGTGAAGGACCAGAAGTTTAACGAAAATGAATTTGAGTTACTGTATCGAGAATTTGAGTTACTGTATGGAGAATTTGCGTTACTGAGAATTAACGAGAATTTGAGTTACTGTATGGAGAATATCTCCCATATTCCGGTATGCCGCAAAAACGCAGATTATTGCGTCTTCCGCGGTTTTCCTGGTCTTCCAGTGCACAGTATATAAAGTTCAAATTTGTTTGGATAGTGCCCGATATGCTGGGAGACTGCTTGCTGGTGCTTCAGAATGGCAGACTGTGAGTCCTTGAGAGCCTCCACCCTCCACCCTATGTGTTTGATGTCCTGTTTGATGGCCAACAGGTCAGAGCTTATGGGTTCAAGGGCTGCTGATAGTGAGGACATCAAGGTATCTTTAAAGTAAGCCCTGGAAAGCAGGAGTGCGTTTAGCTACTCTTCTCCTTCTGGAGCGGCTTTGGGCTGGTCTTTCTGTGTGCGGCTGGTAGAGCGCAGGGAGACTGGCGCCATCTTGCCCTCACGCGCCACATAGACAGAGGCAGCCTTTTTAATATACTTGTCCATTTCCCCTTTGCTCACCGAGGGTTTTTGTTGGTCGGGTCCTTCACCGGACTTAGGTCCCCCGATCTTCACCATAATGACTTCTCTAGGCTGAAATTACAAGCTAGTAGAGCGATTTCACACACGGAGCTGAACACTCACACAGCCATCTGCTGCAGGCACTAGCTCCGCCCCCTGGTTGCCCCAATTTTAATTTTAAAGAGGTAACTGAACCCTGCTGCTCTGTATCTCTTGTGAAGTCAATGTCTCCAGCAATGCCCCTCTCGTGATTTACAGCAAATACATTATTTTCATGTAGAAATCCAAAAATTATGTTGGAGGCATGTAGTGTATGCAAGCTATGTTCGACCCCTCTCAATTAAGGCCTAATTAAGGCCTAATTAAGGCCCTACTTGCCGTTCAGCAGTGAAATTTTTTATGTGACACTGGCTTTTTTCCGAAAAATTTATGGGTGAATGTTCACTCCCTTTTGCGGTATGGACCGACATACTTAGTGGTGAAATTCTTTAGGTGACAGTTTTTTTTCCTGCAAATGTATGGGTAAATGTACACCTCCTTTTGCGTTATGGACCAATGTACTTAGTGTGAATATTCTATATGTAACACTGTCATTTTTTCTAAAATACATGGGTGAATGTATACTGTACCTCCTTTTGCAAGATGGACTGAAGTAGTTAGTGGTGAAATTCTTTATGTGACACTGGCTTTTTTCCCAAAAATGTATGGGTGAATGTACACCTCCTTTTTCGGTATGGAACGACGTACTTAGTGGTGAAATTCTTTATATGACACTGGCTTTTTTTCGGAAAATATATGGGTGAATGTACACCTCCTTTAGCGGTATGGACTGAAGAACTTAGTGGTGAAATTCTTTATTAGTGATGGACGAACGAGATCAAATGTTCGCGAACCGCAAGTTCGCCGCGGGTCCCATTCATTTTAATGGTAGGCGAACCTGAAAAACCTTCAGCTCATATTTGCAGCCAAGAAATAATTACTGCAATCTCCATTCTTTTTTTTTTTTCAATGCGAAATATCGGCAATATAATTTTCGCATACACGCATGGGCCAATGCACTATACAGTACCCAAATGCACTATAAAGAAAGTATATTGTTATATAACACCCTGCTTCAATCAGTTTTTTTGGGGGCGACTGGGGGGCGACTGGTATATCACACCAGTTATAATTTTTTTTTCCAATACAGTTTGTCACTGTGTGTAGCAAAGGGAACGCAGCAAAACCGCAAACAAATGCTGCTGTACACAAATTCACTATATAGAAAGTATATTATTGGTATATAACACACTGCTTCTATCTGTTTTTTTGGGGGGCGACTGGTATATCACACCACTTATAATTATTTTTTCTAATTGCATTTGTCACTCTTTGTAGTTGTAGTATTGCTGCAGAACCGCTCACCAGTCACAATGCTGCACAATACAAATCCATTATAATATGCGTTCTATGTTAGAAAGTATAAGTATATTACACCCCTCTGTACTGCATACCTATCAATAGTACACCTATACCAGTCTTTAAACTGACTTTTGTGGACCTATTTGATAGCGTTTTTGTCCCTAACAGTCTGTCCCTGCTCCACACAGCAACCTTTCCCTACACTGACAAAAGACTGAATGTAAAATGGCAGCCAGATCGGTTCTATTTATAAGGTATGTCCATGGGCTGAAACGTCTCAATTGGCTGTCCTGTACCACCTGATGGATGTGTCATGGGTCAAAGTTCTTCACAATGTAAAAAAATTTGGCGGACGCAAATATCTCCATATGTTCGCATGTTCGGCCGAATCGCGAACGCGCAAGGTTCGGTGCGAACCGACCACCGGGTGAACCGCAATCTCTATTCTTTATGTGACACTGCCTTTTTTTTGGAAAAAATATGGGTGAATGCACACCTCCTTTTGCGGTATGGAACGACTTACTTAGTGGTGAAATTCTTTATGTACACAGTTTTTTTTTAATGTATTTATGGGTGATTGTACACCCCCTTTTGCAATATGGGCCGAATTACATAGTGGTGAAATGTGTTATGTGAAACTGGCTTTTTTTTTTTTAATTGATGGGTGACTGTATAACTCCTTTTGCTGTATGGGCTGAATTACGCAGTGTTGAAATTTCAAAGTAAACTCCGCTACTCTTTATCTCTTGTGAAGTCAATGTCTATAAATATGCCCCTCTGGCGATTTACACCAAATACATTATTTTCCTATAGAGATCCAAGAATTATGTTGGAGGCATGTAGTGTATGCAAGCCATGTGCGACCCCTCTCATCACTCTCACGCTGTTCTGCACCTGGTTTGCCTGGGCGAACGGAGTCACACAGGGGAGGAACTTTTCTGTGTCCTTCATCAAGAAATGGAATCCTGGCTTTCTCTGCAACTTAAAATCGGAACCATGGTGACTGACAACAGGAAGAACATGGTGTCGGCGCTGCAGCAAGGAGGGCTAAGCCATGCGCCCTGCATGGCACACGTGTTCAATCTGGTTGTCAAGCGGTTCCTGAAGTCTTCCACCCATCTGCAAGACATCCTAAAAATGGCCAGGAAACTTTGCATGCACTTCAGCCACTCGTACACCGCAAAGCACACCCTCCTTGAGCTGCAGGGGCATAACGACATCCCCCAACACAGGCTGATATGTGACATTTCCAACCATTGGAATTCCACTCTCCATATGTTGGACCGACTGTATGAACAGAGAAAGGCCATCAACGATTTCTTGGTGATCCAAGCGGATAGGAGAACTCCCCTGTGTAACTTCGATGTCAGCCAGTGGCAGCTCATGCGTGACACCTGCATTTTGCTCAGGCCCTTTGAGGAGGTCACGTTATTTGTCAGTCGCCAGGACTACGGAATGAACGATGTCATTCCGTTGCTTCATGTCCTGGAACAGATGCTGCTAAATTTGGCTAGTCAGGGGACTGGAGATGTGGCGCCTAGAAAGATGGCGGCAGAGTTTGATACGTTTGTCTGTCAATATCTCTGTTTACAGTCAGTGAATGGGAACATCATTTATCGCAAGGATATGCAAACAGCAACTGATGGGGTGTTAACCACCAGAAGTAGGTATTCAGCACGAAGGAGCAGTCATTTTCACAACTCGAGGTCTGCAAGCTTCGACGGTCTCCATTGCGAAGCTTGTGTAAAAGAAAAATCCCGCAGTGCACCCCCTTGGAGGAAAATCTTGATCCGGCACAGGCTGCTTTGCTCCTTCAAAAATAATGGACTCTGTACAGCGTGACACCGATGTATAATTTCTCATACACCAGACTGAAAGAGTATTCCAAGCACCTCTCTACCCACATAGCTCCCGAGAAGCAGAAGGGTCTTGCTATTGAAGTGGGCTCAGAGATGAACCTAAAAGCCAAATTTTCCTGTTTACCTGGACTCAAAGGAAAGGACAGAGATCCACTGGCTGTGCTCATACAGATTTCATCAAAGCCTCCACTCGCCAAGGCAAGCACAGAGGACCGGATTGTGTGGACAAGTTGGTTCTGCCGGACGTACACAGAGAACGATCTTTTGGAGGTGTTACCAAAGACATTTACTTGCCTCCCGCTCTTCCTGCAAATCTGCTCTGAGGCGCTCACGGCTATCGTAGGGACGTGGTTCCAAAGAAACTTTGACTATTGATTGGGTAAGCTGGTGATCTGTTCTCAGGACCTTACTTGGTTAGCAGCGATGTGGACCGGGTATGAAGTGTCTGGATCAGTGTCGGCCACAGAGCTTGTTTTATCTGTGCCCGTCGAACCTCGCCTGGACATTTCTTATGCCATCCACGCAGAGGACTTCAAGAATTTATGGGACGATATTCATAAATAAAAGGACAAGGTCACGTTGGAGATAGTGGACAATTTATTCCAATGTCTTTACTCGCATTTCTTCAGACACTTTAGAATCCACTTATCAGCAACTCAGCTCATCACAGAATGAGCTGGAGTCTGCTTGTTTGCTGGACTGTACTCCAGTTATCAGCCATAACCCCATACATTTCTTGATCCGTTTGCATTACCATCGTGGTCACCCCGACACTGGTCGTCAATCCATTCTTGTTGATGAAGCACTTTGTTTTTCCAGTTTGTCTTTTGAATCTTGTGGTTTTGCCCCTTCTGTGTTGTATTTTCTGTGTGTTAATATCCTGTTTGTTAAATAAACGTTGTTTTTTCTCCCCCGTTCAAAAAATAAAAAGAATTGGCTTGTGATTTGGTAGCCAAATACAGGAGTGGGTACAAAACACAGAAGACAACAGAAGATGCAACTATTTCGTTCATGTTTCATCTCTGTTTTGGAACCACTCCTGTTTTTTGGGCATTAGCAATACTGATGGATTACTGACCAAATGCTGACCGAGTGAAGGTAGATGCTCAACTAACAGGTTCCATTTTTTGGGGGTTATTGTTCTGACAGATTAGAGGAAGGGCAAAATAATCAGTGAGGTCAACACAAACTTACTGCTGAAACCCTCTCCACTCTGTTGGGGGGCTCTACTTGTATAAGCGTTTAATAGAACAGGGTCTGTAGACATCTATGTGGAATCAGCTGATGACAGTGTAAAAGGAATGCGCTTCTTCTTGACGCTAACATTGACCTGGAAGTCTGAGTACATACGGTACGTGACTTATTTGGTTAGTTTTGGCCCCATGAAGTGTGTAGTGATTATAAGTGCGACGCCTGTCATCTGCATGTCATACAGACTCACAGTATTAGTTCACAACCAAAGCAGACTCCCTATGCGTGTTACTGCAAGGCACAGTGTTCTAAGGTGACATCACTTTGGGCATCCAGTAGCGCATAGGCGTATACCTTCTTGTTCCTTCTTTTAGGATTTGAAATGCAAACTGGTACAACCATTTATGTGCTGTTGCTTTCTCCTTCCCTCACTCTGCAAGAGAATACCGATACTTTCCTTTCTTCCTCAGTATTTTTAGGCATTGAGAATTTATCTTTCTTTGGACGTTCTTCATGTAGTGGTGTAGGATGGCCTCCTTTGCAAACGCTGCATGTGGCCTATTTCTTACACTCCTTAGTAACATGGCCTTTTCTTAGGCATCCGAAACACAGTTGGTTATCCAGCACAATTTTTTTCTTTTCATCCGGGGACTTCTCCTTCAATTGTTGGCACTTGTGTATGGAGTGGCTCCCTCCACAGAATATACATTTGAAGGTAGTCTGAAGATTTGTCGGTTCTGTCTCTCTACTGATCCCAGTAGTGACTTTGGACTTGCTCTCGTAGGTATCTGGACCTTTAGCTGCTGTGTTGGTTGCAAAGCTAGTTGCTCTTGGACGCGTTATCTCTCTTGCAGGCCTTTCTTCTAAGGATTTTAAGACGTAAGATAATGTTACTGGATTACATGCTATCTGTGCTTCCTCATTGACAAATTCAGAGAACTTTTTAAAACTTGGGAAGTTCTTACCTAGATCTAACTGTTTAGTCACATAGCGATTCCATCTAGAGGCCACTTCTTCAGGTAGCTTAGTTAGCATCCTGTGGTTTTCTAGATAGTCGTTCAGTACTTCCAGTCCTTGAACATGTGGGATGGCATTGCTGCATGCTTGCAGGAAGTCACCATACTTTTGGAGTCTGAAGTGTTCTTTAGGACCTATTTTAGGCCAGTTATTCAGTTTCTCTCTAAAGGCTCTTTGTACTAAGAAAGGATGATCATATCTTGCATTCAATTTTTCCCAAGCTTGTTTGTAGGCTTCTTCGTCTTTTCTATAGAAGTTACCTTCAAGAACTTCCTTGGCTTCTCCACAAACATATCTCTGAAGGTAGATTAACTTGTCAATTGGACTGAAGCAATGATGCTCCATGATCATTTCAAAACTTGCCTTCCACTATGAACTTCAGTACGTCTCCTCAAAATACAATGGGTTCCGGAATGGGAAGTCTAGCTAGGACTGTTCTCTGTGGTCTTGCTGGGACAATGGTTGTAACACTCTCCTGGTTATTGCCATGGCATCTAGGAATAGAATCATCCGGTTCTATTTTCTCACTTACTTCTGAATTAGGTGAGTCCATTTCTTCATCTTTTCTGGTAGAGATAGAGGGTAAATTCAAACACCATTTTCCTAACACTGGACTAGGCCTCTCTTTGTTTTTATGAGCAGGGATGGAAGGACTTCTTATTTCTTCACTACATGTTGGAGATTTTCTTCCATTCTGCTGGGAGTATGTAGGAAAGTAGGGGTCTGCCTCTTTACTTAGTACAGATTTTAACCTATGACTACTCTGACTCATATCCTCCTCATGTACTCTGAGTCTGGCTTCTATGATCTTCACTTCACTCTGCCTTTCAAGACTTTTCATCTGTTGGCGCTGTGCCTCGATTTCAGCTTCCATCTGATGGCATTGTGCATCCATTTCAGCTTCCTTTTCAGCCATCAGTTGGCACTGCGCCTCGATGGCAGCTTCCATTTTAATTTCTGTTCTCTTGACAGCAAGTTGTTCAGCTAATTCCTTTCTTTTGGCTGAAGTATTTGAGGACTCTAATATATGGGTGGCACTTCTGCTATCGAAGGAAGTCACACTTGATATTGTGGTACCACCTAAGGACCTAGCATAGTCTCTCATAAAAAGCTCATTCATTCTACTTCTTGCTTTAACTTCATCATAGTTTTCTGCAGATGATAGTTCTCTCATGAGCTTTACCAAATCTTTAATGACCGCAGTACATGTATCCATGTTCCTTACAATATCCTGGTAAGGTGTTGTAAATGACCGCAGGTTGACATATGCTGCCATAAGCTTTGATTTAGATTCTTCTACCGTCTCTACCATATCACTCAAGTTCCCTTTTATACTTTCTTGCTTTAGCTTTTTATGAATGTCTTTAATGTATAATTTCCATTTATCATACATTCTGGTGAACTTTTTTCCTTTCAGTGCTGCTTCTTGCTCCAAATTTTCCAGCGTCTTTGGGGTCGGTTTTCTGGCAAGTGATGAACGTCTTAGTTCATCTGCTTGGGCTATATTAGTTTGAGGAAAGACTAATGCTATATCAGACTCTTCTAGCTCAGACAGGTTCCCTTGCTCTCCCCCCTTTACTCTATCTATCTTTGTATCCTCTAACAGTGGCATGGTAAAACTAAGCTCCGACATTTTGCTTTAAATGCAATACTGACAATCAATACAAATATTAAGAGTCCTTTGACTTTAAATGCAATATTGACCAATGCAGAAATAAATGACTGTCACTTTAAATACAACAGCGATAAATACGGGCAATAAATGACTTTCACTTTAAATGCTTTAGAGCCCATGTACTACAAACTGTCCTTTGTTTTTATTTAAAGTCTCTTATTTCTGAACACAAAAAATGTCTCTTTATGCCAAAGCCTATATGCAATGATAAGTAAAAAAAAAAGGAAAGCTCTGACCTTATTCTGAAGAGCAGGAACAAATTTCAATCTTAAGGGAGACGTGTCTTTTCTTGATATGATGCAATGCTTTGTGCTGACCTTCGATGCACTGGCTTGGATACGCTGCTGCAGGCTTTGGGCCTAGTGGCGGGAAATTAGCTGGCTGCAGTAAGTGGTCTCTCCATGGATAGCGGTGCAGGCACTCTAGCTCTGGACTTTGGCCTCCCACCATGCGTCTCTTTCTCTCTCTAGGGATCACAGGAGGGTTGGCGCTCTTTTTCTGACTATTTTGCCTTTGCCGTTCTGCCAATTTAAGAGTAGGCTGCAGTTTGACTAATGCCCACGTTCTATGGCCTTTATGGTAGCTCCGCTGAGATGTCTTTGCTTGCTTACTCAGGGAACAGTTGCTGCGCGGCGGTATATGCTGGCGCTCCGCTGCTCTAATGCGCTCTTTTCTGTGCAAGTTGAGGAGCGCTATCACTTCACCCTCTGAGGGCAAAAGTTCCACTGTGGCAGGCGCAGCACTATGAAGCGCTGTGGCATTACAAGAATTTTGATATCTCTGACTTTTAGTCTAACCAGACTGTCTATTTCTTTGTAATTCCTCTAGCGCCGTTCTATGAAAACAGTAGGTTTAAAGAGCACACCAAATGCTTGAAATAACTTCTTCATTAACTTCAACTTTTCTTCATATAACACTGCCGCCTCCGCAGCAGATAGTCCATGTACATAACACGTGTTGAAAAGATATGACAAAATGGCGGTATGATTAAAATGGTGGTTCACCTGTTCAATCTTGTCATTCAACATAAAATGCTGGATATATTTCTCTCTTGAGTATCTGTACTCTCACTTTAAGTTATTTAAGCACTATATGATATCTCTGAGAGGTATATCTGAGGTCTAACTAATAGTTCTGCTTGCTCAACTTGGTTTGCAGTTTGCAGTATGCAATTGCTTATGATTTGGTATAAGCAGTTCACAGTTTGTATTCAAATTATATGGAATCTGGTTTGTATGCTTGCAATTTGTATTTGCAATTGGTTTTGGTGGAACTGTAAGTAAACACATATATACAGTACAGACCAAAAGTTTGGACACACCTTCTCATTCAAAGAGTTTTCTTTATTTTCATGACTATGAAGGAATCAAAACTATGAATTAACACATGTGGAATTATATACATAACAAACAAGTGTGAAACAACTGAAAATATGTAATATTCTAGGTTCTTCAAAGTAGCCACCTTTTGCTTTGATTACTGCTTTGCACACTCTTGGCATTCTCTTGATGAGCTTCAAGAGGTAGTCCCCTAAAATGGTCTGCCAACAGTCTTGAAGGAGTTCCCAGAGATGCTTAGCACTTGTTGGCCCTTTTGCCTTCACTCTGCGGTCCAGCTCACCCCAAACCATCTCGATTGGGTTCAGGTCCGGTGACTGTGGAGGCCAGGTCATCTGTCGCAGCACCCCATCACTCTCCTTCATGGTCAAATAGCCTTTACTTTCAAAGTTTTCCCAATTTTTCGGCTGATTGACTGACCTTCATTTCTTAAAGTAATGATGGCTACTCGTTTTTCTTTACTTAGCTGCTTTTTTCTTGCCATAATACAAATTCTAACAGTCTATTCAGTAGGACTATCAGCTGTGTATCCACCTGACTTCTCCTCAACGCAACTGATGGTCCCAACCCCATTTATAAGGCAAGAAATCCCACTTATTAAACCCGACAGGGAACACCTGTGAAGTGAAAACCATTTCAGGGGACTACCTCTTAAAGCTCATCAAGAGAATGCCAAGAGTGTGCAAAGCAGTAATCAAAGCAAAAGGTGGCTACTTTGAAGAACCTAGAATATGACATATTTTCAGTTGTTTCACACTTGTTTGTTATGTATATAATTCCACATGTGTTAATTCATAGTTTTGATGCCTTCAGTGTGAATCTACAATTTTCATAGTCATGAAAATAAAGAAAACTCTTTGAATGAGAAGGTGTGTCCAAACTTTTGATCTGTACTGTATCTAGTTCAGTATACTAGCAGTAGGAACATTATATAACTGATTTAAATACCTATTTTGGCCTCTTGTTCACATAAAACTGGACTCTAAGCTCCTGTCTCTGGTGAAAAAATATTCTAGCAGCAGGAGCTGGGGGAATTCCCAGACAGGCTGTGTGTGAGGCTGGCTGTGATTGGTGAAAATTCTTGCTTTGTGAGAAGCTGGCTGTGATTCATCTAGACTTCTGCTTAGCAACAACCGATTAACACTATACATTCTGTTGTTTCTGCTGTGTCACTGAGCTTACCTTATATTACAAAATTTATCTTAAAGGCATATTATATTTTTCTGCTTCTGTGAACACAAAATATAACAGTTATATGACATGCAAAATATGATGTCACAGTAAATAACTCTGCTTTTGTCTTTAATACATAAACATAGGAACTGTATTAAGGTTATTAGCAGGTTTAATTAGGAATGGCCCAAATTGATCATCTTCTCCTGAATATAAAAAAACTGGAGACTCAACATAAACAAACTCTCTCTGGCCCACAACTTGCTGATCTCACCAGACTCCGATCTGAATTAAAAAACCTATTAAATACTGCTTCAGCTAAACACTGTCACGAGTTGGAGGTCCCCGGAGAGACCACCGCGTCGTCATGCAATAAACGGATGGAAATCAGGTACAGACACATAAGAGAGTTTATTGCACAAACAAAAAACAGGGAAGGCAGCACAGACAAAACTTGAGCTCTATGTACCGTCAGCACAGTGGGAGAAAACCCCCACTGCGCCACTGTCTAGTAATACTCCAGAGGGGCGTAACTAAGCAACTCCTGGTTTTCACTAGAGCCCTAGATGGTAGGGTTAGACTTAGCCGCAGAAAGTTGCCAGGGTCCACTCTGGAGCGTGACCTAGACAGTGTCAGCAGGAGCGAATGGACAACAGGTACCAGAAGGTACCGACGGCACATAGGCAAACATAACAGACAGGTAAATACAAAACAGGGCAAATAATAACACAAGCAGGAGTTCATGCAAGGGAGCAGGAGTGGCAATGAGCAGAGAAGGACTTGCTCCACCAGTATTAAACTGCATGGCCTTGTCATGCCACTCTGCTGCAAAAGCTTGCTGAACACAGACATCAGAATAAACACAAAGTAACTAAAACATAACTGGCAGAACAGAAAGACAGGGAAAAGGACGCAATGAACAAGTAGGGAAACCCACAGAGCACAGACAGACAGACAGACACGGATCCCATGGGTCAGCAGCATGGGAGAAAGAGTACAAACCAGGAGCAGAGCAGGACAAGACAACACACACCAGGAGAGCTGACCCAGAACTGAGGAAAGCTCAGCCTTATATACAGGTTCCATGGGTGCAGCAGAGAGACCACACCCATGGAGCAGACAGAGAATTAACTCCTAATAGGAATACAGGGGAGTTAACCCATACAGAACCACAAATACACAGAAACAGAACTTCAGCGAGGAGTGCCGAACAAGCAAGAACGGAAGGTCACATTTAAAGGTAACGACTGTGACAAACACTTTCTCAACTCTCAATTCAAATTTTTTGCCCACGGCGATAAGGCATCGAGATTTATGATGAATAGGATAAAACAAAGACGATCCCATAACCATATATGTAAACTCTAAAACGGGGGGGGGGGGGGGGGGGACTGCCATCAAAACCAAAGATATAGCCTCTCAATTTCAAGACTTCTGCCACGCTCTATATAATATTCCCAAAGCTACCCCTCCAACTGAGGATCCCTCCTATTCCGAAGCAATTCAGAGGTTTCTTCAGTCCCTATCCCTCCCAGACTTAAATCAATCTCAAAAGATTTCCTTAGAATCCCCTTTTACGACCAAAGAATTGAAGGAAGCTATACAATAACTCCCAAGAAACAAAGGTCCCGGACCAGATGGTCTATCAGCCATATATTATCACATCTTTAGTGACTCCATCGCTCCTAACTTACTTTTACTCTTTAACCAGTCTCTTAAAGGAATACCCTTAACCCCAGATATGACCAGAGCACATATTTCAATTATGCTCAAAACTGACAAAGATCCAGCTTATTGTGAAAATTAATCCTTAATCCACAGAGACCAAACAGCTTTTGTCACCGGCAGGGAGGGTAAGGATAACTTAACGAGGTTCCTGAACGCTATATTTTACGCTAAAAGGAAACCCTGCCCATTAGTCCTTGTCAGCACCGATGCCGAAAAGGCTTTTGACAGAGTCAATTGGGACTTTATGCTCCTTGCCCTTATGAAATTTGGGCTCCCCGACCCCTTCATACAGGCGGTCTTCTCAATGTATCTCTATGCCTCGGCGTCGGTGCTGATAAATGACACCTTTTCTCGGCCTTTCCCCATTAGGAACGGAACCCGCCAAGTTTGCCCGTTATCCCCTCTAGTCTTTGTTCTGGTCATGGAACCTCTGCTTCAATCCATATGCCAGGACCCCCTGATCGAAGGCATCAAACTAGGTGGCCAGGAACATAAAGCTGCGGCCTTTGCAGACGATTACTCTTAACCACCAACCCCTCTATCTCTCTCCCCCGTATCTATGATCAATTAGAAAGGTTTAGCCCCCTGTCTAGCTTTAAAATTAATATGAAAAAATCTCACCTTTCAACTGGGACTCACCTACCATAACTTACCTAGGAATCAAAATTGGTTCTGATCTCTCCAATCTGTTCCATCTTAACTATGTCCCTCTACTACAATCCATGCAATCTCAAATTAATAACCTATATTTCCCAATGCTATCATGGTTTGGCCGAAAAAAATTATTTTCCCTTGTCCTGCCTAGACTAAATTATCTGCAACAGGACCTACCTCTTCCTGTCCTCAATACTTACTTCCAATCCCTTAATAGAGATATCCGTAAGTTCATTTGGAACAAGAAAAAAGCCTGCATTAACCTTCATATCCTGCAGAGACCTAACTCTTCAGCCGGCATCAATCTCCCTGACCCTGCGGCATATAATATGGCCAGCTTACTGTCTAGAACCATAGACTGGTTTAGAGAAACTCCATTTAAATCCTGGGTTGGAATTGAATCTTCATTCTTCCTATCATCATTTAGAGTTCTTCTAATACGCCCCAAAAACTCCCACCCGAACCTTATCCATCATAATCTGAATATCAGGGCCACATTGGAAGCTTGGGATAAATTTCAAAAATCGGCTTTAGCTGTCGCTTTACCCTCTCCCCTTATCCAGGTGAGAGATCTTTTGAATCTAGCCCCAATAGAACTACTACAAAGCCTTCCTCCCTCAGTCAGATATTCTACATTACCAGTGATGTCCCTATATGGAGACGATGGCAAATTGGTTGATAGAACTACCATTCAGAGTTTTTTCCCCATGGTCACTCCCTCCATATTCTTTATCTCCTTTCTCCACTCCTTTATCTCCAACATATCCAATACAAAGATCTGCTTAGGCCCCTGACATGGTTTGAAAGCTTGATCTGTGCAAACCCTCCCCCCCAGAGACTCATCTCCCTTATGTACAGGAGACTCACCTCCCCTGTCTCTATGCCTAAACCGTCCTTCATTGGTTCTTGGGAGAAGGACCTGGGCACACCTTTTACCACAGAAGAAGAACAACGCATCTTTATTGAGCCACACTCTTCCTCCAGATGTGTCAGGATCCAGGAAAACAGATACAAACTCCTTACCAGATGGTATAAAACTCCAGATGTCACTTGCCGTTTCTCCTCTTCGGGTTCAGACGCATACTGGAGGTGTGGGTCCGGAAGGGGGACATTTTATCATGTCTGGTGGTCATGTCCATCAATTTTATCATGGTGGTCTGAAATCTTTAGGCAATGCAATTTAATTAGCAAACCTCAAATTTCCCCCTCTCCCAAGCTAGCTCTTTTGGGACTCTATTCTCCCCTGCTTAGCTCCTTCCCCCTAAAACTTTTCAAAAAACTATTGACAGCTGCCCGCCTGCTGATACCCCGGCATTGGTTGTCCCCTGACCTTCCCTCGCTCGATCACTGGTTTAACAAGATTAGTTCCATCTACAGGTTTGAAGAACTGTCCGCTTGGGAGAACCACTCTCATGGAAACTTCAGCGCTCTTTGGAAACTATGGATGGACTTCAGGAAATATTCTCTGTGATTCTAACCCTGTATTGATATGTATTCCATTCGATGCAGACTGCGTCTTCGATTTAATGTGCAGACTCCCGCCTGTTTGTATTAATGTTACTTGTCATATTATCATCTAATGTAAGGTGATGCTGTATGACACAAACTTGTGTCCATCACCATTTGCCTGTATCTCTGCTCTTATGGTTAAAACTAAATAAAAATATATAAAAAAATAATTCAGCTTCAGCTTCCTCTGATGTGTATGCCTATGGAGTCCTTTTATTATGGCTTTGCACATGGAGCAAGATTGTTACACACAATTCTGATGGAACTCGTGATCTTAAGAAACTGGACTTGGACTCCAAAGCAGAGGCTCTCCTGTCATGTCTTGTGTGCTGTGGAGATCGAAAGCAGACAGAGCAGATAAAAACACATGAATGTTTTCAACTTAGCGAAGCTGCTTAATTTAATTGTGAATAGATGGTAAAGGCAAAGTCTGCTGGTGTGTTGTCATCTGCGTCTTCATTATGTTTACTACAGGACCCACAACGACGTAATTCGGTCCAAACAGCAAAAGGAGGTCTACAATCACCCATCACTTTTCCCAAAGAAAACATGGTTGAAATAAAACATTTCACCAATGAAAGGATAATGGAATTCGGTTCATACAGAAGAAAGTTTAATATCACCCATCAATTTCCCCCAAAAAAGCCTGTTTCCCATAAAAAATGTCACCACTACGTAATTCGGTCTATACCACAAAAGGAGGTGTACAATCACCCATCAATTTTCCCAAAGAAAACATGTTTGAAATAAAAAATGTCACCAATGAAAGGATAATGGAATTCATTTCATACAGAAGAAAGTCTACTATCAACCATCAATTTTCCCAAAAAAGCCAGGTTTCCCATAAAAAAATTCACCACTACATAATTTAGTCCATACAACAAAAATCACCCTCAATTTTCCCCACCAAAAATGGTAGAAATAAAAAAATGTCGTCAATGAAAGGATAATGGAATTCAGTTCATACAGAAGAAAGTCTACTGTAACGGTCGCGTAAACACACACACACAGGCTCCAACCTCACCCCTGGTCCTGCCTACTTGCCTCGCAAGTCCTAATGACAGGGGACAACTGGACGGCAATCCCTAGCTTGGAATAAGTGCTGGGAGGACAGACCAGACAAACAACAGAGAGTGAACGGACCGAGTCAATACCAGGAGAGCAACAAAGTACAAATGGAGCAAGCAAAGAAAAGTCAGGAGAAGCCGGGGTCATAAATACCAGGAGCGTCGTGAAGTACCATAGGAGTCAGCAGAGGATCGTCAGGAGATAGCCAGGGTCTGAATACCAGGAGAGCAGCGCAGTGCAGAAGGAGCAGGCAGAGGATCGTCAGGAGATACACATAGGGTAAGTATGCCAGGTATGCAAAATCACAGCAGAACCTAAATAACAGGCAACCTGTGGCCAGCAGGCTGCCTGTTTAAATACTGAGTAGCAGGGGTCATGTGACGTGGCCAGCGTCACATGACTCGCCCTGCTGTTCATGGCTGAGTACCGAGTGCCCAGCTCGGTGCTCAGGCTTCATCAGGTTGCTGGGGGAACCGAGGACGCCAGCCGCGCTGAGGAGACGTGCGTGGGCGGGTCCGTCCTGCCCCCCCATCACCTAGGAGACGACGACGCCGCACGTGTACCTGCTCATGTACAGAGGCGGGGCGCCATCGGCGCTGTGGAGAGTCAGTGCGTCGGCGGTGCCCCGTGACATCTACTATCACCCATCAATTTTCCCCCAAAAAGCCTGTTTCACATAAAAAAAATTCACCACTGCGTAACTCGGTCTATACCGCAAAAGGAGGTGTGCAATCACCCATGAATTTTCCAGAAGAAAACATGTTTGAAATAAAAATATTCACCAATGAAAGGATAATGGAATTCGGTTCATACAGAAGAAAGTAAATTTTCCCAAAAAAAGCCTGTTTCACATAAAAAATTTCACCACTACGTAATTCGGTCCATCCCGCGAAAAAGTGCTTCACCACACATTAGGCCCTAATTTTTTTCTACTTTTAGGCCTCGTGCACACGACCGTTGTTTGTTTCCGCGTCCGTTCCGCAAATTTTGACATTCTGATGCGGACCCATTAATTTCTATGGAGCCGTAGAAATTGCAGATAGACATCCGCTTTGTATCCGCGTCCGTGGTTCGTGGTTCCCTTCCGCGGAAAAAATATAACCTGTCCTATTCTTGTCCGCAAAAAACTGTTTGCGGACCCATTCAAGTCAATGGGTCCGCAAAAAATGCGGATGCACAACGGAAGCCATCCGTATGTCATCCGCATCTGCATTTTTTGCGGATCAGTTGCCTGGAAACCTGTGTCCAAGACCTTTTGGCAATAAAATAAATAAATAATTGTACAGGGAGTTCAAACGGCCAGATTGGCAAGCCTTGGTGATTGCACAGTTTGCAGAGTGTGCTTTAGGCAGTCATTGCTTGTTATCTCTTCAAACCAAAAATGCCACGTTGGAATGTGGAAAAGTTAATAAATTTGGTACAGGAAAGGCCCGAGCTGTGGGACACCCGGTCCCTGTCTATCAGGATCGGATTCGAAAGGAAGTGTCCTGGGAGAAAGTGGCCCGTCCCTTGAGGCCTGGCGAATGGAAGAAAGCTGATCTCAGAGGTCATGCTGAATTAGGTACAGTAAGTGCAAGCTATGTAGTTTTTGTGTTCTGCCCTGTGTTGTCCCTAATGATTTTGCTAGTACTTCCATAAGTTCTGAATCATGTCCCTTTTGTGGCCAGGCTTAATTCTGTAGTGGTATGTACATGTAGGGGTGTAGCTATAGGGGAAGCAGGGGAAGCGGCTGCTTTGGGGCCCTGACCCAGAAGGGGCCCATCCAGGAGGAGGAGGACTGAAAGATTGTGTCAGGGCCCCCTCAACAATATTCCACAATTATATACAGTGACAGTATAGACAGTGTATAAAACTGATGGAACAGCTGCCAGGCCTGGTATAAGAGAGTGATCTTTACTAGCCACAGGGAGGGGGCGGCATAAAAGAAAGGTGTAGTGAAAAAATTACTGGGGGAGGGGGGCCCAATTCACAAATTTGCTGTGGGCCCCAGTCATTTCTAGCTACGCCACTGTGTACATGTTTATTTGTTTTTTTCGTGAACTTTTTACCAGACACCACCATGTTTTATTGGCTGTTCTGACCTTACCTACTGGCCACAGTAGTAATGTCTACCCAGCATGTGCACTTTATAGTTTTGGACACATATGTCCCTGTTGGAATTGATCAGCAAACATCTGTCTACTTCCCATATTATAAAGTAGTCTTTTTCAAAGGCATAGCACAAATTATTTCCTCCTTCCTGCAATTATTGACCTTTAGGATATTGACACCTGCCCTACTGTACGATGTGCTGTGCAATCTCCCCTTTTGGCACTTTTTGGAAGTGATTTCTTTGGCTTTTCATTTGTGGATGTTAGAATACGTATTTTTATTGTTTTTAAAAAAATCATTTTTATTGTTTGTTGCTTTCACAGTGAAGAACACAAAGACTAGGTGGAAAAGCTGCCGGGACCAGTTTCGGCGTGAGCTGAATGGAAGGAGCTGCAATCTATTTATTGTATTAATGATATTAATTTTATTCTATTTATTAATACCATAAAAACTTTTCGTTTTTATTCTCATTTTTATCCTTATGTTCTTATTACTATATTTATTATTTTTTATCCTTGTGATTATAGGTACTTCTAAACGTATTTTTAAACGTATATCCATAACTATCTATTACGGTGTGATATTCACTCACCCAACCCCTCGCTGCCAACAAAGTGGAGGGGTTCGCATGCCGAAACGCTTCTATATTTATACTTATATATATCTATATATTCATATATATTATATACATATTTTTCATATTTATATCCTTACTTATACACCATAACTACCTGAAAATAACGTGCCTTATGGCTACTAGCGCTTTTTAGCAACAATGTGTATTTATTGCGTCATTTATTATACCATATATATACTATACAGTTTTTATCCCCCTATTGAGATTCTCTGCATTATATATTTATTTATCATATAGGGACATCGGCCCCTGCCTTATATATATATATATTTTTATCCTTATTCTCATTTGCCTCTGTAGCTATACTTATACTCATATGCACCCTCCCTAATCGTGGGAAATATATATACACCTTCAATATAACAAGCCCTGTGTGGTTGACCTCGATCGCAGTCCTGCGCCCCACTGTGACAGCCGCCTGGTGTGTTGTTAGTGGGAGCGCACATCCTCCGCAGACCGGCGTCTCCGTAACCATGGACACTGGCCATGTGATCATGAAGCTTGCGATCACATGACCGGGTGCCCGTGTAAGGAGGATAGCCTTACAGAGCGCAGGCGCCGGGTACCTTCCACAGGAGTTACTCTGCCCCGATCACGTGACCGCATCAGTGCGGTCATGTGATTCCTGTCCTCCGCTTTTATTCATAGTAAACTCATGAGAGAATAGCCGAATATTTGTAATATACCCACTTATATCATCTTCATTTATCAACTGCAATTACATACTGTGACCACATGTATAATTTGAAGAGTTATATTTATATCTGTGACACATTACCTGCAGCTAGCCCCTCCCATCTGTGGGCAGCTCTCAGGTAATCCGTTTTTTGGCGGTTTTTTTGTATCTTTATATACCTGTACTGATATTATTCATTGTGACTACTGTTAACCTGATGAAGGGGACAATTTGAGCCCCGAAACGCGTTGTTCTATTTTATTTATGCATTAAAAAAGATTCACCTATAAAAAAAAAAAAAAAAAAAAAAAAAAGGTGACTACTGTTAACCTGATGAAGGGGACAATTTGAGCCCCGAAACGCGTTGTTCTATTTTATTTATGCATTATAAAAGATTCACCTATAAGAGACGGATTGGATCCTATGTGTTTTGCGCCTGACCAGAAAACCTTCTCTACATCCTTTTTTTATTAGGCACATAATCGTGCTGAGACATTTTTTGTAGTTCATTTCAAAATGTGTTAAGTTTTCTACATTTTAAGTGGACATGTGATTGATGTGGTTTTAATTGTTTGGGCCCAGTTTTTGAGTTTGGTTTTATTCCTGTACTATTTTGCCCTTTTACATATGTTCAATGTTTGCTTCAAACCCACCAAAGTAAAAATCCACTAAATGTCTGTAATTTTTAGCAAGCAATGCCAATCTCCCTCTCCCTTTTTTTAACTAAACCAGGGATGTTTAACCTGCATCCCTCCAGCTCCCACCATGCCCTTGTGTAGGCTGATTGATTTAGGTCAGGCATGTCCAAACTGCGCCCCTCCAGCTGCTGCAAAACTACAACTCCCAGCATGCCTGGATAGCTTACAGCTATTAGGGCATGCTGGGAGTTGTAGTTTACCAACAGCTGGAGGGCCGTAGGTTGAGCAGGCCAGATATTAAAGGACAGAATAACAGTACTTGGTTAGCTCCTGAATGTGTCTACATGTTTTTGTACAGGATAGCTACAAACAATCTTTTTTCAATACAGTACTGTGGACAATCTTGAAGACACGGTGGACTCAGATTTGGGTGGTGAAGAAACTCCTGCGATATTTTCACCAGAAACCAGTCCACAACCAACGCCAGCAGTGGAGCAAGCCGATCCCGCCATGGCAACTAGCGCCGTTTTAGAAGAGAGGCCTTAAACATCCCAGCAGCTTAGGAGAAGGAGGAGTGTTCGCCAGTCTTCCTCTGAGCTAGCGACTCAGGAAATGATAGATGCCCGAGTTATCGAGTTCCTAGCCCAGAGGAGGACTGATGGAAAAGAGGAATCAATGTTGAGGGGGCTGGCGCCATTACTGAGGTGTGTCCCTAGCGAGAGGCATCATCTTTGTATTGCCTCCGTTGCACTCATATTACAAATGTATGCCTCTCCTTACCAGGGAGACATACATTCTCAAATTAATAATTTACGGATTCAAATCATGATGTCCGCCTCTCAGCAGCCCACCAGCTACCAGAATCCTCCACACCACCCCCCCATGGTCCACGTTTCCCCGCTCAAACTTTCCGTGGGTCCCAAGACCCCAACCCCCCCCCCCCTTGCCCAGTCCAGTAATGTGGGTAGTTATTCCACTGGGGCCCCAGATCCGGCCCAGGTACGCCCAGTATCATCATATACCCCTGCCCCATTCACTAGAGAATTATTTCAACTGTAAATGTTTCATATTCTTTTTTTAATTTATGTTAATTTATCTGCATTTCATTGCATTGTGTTTATTTTTTTATTTTTTGGGGGGACGGCTTGGGTTTAACCCCTTAGGGACTTAGGGCATACCGGTACGCCCTGTTTCCCGAGTCCTTAAAGACCCAGGGCGTACCGGTACGTCCTGTGTAGTTTTGATCACTGCCGCATGGCCGGCAGTGATCGGAACAGGGTGCCTATTGAAATCAGTCCTGTGACCCCCCGCATTGCCGATCGCTACAAACTGCAGGTCAATTCAGACCTGCGGTTTTTAGCGCTTATGCAAGTTTCTGATCCCTGCGATCCATGACCGCAAGGATCAGAAACCTCAAAGTGCCCATATTTTTGAAAGTTAACCCCCCTCTGCAGCACTCTGTGTTTTTGTGCCTGCGGGCACAGCGGGGGGAGGATTGCGGGGCGGTGCGGGAGGCGGGCGGGAGGCGTGCGGCAGTGTGGGGGCCGGGTGCGTGATCTTCCGCCCGCCGCCCGTTTATTTTCAGGATGGCCGAGCGGTTGAATCAGAGTGTCAGCTCATTGCTGACACTCCGATTCAAACGGCAGACATCTGTGCAGATGTTCGCTGTTTTAACCCCTTCCATGCCGCGGTCCGTAGGGACCGCTGTATGGAAGAGGTGAAGAGGGAGGGAGCTCCCTCCCTCTCCCATCGGGGGGCTGCTGTGCCTTTGCAGCCCCCAGACAGGATGGGGTGACAGAGGGAGGTAGCCCTCCTCCCTCCCCTTCCCCGTCTGCTCAGTTGTGGCAGACGGGGAAGGTTCCCATGGCAACAGGACGCCTTCTCAGGCATTCTGCTGTCCATGGTGCTGAACAGATCTGTGCTAAAGGCAGAGATCTGTTCAGACAAAGTGTGAGTGAAATACAGTGCAGTACACTATATAGTGTACTGTACTGTATTATACAGACATCAGACCCACTGGATCTTCAAGAACCAAGTGGGTCTGGGTAAAAAAAAAAAAAAAAAAAGTGAAAAAAAGTAAAAATAAAAAAACACATTTATCCCTGATTAAAAAAATTAAATTCCCTACACATGTTATATATCACCGCGTCCGTAACGACCCGATCTATAAAACGGTCATGTTACATTCCCCGCACGCCATAAAAAATAAAAAATATAAACTATGATGAAATTGAAATTTTGCTCACCTTACTTCCAAAAGGTAATAAAAGTGATCAAAAAAGTCGTATGTATGCCAAAATAGTGCCATTCAAACCATCGTCTCATCCCGCAAAAAATGAGCCCCTACATGAGACAATGGCCCAAAAAAAAAAAAAACTATGGCTCTCAGACTATGGAGACACTAAAACAAGATTTTTTGGTTTAAAAAATTATATTATTGTGTAAAACCTTAATAAATAAAAAAAGGTACACATATTAGGTATTGCCGTGTCCATAAGAACCTGCTCTATAAAAAAATCACATGATCTAACCCCTCAGGTGAACAACGTAAAAAATAAAGAAAAATAGTGACAAAAAAGCCATAATTTTGTCACCTTACATTACAAAAAGTGTAATAGCAAGCGATCAAAAAGGTATATGCACCCCATGCATACCATTAAAACAGTCATCTCATCCTGCAAAAAATGAGACCCTAACTAAGACAATCGCCCAAAAAATAAAAAAAAACTATGGCTCTCAGACTATAGAGACACTAAAATGATTTTTTTGTTTCAAAAATTATATTATTGTGTAAAACTTAAATAAATTTAAAAAGTAAACATATTAGGTATCCCTGCGTCTGTAACAACCTGCTCTATAAAAATAGTACATGATCTAATCTGTCAGATGAACCTTGTAAATAATAGAAATAAACTTCTCCTTGAAGTTTGGGCTCTATTTAAACTCCATGAAGGTATGTGTCAGTGTGGCTGGTATTGGTTGAGGAACCCCCTGAACTATAGGGACATTACCTTTAGCGAGGACCACCATATCCTCACACACCAACAAGCAGAGGAACATCTATCCCTCTGCAGCACGGCAATCCTGCACCATGGATGTCTGCTTTCAGGCTCTCATCTCAATCTTTTGAGCCTGTCTTTTTGTGTAACCATTTGACTGCAGTGTGTGTTTACCTGCTACCTGCGGTTACATATGGTGCCTATTGTCTTTTTCTACATGTACTGAATCCCCCTGAGGAGTCGACACGACAGAAACGTGCCACGTCGGGAGGTCTGTAGTTATTGTATGTCTAGTAGACTAGTGATCAGGTCCATAACTAGGGACAGGTATCCTGACGGGGTCGCCCTTTCCAGGGCGAGTGCTCTGTGTAGACAGGCAGTATGGGAGCAGCCCCCTTCCCCCAAGTTTCTAGGGTGAGACAGGGCACAGCATAAACACTCCCGTGACTGCACGTCTGCTCTACACTCCGTCTGACCAAGGCATTTCCCCTGCCACGCTGATCCTAGTCACCTGGTTGGTCAGGTAAGACTGCTTGCGTCTACACAGGTGCAGCAGTTTCTTTACTTACCTTTGCTCTACCAGCAGTGGGGTATCTATCACAGAACCCCCTAAAATAGTACCAAAAAAACTGCCACCTTATCCCGTAGTTTCCAAAATGGGGTCACGTTTTTGGAGTTTGTACTCTAGGGGTGCATCAGGGGGCTTCAAATGGGACATGGTGTAAATAAACCAGTCCAGCGAAATCTGACTTCCAAAAACCACACGGCGTTCCTTTCCCTCTACGCCAGGGATCAGCTACCTCCGGCACTCCAGCTGTTCAGAAACTACAACTCCCAGAATGCTTCATTCACTTCTAAGGGAGTTAGAAGCGCAGCCGAGTATGTTTGCATGCTGGGAGTTGTAGTTCCACAGCAGCTGGAGTGCCGAAGGTTGCTGATCCCTGCTCTACGCCCTGACGTGGGGCCGTAGAGTGGTGTACGACCACATATCGGGTGTTTCTGTAAACCTCAGAGTCGGGGCAATAAATATAGAGTTTTGTTTGGCTGTTAACCCTTGCTTTGTTAGTGGAAAAAAATGGATTAAAATGGAAAATTTGGCAGAAAATTACAATTCTGAAATTTCATCTCCATTTGCCATCAACTCTTAGGGAACACCTAAAGGGTTAATAATGTTTGTAAAATCAGTTTTGAATACCTTGAGGGGTGTAGTTTCTAGAATGGGGTCACTTTTGGCTGGTTTCTATTTATGTAAGCCTCACAAAGTGACTTCAGACCTGAACTGGTCCCTAAAAAGTGGGTTTTTGAAAATTTCTGAAAATTTTCAAGATTTGCATCTAAACTTCTAAGTCTTGTAACGTCCCCAAAAAATAAAATAGCATTTCCAAAATGATCCAAACATGAGGTAGACATATGGGGAATGTAAACTAATAGCTATTTTTGGAGGTATTACTATGCATTATAGAAGTAGAGAAATTGAAACTTGGAAATTTGAAAATTATTCAAAAATTTTGGTAAATTTGGTATTTTTTTATAAATAAAAAAAAATAATTTTGACTCCATTTTACCAGTGTTATGAAGTACAATATGTGACGAAAAAACAACCTCAGAATGGCCTGGATAAGTAAAAGCGTTTTAAAGTTATCACCACATAAAGTGACACTGGTCAGATTTGCAAAAAATGGCCAAGTCCTTAAGCTGAAATAGGGCTGAGTCCTTAAGGGGTTAAGTAAAAGTTTACTTGAAACTGTCAATTGTCTTATGTTCTTGTAAAAGTTCAAAGATAGTGACTCAGATTTTCAATAGATCGGTGCTCAGCCCACTCACCTCACTCTTTTTGTCGCGAAGAAAGAATTAAGATTATAGAGTCAAATGAATGGGGGGCACTCCAAATATCTGATTCTACATAGATCACTAGAACATCATATCTTTTTTTTTTTAAGACAGATTATAAAATAAGTACAAAGTGGGTGGAGTTATAGCAAACACTTGGGTCTTTATATTATACTCCAACCACTTTGTATTTAGTAATAAATCTGTTTGGAAGAATATGATGTTCTAGTGATCCATGTTGAAACAGATATTTTGAGTGTCTTATGTTCTTTCTTGTGCGACAAATTATAACACTACTACACATTTCAACATAACAGAGACACACACAATACTTCAAGTACTATCACTTTATTTATCCACATAATTGGTTAAGTAATAATCTTTAACTGAGGTATTGGAAGGTTTTTGGAACCATATAGCAAATATAATAATGATGTTTATAAAAGTAGACGAACATAAGCATCTTGATTCATTATATTGACTATTCCTAATTTTAGGTTCCAAAAACCTAAGCCCGCTAGCCCAAGTCAAGGGACCTCATTCTCTTGCGAGTCCCTACACTCAACTACCACATACATTCAATAAGCTATCTGGAAAATAACAAAAAAACTAACGAGCACAGAAGAAATTAAACACTGCCACGAATAGCGTCCATCTGCCATGGCAAGGACCCTTCTGGGCTGAAAAAGTAGTCTGCATAGAGTTCCCGAACTGCAATGCCTGCAGTCCCAGGTCATCTATGCAGGGTCCACTCCAAACCCAAACCTTCTGACGTAGGAAAATCTTCCATGTCAACAGAAGAGGAAGCCTCGTAACTCCTGGTGAAGTTGTGTAGAACAACACAAGCTTGAATCACCAGGGTAGCATTCTCTGGATCCATCTGTATGGATGACAAAAACACCCTCTACTTGCTAGAGAGTATTCCGAAAGCGCACTCAACATACCGACGGGCACGAGTCAACCGGTAGTTTAAAATATTCCTCCTGACATCCAAACCACGCTATAGGAAGGGCTGCATAACCTGGTGAGTCAATGCAAACCCTTCATCCGCCATGATCACAAATGGAGCTGGCGGACCTGCATATCCGGGCAGTCTTCTGGACTCGGGCAGGGCAAGCTGGTTGGCACGAAGCCGCTGACCCATTCTAGAAGCACTAAAGATGCGAGTATCTGCTGTGCTTCCATAGGCCCAGATATCAACCATTATAAACCTGTAGTTACTGTCAGCATGTCACGGCGGACAGGATATAAGATACACAGATAACAAAACTAACAAGTTTTCTAGGCGAGAAGCTGGGGATAAGGTCACCTCCTAGCATATCCCTAACAGCTCTCCCTATTCTGCTTTGCCCACATTTAGACCCTGAAGGTGGGAATAATGTGTCCTTGTGCTTGGGCTGAAAATACCCTGGAATCCCTGAGATGGTGAAATGGGAAAAGGGGCAGCCTGCTCCCTCAGAACCTGGAGGGGACAGACGTCACTCAAACAGCCTAGACAGCAAACCAAAGAAATCAGAAACCAACTTATCTTATCAGAGCAGGAACAGTCAAACCTTCCTTCCTTGCTTCCACAGCCTGACAGAAGCTATAACCCGCACGGAACCCTGGGAGTGAGAGTAATTTAAACCAACGACCCCACCCAGAGAACCTGAAGGGAGGCGGATCTAGCATGACTCCAAAACAAAACAAATGACTAGACACGTGCTGCTAATCTGGCAGACCTCCGTACATAGTCTGAGCAGGGCATGACACAGCAACAGCCATAAGCACTACCGAAAAATACTGCTTATAATTGAAGAATCGGGTCCCTGAGTGAGGAGGCTTCTTCACACGAATGTGCTTGCCATCCATTGCCCCGATGTAGTTAGGAAACTGCGCAGAAAGATTGAAGCTCTCAGCGATCTAAACCCAATTGTCCACCTTGGGCTGTGGCATCACCGTCTCTCGGAGTTGATGCCAGATGACATGGCAAGTGTGACGCACAATCCGAGAAATCGTTGAGGTTCCCAAAAGAAATTCAAAATGCAGGGAAGAAAACGAGTCACCAGTTGCAAGGAATCTGTATAAAAAGCAAAAAAAGGCATATCATTAACTATCCAAAAAAAGGGGACATCCTGAACATGGGTCCTATAATGGTTGATAGGAGACATGTGGTATACAGTATATGTCCATTTTAAAAAGATAATCAATTTATCTTCCAAAATTGGCTGTATGATCCAAACACTAGTAACAATGGGTGTGCTCCTATAAGCTATGTTACACCTACTGTGTTGATGCCATTTCCATGCAGAATGTATGGACAACGTAGTATGATGTGAACACTCTGCATGATGATGACGTTGGCAGACCAAAAATTTAAAAGCTTTATAAAAAACACAACTACCTTTATTAATCTGGCCAGGTTATGTGGCAGTGATTCAAATAAACAATGTTAATTTACAGTGGTCCAACAAAAAAAGGGACAAATAAATTTAACTTCAGCAAACATTAGCACATGTCTAACACCAGCCATTTTCAGAACCATGTTACTCATGACAGAAGCAGGGCACATGACTGTTAATTATAAATAACATATTGCTTACCTCAACGTGACGATGAGCCTTTCCTCAGGAGAATTGTTGCGCCTCATATTGGTGCCCATAAAGGTAAGGACAGTACATAGAGACGACAGCAAGCAATCAAAAGTAGACACTGACATCCGACAGAACGAAAATAACTTTTCGGGATGCTGACGAAGATTTGTGTAGAGGTTATGGAAGTGTCCTTTCCGGTACCGTTGGGAAACAATGGGTTGGACCCAAAATCGCCGCCTTCTACTCGGTTCCTCGTCCAACAAAAGGGACCCCTGTCCCCATCGCCAAGAAACAAGCCAGTGCAGTACGACCTCTTCCTCAGAGTCATCCGCCATGGTGAAACCAAGAAGCAACAAGTGAGAATCAAAGAACAGCAAAGCCAAGAAATCAAACGAACCTCTGTACCCTGTAAAGACTACAGAAAATGGCCACCAAACAAACACTCAGGTGACCAGCAAATATACATGTTTCCTGGTTGGGGATATGTTGTGCTTTTTATTTGCGGATGTGTAACGTTAGTAGCTACATCAGTATTGTCTCTGATTTCAGTTACGATGCATATAACTGAATAAAGGGGATAATATTGGAGAAACTCTCTGTCGGGAATCTTAGTACTCCCTAGTTTGATATCAAGCCAATAATTTATAAGTTTTGCTGCAAAGCTACCCCATATCTGAGATTGGTCATCATTTTTTTGGGGGGCGGAGCAAGGGCTCGTATCTGTCATCTTCTTGATTGAGTTTTCCGCATAATCCATTGATTGTATATCTCTCACAAATTTAAAGCTGTATTGCATAATATTCTTGTGTTGGTTGGGTATTGTTTTGTTGGCATCATATAGTGGTGAATTCTGGGTACTGCATATCATTGTATATTATTGAAATTTATGTTGATTCATTTTTGATTGTATTTTAAACTATTGTATAATAAACCATTTATATTTTTGCATAGACGCTTGTACCCTGTTTTACTGATTGCACAAAATAATCAGGTTCTTGATCGAACTCTTTTTGAGATGATTATGTCCATCTCACGGGTCAATATCGTTTGCATAATTTTTCTTTTGATCCGTTAAAATTTTGTATCTTTATATAAAGCATTTGCTTTGTATACCTGACAGATATTAATATCACCCTTTTTTACCTTCTTTTTTTGTGATCAAACTGGGCTGTAAAATATCTCACTGCACCACTGAACGGCAATTAGGCCTTAATCTTTTCTATTTTTACACAAAAGGCTTTTCAACAGATAAGTGCAACGATGAATGGCAAATATATTTTTATTTCGCCAGTAATACACGGCAAAATGGGCTTTAGAATATATCACTGCACTGCAGAACGGCAATTGGGCCCTAATTTTTATAATTTTTTTCTATTTTTACACAAAAGGCTTTTCAACAGATAAGTGCAACGCTGGACGGCAAATATATTTTATTTTGCCAGTAATACACGTCAAATTGGGCTTTAGAGTATAACACTACACCACACAAAAGCAATTAGGCCCTAGTTTTTTTACAAACCGGATTCCAAAAAAGTTGGGACACTAAACAAATTGTGAATAAAAACTGAATGCAATGATGTGGAGATGGCAAATGTCAATATTTTATTTGTAATAGAATGTAGATGACAGATCAAACGTTTAATCCGAGTAAATGTATCATTTTAAAGGAAAAATACGTTGATTCAAAATTTCACGGTGTCAACAAATCCCAAAAAAGTTGGGACAAGTAGCAATAAGAGGCTGGAAAAAGTAAATTTGAGCATAACGAAGAGCTGGAAGACCAATTAACACTAATTAGGTCAATTGGCAACATGATTGGGTATAAAAAGAGCTTCTCAGAGTGGCAGTGACTCTCAGAAGCCAAGATGGGTAGAGGATCACCAATTCCCACAATGTTGCGCAGAAAGATAGTGGAGCAATATCAGAAAGGTGTTACCCAGCGAAAAATTGCAAAGACTTTGCATCTATCATCATCAACTGTGCATAACATCATCCGAAGATTCAGAGAATCTGGAACAATCTCTGTGCGTAAGGGTCAAGGCCGTAAAACCATACTGGATGCCCGGGCCCTTAAACGACACTGCACCACAAACAGGAATGCTACTGTAAAGGAAATCACAGAATGGGCTCAGGAATACTTCCAGAAACCATTGTCAGTGAACACAATCCACCGTGCCATCCGACGTTGCCAGCTGAAACTCTACAGTGCAAAGAAGAAGCCATTTCTAAGCAAGATCCACAAGCTCGGGTGTTTTCACTGGGCCAGGGATCATTTAAAATGGAGTGTGGCAAAATGGAAGACTGTTCTGTGGTCAGACGAGTCACGATTCGAAGTTCTTTTTGGAAATCTGGGACGCCATGTCATCCGGACCAAAGAGGACAAGGACAACCCAAGTTGTTATCAATGCTCAGTTCAGAAGCCTGCATCTCTGATGGTCTGGGGTTGCATGAGTGCGTGTGGCATGGGCAGCTTGCATGTCTGGAAAGGCACCATCAATGCAGAAAAATATATTCAGGTTCTAGAACAACATATGCTCCCATCCAGACGTCATCTCTTTCAGGGAAGACCCTGCATTTTTCAACAAGATAATGCCAGACCACATTCTGCATCAATCACAACATCATGGCTGCGTAGGAGAAGGATCCGGGTAATGAAATGGCCAGTCTGCAGTCCAGATCTTTCACCTATAAAGAACATTTGGCGCATCATAAAGAGGAAGGTGCAACAAAGAAGGCCCAAGACGATTGAACAGTTAGAGGCCTGTATTAGACAAGAATAGGAGAGCATTCCTATTTCTAAACTTGAGAAACTGGTCTCCTCGGTCCCCAGACGTCTGTTGAGTGTTGTAAGAAGAACGACAGATGCCACACAGTGGTGAAAATGGCCTTGTCCCAACTTTTTGGGGATTTGTTGACACCATGAAATTCTGATTCAACATATTTTTCCCTTAAAATGGTACATTTTCTCAGTTTAAACTTTTGTTCCGTGATTTATGTTCTATTCTGAATAAAATATTAGAAGTTGGCACCTCCACATCATTGCATTCAGTTTTTATTCACGATTTGTATAGTGTCCCAACTTTTTTGGAATCTGGTTTGGACATTTTTACAGAACACAGCAAGCTTTTCAACAGATAAGTGCAACGTCGAACGGCGAATATATTTTTATTTCGCCAGTAATACACGGCAAACTGTACTGTAAAATATCTCACTGCACCGCTGAACGGCAATTCTATTTTTACACAAAAGGCTTTTCAACAGATAAGTGCAACGATGAACGGCAAATATATTTTTATTTCGCCAATAATACATGGAAAACTGGGCTTTAGAATATATCACTGCACCGCTGAGCGGCAAAGATATTTTTCCTTTTTCCACTAATACACGCAAAAAAGGCCTTTAAAACAGATAACTGCACCACTGAGCTGCAAATATATTTTTCCTTTTTCTACTAATACACTCAAAAAAGGCCTTTAAAACAGAAAACTGCACCGTTGAGTGGAAAATATATTTTTCCTTTTTCCACTAATACACGCAAAAAAGGCCTTTAAAACAGATAACTGCAACGCTGAGCGGCAAATATATTATACTTTTGCCACTAATACACCACAAAAAGGGCTGTAATTTTTGCTTTAGAACATATACACTGCGTGCAGAATTATTAGGCAAATGAGTATTTTGACCACATCATCCTCTTTATGCATGTTGTCTTACTCCAAGCTGTATAGGCTCGAAAGCCTACTACCAATTAAGCATATTAGGTGATGTGCATCTCTGTAATGAGAAGGGGTGTGGTCTAATGACATCAACACCCTATATTAGGTGTGCATAATTTTCTTTGGCAAAATGGGTCAAAAGAAGGACTTGACAGGCTCAGAAAAGTCAAAAATAGTGAGATATCTTGCAGAGGGATGCAGCACTCTTAAAATTGCAAAGCTTCTGAAGCGTGATCATCGAACAATCAAGCGTTTCATTCAAAATAGTCAACAGGGTCGCAAGAAGCGTGTGGAAAAACCAAGGCGCAAAATAACTGCCCATGAACTGAGAAAAGTCAAGCGTGCAGCTGCCAAGATGCCACTTGCCACCAGTTTGGCCATATTTCAGAGCTGCAACATCACTGGAGTGCCCAAAAGCACAAGGTGTGCAATACTCAGAGACATGGCCAAGGTAAGAAAGGCTGAAAGACGACCACCACTGAACAAGACACACAAGCTGAAACGTCAAGACTGGGCCAAGAAATATCTCAAGACTGATTTTTCTAAGGTTTTATGGACTGATGAAATGAGAGTGAGTCTTGATGGGCCAGATGGATGGGCCCGTGGCTGGATTGGTAAAGGGCAGAGAGCTCCAGTCCGACTCAGACGCCAGCAAGGTGGAGGTGGAGTACTGGTTTGGGCTGGTATCATCAAAGATGAGCTTGTGGGGCCTTTTCGGGTTGAGGATGGAGTCAAGCTCAACTCCCAGTCCTACTGCCAGTTTCTGGAAGACACCTTCTTCAAGCAGTGGTACAGGAAGAAGTCTGCATCCTTCAAGAAAAACATGATTTTCATGCAGAACAATGCTCCATCACACGCGTCCAAGTACTCCACAGCGTGGCTGGCAAGAAAGGGTATAAAAGAAGAAAATCTAATGACATGGCCTCCTTGTTCACCTGATCTGAACCCCATTGAGAACCTGTGGTCCATCATCAAATGTGAGATTTACAAGGAGGGAAAACAGTACACCTCTCTGAACAGTGTCTGGGAGGCTGTGGTTGCTGCTGCACGCAATGTTGATGGTGAACAGATCAAAACACTGACAGAATCCATGGATGGCAGGCTTTTGAGTGTCCTTGCAAAGAAAGGTGGCTATATTGGTCACTGATTTGTTTTTGTTTTGTTTTTGAATGTCAGAAATGTATATTTGTGAATGTTGAGATGTTATATTGGTTTCACTGGTAAAAATAAATAATTGAAATGGGTATATATTTGTTTTTTGTTAAGTTGCCTAATAATTATGCACAGTAATAGTCACCTGCACACACAGATATCCCCCTAAAATAGCTAAAACTAAAAACAAACTAAAAACTACTTCCAAAAATATTCAGCTTTGATATTAATGAGTTTTTTGGGTTCATTGAGAACATGGTTGTTGTTCAATAATAAAATTAATCCTCAAAAATACAACTTGCCTAATAATTCTGCACTCCCTGTACACGAAACAAAAATATAAACGCAACACTTTCCCTTTTGCTCTCATTTTGCATGAGCTGAACTCAAAGATCTGAAACATTTTCTACATACACAAAAGACCCATTACTCTCAAATATTGTTCACAAATCTGTCTAAATATGTGTTAGTGAGCACTTCTCCTTTGCCAAGATAATCCATCCCACCTCACAGGTATTGCATATTAAGGTGCTGATTAGACAGCATGAATATGAATATGAACATGCCTTAGACTGCCCACAATAAAAGGACACTCTGAAATGTGCAGTTTGATCACACAGCACAATGCCACAGATGTCGTAACATTTGAGGGAGTGTGCAATTGGCATGCTGATTGCAGGAATGTCTACCAGAGCTGTTGCCCGTGCAATGAATGCTCATTTCTCTACCATAAGCCATCTCCAAAGGCGTTTCTGAGAATTTGGCAGTACATCCAAATGGCCTCACAACCGCAGACCATGTGTAACCACACCAGCCCAGGACCTCCACATCCAGCATGTTCCCCACCATGATCGTCTGAGACCAGCCACACGAACAGCTATGGCAACAATCTATTTACATAACCAAAGAATTTCTCCACAAACTGTCAGAAACAATCTCAGGGAAGCTCATCTGTATGCTCATCGTCCTCATCGGGTCTGGACCTGACTGCAGTTCGTCGTTTTAACCGACTTGAGTGGGCAAATGCTTACATTCGATGGCGTCTGGCACATTGGAGAGCCGTTCTGTTTACTGATGAGTCCCGGTTTTCACTGTTATGGGCAGATGGCATACAGCGTGTGTGGCGTCGTGTGGGTGAGCGGTTTGCTGACGTCAACATTGTGGATCAATTTGGCCATGGTGGCGGTGGGGTTATGGTATGGGCAGGCGTATGTTATGGACAACGAATACAGGTGCATTTTATTAAATGCATTTTGAATGCACAGAGATACCATGACGAGGTCCTGAGGCCCATTGTTGCGCCATTCATCCACGACCATCATCTCATGTTGGAGCTAGAGTTGAGCGAACACCTGGATGTTCGGGTTCGAGAAGTTCGGCCGAACTTCACGGAAATGTCCGGGTTCGGGGTCCGAACCCGAACCGAACTTCGTCCCGAACCCGAACCCCATTGAAGTCAATGGGGACCCGAACTTTTGGGCACTAAAAAGGCTGTAAAACAGCCCAGGAAAGAGCTAGAGGGCTGCAAAAGGCAGCAACATGTAGGTAAATCCCCTGCAAACAAATGTGGATAGGGAAATTAATTAAAATAAAAATTAAAAAAATAAAAATGACCCAATATCAATTGGACAGAGGTCCCATAGCAGAGAATCTGGCTTCACGTCAGCAGAGAATCAGTCTCTTCATGCCATAGCAAAGAATCTGGCATCATGTCAGCACAGAATCAGTCTCTTCATGCCATAGCAAAGAATCTGGCTTCATGTCAGCACAGAATCAGTCTCTTCATGCCATAGCAGAGAATCTGGCTTCATGTCAGCACAGAATCAGTCTTCATGTCATAGCAGAGAATCAGGCTTCACGTCACCCACCACTGGAACAGGCCACTGTCACACATTTAGGCCCAGGCACCCAGGCAGAGGAGAGAGGTCCCGTAACAGAGAATCTGGCCTTATGTCAGCGCAGAATCAGTCTTCATGTCATAGCAGAGAATCAGGCTTCACGTCACCCACCACTGGAACAGGCCACTGTCACACATTTAGGCCCAGGCACCCAGGCAGAGGAGAGAGGTCCCGTAACAGAGAATCTGGCCTTATGTCAGCGCAGAATCAGTCTTCATGTCATAGCAGAGAATCAGGCTTCACGTCACCCACCACTGGAACAGGCCACTGTCACACATTTAGGCCCAGGCACCCAGGCAGAGGAGAGAGGTCCCGTAACAGAGAATCTGGCCTTATGTCAGCGCAGAATCAGTCTTCATGTCATAGCAGAGAATCAGGCTTCACGTCACCCACCACTGGAACAGGCCACTGTCACACATTTAGGCCCAGGCACCCAGGCAGAGGAGAGAGGTCCCGTAACAGAGAATCTGGCCTGATGTCAGCGCAGAATCTGTCTTCATGTCATAGCAGAGAATCAGGCTTCACGTCACCCACCACTGGAACAGGCCACTGTCACACATTTAGGCCCAGGCACCCAGGCAGAGGAGAGAGGTCCCGTAACAGAGAATCTGGCCTGATGTCAGCGCAGAATCAGTCTTCATGTCATAGCAGAGAATCAGGCTTCACGTCACCCACCACTGGAACAGGCCACTGTCACACATTTAGGCCCAGGCACCCAGACAGAGGAGAGTGGTCCCGTAACAGAGAATCTGGCTTTATGTCAGCGCAGTATCTGTCTTCATGTCATAGCAGAGAATCAGGCTTCACGTCACCCACCACTGGAACAGGCCACTGTCACACATTTAGGCCCAGGCACCCAGGCAGAGGAGAGAGGTCCCGTAACAGAGAATCTGGCCTGATGTCAGCGCAGAGTCTGTCTTCATGTCATAGCAGAGAATCAGGCTTCACGTCACCCACCACTGGAACAGGCCACTGTCACACATTTAGGCCCAGGCACCCAGGCAGAGGAGAGAGGTCCCGTAACAGAGAATCTGGCCTTATGTCAGCGCAGAATCAGTCTTCATGTCATAGCAGAGAATCAGGCTTCACGTCACCCACCACTGGAACAGGTCACTGTCACACATTTAGGCCCAGGCACCCAGGCAGAGGAGAGAGGTCCCGTAACAGAGAATCTGGCCTTATGTCAGCGCAGAATCAGTCTTCATGTCATAGCAGAGAATCAGGCTTCACGTCACCCACCACTGGAACAGGCCACTGTCACACATTTAGGCCCAGGCACCCAGGCAGAGGAGAGAGGTCCCGTAACAGAGAATCTGGCCTTATGTCAGCGCAGAATCAGTCTTCATGTCATAGCAGAGAATCAGGCTTCACGTCACCCACCACTGGAACGGGCCACTGTCACACATTTAGGCCCAGGCACCCAGGCAGAGGAGAGAGGTCCCGTAACAGAGAATCTGGCCTGATGTCAGCGCAGAATCTGTCTTCATGTCATAGCAGAGAATCAGGCTTCACGTCACCCACCACTGGAACAGGCCACTGTCACACATTTAGGCCCAGGCACCCAGACAGAGGAGAGTGGTCCCGTAACAGAGAATCTGGCCTTATGTCAGCGCAGAATCTGTCTTCATGTCATAGCAGAGAATCAGGCTTCACGTCACCCACCACTGGAACAGGCCACTGTCACACATTTAGGCCCCGGCACCCAGACAGAGGAGAGAGGTCCTGTAACAGAGAATCTGGCCTTATGTCAGCACAGAATCTTTCTTCATGTCATAGCAGAGAATCAGGCATCACGTCACCCACCACTGGAACAGGCCACTGTCACACATTTAGGCCCAGGCACCCAGGCAGAGGAGAGAGGTCCCGTAACAGAGAATCTGGCCTTATGTCAGCGCAGAATCAGTCTTCATGTCATAGCAGAGAATCAGGCTTCACGTCACCCACCACTGGAACAGGCCACTGTCACACATTTAGGCCCCAGCACCCAGACAGAGGAGAGCGGTCCCGTAACAGAGAATCTGGCCTTATGTCAGCGCAGAATCTGTCTTCATGTCATAGCAGAGAATCAGGCTTCACGTCACCCACCACTGGAACAGGCCACTGTCACACATTTAGGCCCAGGCACCCAGGCAGAGGAGAGAGGTCCCGTAACAGAGAATCTGGCCTTATGTCAGCGCAGAATCTGTCTTCATGTCATAGCAGAGAATCAGGCTTCACGTCACCCACCACTGGAACAGGCCACTGTCACATATTTAGGCCCAGGCACCCAGGCAGAGGAGAGAGGTCGCGTAACAGAGAATCTGGCTTCATGTCAGCACAGAATAAGTCTTCATGTCATAGCAGAGAATTAGGCTTCACGTCACTCACCACTGGAACAGGCCACTGTCACATATTTAGGCCCAGGCACCCAGGCAGAGGAGAGAGGTCGCGTAACAGAGAATCTGGCTTCATGTCAGCACAGAATAAGTCTTCATGTCATAGCAGAGAATCAGGCTTCACATCACCCACCACTGGAACAGGCCACTGTCACACATTTAGGCCCCGGCACCCAGACAGAGGAGAGGTTCATACAACTTTGGGTTGCCCCGCAATATAATGGTAAAATGAAATTAAAAATAGTATTGAATGAGGAAGTGCCCTGGAGTAGAATAATATATTGTTAAGGGGAGGTAGTTAATATCTAATCTGCACAAGGGATGGACAGGTCCTGTGGGATCCATGCCTGGTTCATTTTTATGAACGTCAGCTTGTCCACATTGGCTGTAGACAGGCGGCTGCGTTTGTCTGTAATGACACCCCCTGCCGTGCTGAATACACGTTCAGACAAAACGCTGGCCGCCGGGCAGGCCAGCACCTCCAAGGCATAAAAGGCTAGCTCTGGCCACGTGGACAATTTGGAGACCCAGAAGTTGAATGGGGCCGAACCATCAGTCAGTACGTGGAGGGGTGTGCACAGGTACTGTTCCACCATGTTAGTGAAATGTTGCCTCCTGCTAACACGTTCCGTATCAGGTGGTGGTGCACTTAGCTGTGGCGTGTTGACAAAACTTTTCCACATCTCTGCCATGCTAACCCTGCCCTCAGAGGAGCTGGGCGTGACACAGCTGCGTTGGCGACCTCTTGCTCCTCCTCTGCCTTCGCCTTGGGCTTCCACTGGTTCCCCTGTGACATTTGGGAATGCTCTCAGTAGCGCGTCTACCAACGTGCGCTTGTACTCGCGCATCTTCCTATCACGCTCCAGTGTAGGAAGTAAGGTGGGCACATTGTCTTTGTACCGGGGATCCAGCAGGGTGGCAACCCAGTAGTCCGCACACGTTAAAATGTGGGCAACTCTGCTGTCGTTGCGCAGGCACTGCAGCATGTAGTCGCTCATGTGTGCCAGGCTGCCCAGAGGTAAGGACAAGCTGTCCTCTGTGGGAGGCGTATCGTCATCTTCCTGTGTTTCCCCCCAGCCATGCACCAGTGATGGGCCCGAGCTGCTTTGGGTGCCACCCCGCTGTGAACATGCTTCATCCTCATCCTCCTCCACCTCCTCCTCATCCTCGTCCTCCTCGTCCTCCAGTAGTGGGCCCTGTCTGGCCACATTTGTACCTGGCCTCTGGTGTTGCAAAAAACCTCCCTCTGAGTCACTTCGAAGTGACTGGCCTGAAAGTGCTAAAAATGACCCCTCTTCCTCCTCTTCCTCCTGGGCCACCTCCTCTTCCATCATCGCCCTAAGTGTTTTCTCAAGGAGACATAGAAGTGGTATTGTAACGCTGATAACGGCGTCATCGCCACTGGCCATGTTGGTGGAGTACTCGAAACAGCGCAACAGGGCACACAGGTCTTGCATGGAGGCCCAGTCATTGGTGGTGAAGTGTGTCTGATCCACAGTGCGACTGACCTGTGCGTGCTGCAGCTGAAACTCCACTATGGCCTGCTGCTGCTCGCACAGTCTGTCCAGCATATGCAAGGTGGAGTTCCACCTGGTGGGTACGTCGCATATGAGGCGGTGAGCGGGAAGGCCGAAGTTACGCTGTAGCGCAGACAGGCGAGCAGCGGCAGGGTGTGAACGCCAGAAGCGCGAACAGACGGCCCGCACTTTATGCAGCAGCTCTGACATGTCGGGGTAGTTGCGAATGAACTTCTGCACCACCAAATTCAGCACATGCGCCAGGCAAGGGATGTGCGTCAAACCGGCTAGTCCCAGAGCTGCAACGAGATTTCGCCCATTATCGCACACCACCAGGCCGGGCTTGAGGCTCACCGGCAGCAACCACTCGTCGGTCTGTTGTTCTATACCCCGCCACAACTCCTGTGCGGTGTGGGGCCTGTCCCCCAAACATATGAGTTTCAGAATGGCCTGCTGACGTTTACCCCGTGCTGTGCTGAAGTTGGTGGTGAAGGTGTGTGGCTGACTGGATGAGCAGGTGGAAGAAGAGGAGGAGGAAGCTGAGTAGGAGGAGGAGGAGACAGGAGGCAAAGAATGTTGCCCTGCGATCCTTGGCGGCGGAAGGACGTGCGCCAAACAGCTCTCCGCCTGGGGCCCAGCCGCCACTACATTTACCCAGTGTGCAGTTAGGGAGATATAGCGTCCCTGGCCGTGCTTACTGGTCCACGTATCTGTGGTTAGGTGGACCTTGCCACAGATGGCGTTGCGCAGTGCACACTTGATTTTATCGGACACTTGTTTGTGCAGGGAAGGCACGGCTCTCTTGGAGAAGTAGTAGCGGCTGGGAACAACATACTGTGGGATAGCAAGTGACATGAGCTGTTTGAAGCTGTGTGTGTCCACCAGCCTAAATGACAGCATTTCATAGGCCAGTAGTTTAGAAATGCTGGCATTCAGGGCCAGGGATCGAGGGTGGCTAGGTGGGAATTTACGCTTTCTCTCAAATGTTTGTGAGATGGAGAGCTGAACGCTGCCGTGTGACATGGTTGAGATGCTTGGTGACGCAGGTGGTGGTGTTGGTGGTACATCCCATGTTTGCTGGGCGGCAGGTGCCAACATTCCTCCAGAGGCAGAGGAAGAGGCCGAGGCGGCGGCAGCAGCAGCAGAAGAGGCCGAGGCGGCAGCAGCAGAAGAGGCCGAGGCGGCAGCAGCAGAAGAGGCAGCAGGGGGAGCCTGAGTGACTTCCTTGTTTTTAAGGTGTTTACTCCACTGCAGTTTATGCTTTGCATGCAGGTGCCTGGTCATGCAGGTTGTGCTAAGATTCAGAACGTTAATGCCTCGCTTCAGGCTCTGATGGCACAGCGTGCAAACCACTCGGGTCTTGTCGTCAGCACATTGTTTGAAGAAGTGCCATGCCAGGGAACTCCTTGAAGCTGCCTTTGGGGTGCTCGGTCCCAGATGGCGGCGGTCAGTAGCAGGCGGAGTCTCTTGGCGGCGGGTGTTCTGATTTTGCCCACTGCTCCCTCTTTTGCTACGCTGTTGGCTCGGTCTCACCACTGCCTCTTCCTCCGAACTCTGAAAGTCAGTGGCACGACCTTCATTCCATGTGGGGTCTAGGACCTCATCGTCCCCTGCATCGTCTTCCACCCAGTCTTGACCCCTGACCTCCTGTTCAGTCTGCACACTGCAGAAAGACGCAGCAGTTGGCACCTGTGTTTCGTCATCATCAGAGACGTGCTGAGGTGGTATTCCCATGTCCTCATCATCAGGAAACATAAGTGGTTGTGCGTTAGTGCATTCTATCTCTTCCACCCCTGGTGAAGGGCTAGGTGGATGCCCTTGGGAAACCCTGGCAGCAGAGTCTTCAAACAGCATAAGAGACTGCTGCATAACTTGAGGCTCAGACAGTTTCCCTGATATGCATGGGGGTGATGTGACAGACTGATGGGCTTGGTTTTCATGCGCCATCTGTGTGCTTTCTGCAGAAGACTGGGTGGGAGATAATGTGAACGTGCTGGATGCACTGTCGGCCACCCAATTGACTAATGCCTGTACCTGCTCAGGCCTTACCATCATTAGAACGGCATTGGGCCCCACCAAATATCCCTGTAAATTCTGGCGGCTACTGGGACCTGAGGTAGTTGGTACACTAGGACGTGTGGCTGTGGCAGAACGGCCACGTCCTTTCCCAGCACCAGAGGGTCCACTAACACCACCACGACCATGTCCACGTCCGCGTCCGCGCCCCTTATTAGATGTTTTCCTCAATGTTCCCGTTCACCACAATTTTGAGAATGGCAAATTTGGGAATAGTTTTTCAACCCAGGTTTTTCTGAATGACACTATCAGCACCTTCAATGTAAGATATGCTTTTTGGGATAGATTTCAAGTAGGCCTCAAATACCAGAAACTAGGTGACAGGTATAGGTTTAATCACAGAATCAGACTTCTATCTGCACGGTAGCGTGTGTCTTAGGTTTTTCTGAATGACACTATCAGTACCTTCAATGTAAGATATCCTTTTTGGGATAGATTTCAAGTAGGCCTCATATAGCAGAAACTAGTTATTTTGAGAATGGCAAATTTGGGAATAGTTTTTCAATCCAGAAAATAAAAAGTGCTTTTACGGTCACTACAAATAACTTGACCAGCTAAAACAGTACAGATTTGGTTGAATAGAGATGTGAGGCCTGTTTTTTTTTGCGCTGTGTGACAGGTATAGGTTTAATCACAGAATCAGACTTCTATCTGCACGCTAGCGTGTGTCTTAGGTTTTTCTGAATGACACTATCAGTACCTTCAATGTAAGATATCCTTTTTGGGATAGATTTCAAGTAGGCCTCAAATACCAGAAACTAGTTATTTTGAGAATGGCAAATTTGGGAATAGTTTTTCAACCCAGAAAAAAAAGTGTGCTTTTACGGTCACTACAAATAACTTGACCAGCTAAAACAGTACAGATTTGGTTGAATAGAGATGTGAGGCCTGTTTTTTTTTGCGCTGTATGACAGGTATAGGTTTAATCACAGAATCAGACTTCTATCTGCACGGTAGCGTGTGTCTTAGGTTTTTCTGAATGACACTATCAGCACCTTCAATGTAAGATATGCTTTTTGGGATAGATTTCAAGTAGGCCTCAAATACCAGAAACTAGTTATTTTGAGAATGGCAAATTTGGGAATAGTTTTTCAACCCAGAAAAAAAAATGTGCTTTTACGGTCACTACAAATAACTTGACCAGCTAAAACAGTACAGATTTGCTTGAATAGAAATGTGAGACCTGTTTTATTTTTGCACTGTGTGACAGGTATAGGTTTAATCACAGAATCAGACTTCTATCTGCACGGTAGCGTGTGTCTTAGGTTTTTCTGAATGACACTATCAGTACCTTCAATGTAAGATATCCTTTTTGGGATAGATTTCAAGTAGGCCTCAAATACCAGAAACAAGTTATTTTGAGAATGGCAAATTTGGGAATAGTTTTTCAACCCAGAAAAAAAAGTGTGCTTTTACGGTCACTACAAATAACTTGACCAGCTAAAACAGTACAGATTTGGTTGAATAGAGATGTGAGGCCTGTTTTTTTTTGCGCTGTGTGACAGGTATAGGTTTAATCACAGAATCAGACTTCTATCTGCACGGTAGCGTGTGTCTTAGGTTTTTCTGAATGACACTATCAGCACCTTCAATGTAAGATATGCTTTTTGGGATAGATTTCAAGTAGGCCTCAAATACCAGAAACTAGTTATTTTGAGAATGGCAAATTTGGGAATAGTTTTTCAACCCAGAAAAAAAAATGTGCTTTTACGGTCGCTACAAATAACTTGACCAGCTAAAACAGTACAGATTTGCTTGAATAGAAATGTGAGACCTGTTTTTTTTTTGCACTGTGTGACAGGTTAAGGTTTAATCACAGAATCAGACTTCTATCTGCACGGTAGCGTGTGTCTTAGGTTTTTCTGAATGACACTATCAGTACCTTCAATGTAAGATATCCTTTTTGGGATAGATTTCAAGTAGGCCTCAAATACCAGAAACTAGTTATTTTGAGAATGGCAAATTTGGGAATAGTTTTTCAACCCAGAAAAAAAAGTGTGCTTTTACGGTCACTACAAATAACTTGACCAGCTAAAACAGTACAGATTTGGTTGAATAGAGATGTGAGGCCTGTTTTTTTTTGCGCTGTGTGACAGTTATAGGTTTAATCACAGAATCAGACTTCTATCTGCACAGTAGCGTGTGTCTTAGGTTTTTCTGAATGACACTATCAGCACCTTCAATGTAAGATATGCTTTTTGGGATAGATTTCAAGTAGGCCTCAAATACCAGAAACTAGTTATTTTGAGAATGGCAAATTTGGGAATAGTTTTTCAACCCAGAAAAAAAAATGTTCTTTTACGGTCGCTACAAATAACTTGACCAGCTAAAACAGTACAGATTTGCTTGAATAGAAATGTGAGACCTGTTTTTTTTTTGCACTGTGTGACAGGTTAAGGTTTAATCACAGAATCAGACTTCTATATGCACGGTAGCGTGTGTCTTAGGTTTTTCTGAATGACACTTTCAGCACCTTCAATGTAAGATATGCTTTTTGGGATAGATTTCAAGTAGGCCTCAAATACCAGAAACTAGTTATTTTGAGAATGGCAAATTTGGGAATAGTTTTTCAACCCAGAAAAAAAAGTGTGCTTTTACGGTCACTACAAATAACTTGACCAGCTAAAACAGTACAGATTTGCTTGAATAGAAATGTGAGACCTTTTTTTTTTTTTTTTACTGTGTGACAGGTTAAGGTTTAATCACAGAATCAGACTTCTATCTGCACGGTAGCGTGTGTCTTAGGTTTTTCTGAATGACACTATCAGCACCTTCAATGTAAGATATGCTTTTTGGGATAGATTTCAAGTAGGCCTCGAATACCACAAACTAGTTATTTTGAGAATGGCAAATTTGGGAATAGTTTTTAAACCCAGAAAAAAAAATGTGCTTTTACGGTCACTACAAATAACTTGACCAGCTAAAACAGTACAGATTTGGTTGAAAAGAAATGTGAGACCTGTTTTTTTTTGCACTGTGTGACAGGTATAGGTTTAATCACAGAATCAGACTTCTATCTGCACGGTAGCGTGTGTCTTAGGTTTTTCTGAATGACACTTTCAGCACCTTCAATGTAAGATATGCTTTTTGGGATAGATTTCAAGTAGGCCTCAAATACCACAAACTAGTTATTTTGAGAATGGCAAATTTGGGAATAGTTTTTCAACCCAGAAAAAAAAAATTGCTTTTACGGTCACTACAAATAACTTGACCAGCTAAAACAGTACAGAGTTGCTTGAATAGAAATGTGAGACCTGTTTTTTTTTGCACTGTGTGACAGGTATAAGTTTAATCACAGAATCAGAATTCTATCCGCACGCTAGCGTGTGTCTTAGGTTTTTCTGAATGACACTATCAGCACCTTCAATGTAAGATATCCTTTTTGGGATAGATTTCAAGTAGGCCTCATATACCAGAAACTAGTTATTTTGAGAATGGCAAATTTGGGAATAGTTTTTCAACCCAGAACAAAAAGTGTGCTTTTACGGTCACTACAAATAACTTGACCAGCTAAAACAGTACAGATTTGGTTGAATAGAAATGTCAGGTCTATTTTTTAGGCGCTGGGTGACAGGCTCAACTTGCCCCTGATGTAGTATATGGCCAAAAAATAACCACACTGTTGATGGTTAAATGCACTTGGGTGACACAGGCTCAGCCTGCACCAGATGTAGTATATGGCCAAAAAATAATCAGACTGTTGATGGTTAAATGCACTTGGGTGACACAGGCTCAGCCTGCAGCTGATGTAGTATATGGCCAAAAAATAACCAGACTGTTGATGGTTAAATGCACTTCGGTGACACAGGCTCAGCCTGCAGCTGATGTAGGATATAGCACAAAATAACCACACTATTGATGGTTAAATACACTTGGTGATAGCTTGTGCTGGCGCACCACAAGTCACAAAATGGCCGCCGATCACCCCAGAAAAAAAGTGATCTAAAAACGCTCTGGGCAGCCTCAAAAAAGTGAGCAAGTCAATATTAGCACTTCAATGATCCACAGCTGCAGATCGATCACAGAATGAAGTCTTTTGGAGGAGTTAATCTGCCTAATCTCGCCCTAACGTCGCAGCTGCAACCTCTCCCTATGCTTGAATCAGCAGAGTGACGTGCAGCGCTACGTGACCCAAGCTTATATAGAGGCTGGGTCACATGCTGCACTGGCCAATCACAGCCATGCCAATAGTAGGCAAGGCTGTGATGGCCTCTTGGGGCAAGTAGTATGACGCTTGTTGATTGGCTGCTTTGCAGCCTTTCAAAAAGCGCCAAGAAAGCGCCGAACACCGAACCCGAACACGGACTTTTACGAAAATGTTCGGGTTCGGGTCCGTGTCACGGACAACCCAAAATTTGGTACGAACCCGAACTATACAGTTCCGGTTCGCTCATCCCTAGTTGCAGCATAATAATGCACGGTCCAATATTGCAATAATCTGTACACAATTCCTGGAAGCTGGAAACATCCCAGTTCTTGCATGGCCAGCATACGGACAGGACATGTCACCCATTGAGCATATTTGGGATGCTCTGGATCAGCGTATACAGCAGTGTGTTCCAGTTCCTGCCAATATTCTGCAACTTCGCACAGCTATTGAAGAGGAGTGGAACAACATTCCACAAGCCACAATCAACAACCTGATCAACTCTATGCAACGGAGATGTGTTGCACTGCGGGAGGCAAATGGTGGCCACACCAGATACTGACTGGTTTTCTGAGTAAGGCAAAACTGTGCACATTTCAGAGTAGACTTTTATTGTGGGCAGTCTAAGGCACACCTGTGTAATATTCATGCTGTCTAATCAGCACCTTGAGGTGGGATGGATTATCTTGGCAAAGGAGAAGTGCTCACTAACATAGATTTAGACAGATTTGTGAACAATATTTGAAAGTAATGGGTCTTTTGTGTATGTAGAAAATGTTTCAGATCTTTGAGTTTAGCTCATTAGTGATGATCGAGCATGCTCGGCCGAGCACCTGTTCGGCTCGAGCATCTCGATGATCGGCAAATGGCGGTACTCGGCCAAGTACCTCATGTGCTCGAGCGCCATGCTGGAGTATCCTCCCCGCACGTGTCTTGGCTGTTACGCAGCCAATAAGCACGCAGGTAAGTACTGCCCTCACTGTAATACCAGTAGCCATGTTGGTGTACTGGCATTACAGTGATTGGCTGGCCGGGACGCGTCATTGGATGCTATATAGCACCCGATGACGCATGTTCAGCTCATTCATAGTCAGGGACAGCTGAGCATAGGAAGGGACAGAGAGTGTAGGGAGTGTAATTGAATATTTTTTTGTACAAAAAGGTTTCAGAGACCCAAAAGTCCTTGTAAGGACTATTGTGTGTGACAGCAGCAATATATGTTTGTAGTGCAACCTGCGCTAAATCGCTCAGTGTTAGGGAGAGCTCTGCATAGGAAGGGACAGACAATGTAGGGAGTGTAATAGGAAGATTTTTATACAAAAAACTTTTCAGAGACCCAAAAGTCCTTTTAAGGACTATTGTGTGTGACAGCAGCAATATATATTTTTAACGTATCCTGCGCTAAATACTGTGTAATAGGTCGCTGCAGACAGTTAAATTATTCACGCAACATCTCCTGTGTAGTGTGCGCTTCCTTAAAATATCAGTGACATCCAATGTACTTTTTCCGTAGACGGTGTCCGCTGCGGACAGTTAAATTATCCGCGCCACATCTGCTGTTTAAAATGTGCAAATCCCTAAAATATCTGTGACATCCAGTATACTTTTTCTGTAGAAGGTGTCCACTGCGGACAGTTAAATCCGCGCCACATCTCCTGTTTAAAGTGTACGCATCCCTAACATTTTAGTGACATCCAGTGCACTTTTTCCATAGATGGTGTCCGCTGTGGACAGTTAAATTATCCGCGCCACATCTCCTGTTTAAAGTGTGCTCATCCCTAAAATATCAGTGACATCCCATGAACTTTTTCTGTAGATGGTGTCCGCTGTGGACAGTAAAATAATCCATGCCACATCTCCTGTTTAAACTATGCACATCCCTAAAAAATCTGTGACATCTAGTGCACTTTTACCATAGACAGTGTCCGCTGCGGACAGTTAAATTATCCGCTTCACATCTCCTGTTTAAAGTGTGCGCATCCCTAAAATATCAGTGACATCCAGTGCACTTTTTCCGTAGATGGTGTCCGCTGCGGACAGTTATATTATCTGCGCCACATCTCCTGTTTAAAGTGTGGGCATCCCTAAAATATCAATGACATCCAGTGCACTTCTTCCGTGGACGGTGTCTGCTGTGGACAGTTAAATTATCCGCGCCACATCTCCTGTTTAAAGTGTGTACATCCCTAAAATATCAGTGACATCTAGTGCACTTTTTCCGCAGACGGTGTCCGCTGCGGACAGTTAAATTATCCGCACATCTCCTGTTTAAGTGTGCGCATCCCTAAAATATCAGTGACATCCAGTGTACCTTTTTCCGTAGACACTGCGAACAGTGACATTACCTGCTGGTACCTGTCCTGTATAACTTTTCCTAATTACAAATACCTTTGTAAAAAAAAATTGCGCATACACTTCCAAATCCTACGCTACTGTACGTTTGACATACTTTCCAGCATATATCACATTTAAAATGAAGAAGGCGAGCAGTAAGGGACGGGGAATTGGCTGTGATGCTGATGGTGCACGCAGAGGCCGTGGCCCTGGGCGCGGAGAAACTGTGCCTGCTGCCAGAGCACAAGAAAAACAATCATCCACAATACCTAACTTCATGTCCCAGTTTGACTCTTGAAGTCAGACCAGTGCAGCCAGGTGGTTGGTTGGATTGCAGCAGATAATGCTTCCAGTCGATTAAGCACCACCGTATCTTCCACCAAGTCCAGTCTCAGTAGCCAGGAATCTGGACAACATAATCCTCACCCTGATTCTCCTTCCTCCCACCATGTACAGTCTGGCCAAACAAGTGATCCCACACTCGGATATTCTGAAGACCTCTTTTCAGCGCCATTACTTGATTTGGCCCTCTTGCCAAGCACGCTTGAAGAGTGACATGAGATCTTGTGCCCTGATTCCCAAGCTCTTAAGCATCCACAGTCACAAGAACATGACGGTGGGGAATGGAAATGAGTGTTTAATGAGGTGGATGATGAGACACAGTTGCCAATGAGTCAACCGCAATTACTGTCTAAAGAGGTTGATGTAGAGGATGAGACACAGTTGTCAATCACTGAGGTTGTGGCTAGGTCAACTAATCGGGAGGATGATCAGACTGAGGAAGTGGAAGAGGAGGTGTGGACGATGAGGTCCACCTGGGAAGGTGGAAAGCCGAGCGAGGACAGCAGTACAAAGGGGGAGGGATCTGCTGCACTGCAATATGCTGGAAGAGGCAGTGGGGTGGCAAAAGGGAGAAGTCGGGCCACACCAAACAGGCCCGCAACTGTTCCAAGGAAGCACCCCCTTGCGGAAATCTGCCTTGCCAAGGGTTAAATGCTCTTTTTTGAGGAAAGTGCGGACGACATAAGAATAGTAGTTTGCAACCTGTGCCATAGGAAAATGACCCGGGCCGTGAACACTAGCAACCTCACCACCACCAGCATGATCCGCCACATGGCATCGAAGCACCGTAATAAGTGGGACGAAAATCTGGGTCCACAATCTGTGTCTGGGGGTCACACCATTGCCTCCTCTTCCCCTATGTTACGTGCTGGCCAATCCCCTGTCAAAGGCACAGGCCCGGATGCCTCCTGCCCTGCACCTGGACCTTTGCAAGCACCATCAGCGACCACATCCACTTCTGTGTCCCAGTGCAGTGTCCAAATCTCCTTACCCCAGGCCTTTGAACGCAAGCGAAAATACCCAGCCACCCACCCACAGGCCATGGCACTAAATGTGAAGCTTTCCAAATTTCTGGCCCTGGAAATGTTGCCATTTAGGCTTGTGAACACTAAGACCTCCTGCAGCCTGATGTTGGCGGCCGGCCCGCTTTATGCAGTCCCCAGCCGCCACTATTTTTCAAGGTGTGCCATGTCTGCCTTACACCAACATGTGTCCCGTAACATCACACGTGCCACGACCAATGCAGTTACTGGGAAGGTCCACTTAACCACGGACACATGGACTGTCACAGCGCGCCAACGAGGCGCTCCTTCTCCTCAGCGTCTCCGGCACCCTACAGTGAAATCGTAGTGATGACACGTGCGGCGTCCTCGTCTCCAGAGTAACAAGGGGCGGGGAGGACCCGACCGCACACGTCTCTCCAGCGTGGCTGGCGTCTTCTGCTCCCATAGTAACAGGGCTGAGTCGGAGCACCAAGCTAAGCTCTCGGTGCTCAGCTGGATGCAGGAGAGCGAGTCATGTGACGCTGGCCACGTCACATGACTCCTACTCCTCACTAATTAACAGGCAGCCTGCTGGCCACAGGTTGCCTGTGATTAAGGTCCTTTATCAATTGGACCATGGGGGAGGTTGAAAGATGGGGTCCAAAATGTAACTCCTGTTTACATATTGTTGAAGCAGGAGTCTCTGCTGAAAATAAGACCTTACCGCCGTTTATTGAGGAATATTTTTATGTTTTCTCCACATCTGACCTGGACAGTCTTCCGCCCCATAGACCATACGACTGCGCTATTGACTTAGTGGCAGGGTCTAGGTTTCCTAAGGGCCGAATATATAACTTTGTCTGGGCCGGAACGTAATTCCATGAAGGAATATATTAAGGAAAGCCTAAGTAAAGGGCACATAAGACCCTCTGTGTCCCCTATGGTGGCGGGGGTTGATTTTGTTAAAAAGAAGGACGGAAGCCTCAGACCCTGTATTGACTATCGAGAATTGAACAATATCACTATTAAAAATCAATATTCCTTTCTGTTGATTTCAGATTTGCTCAATCAGGTTCTGGGGGCGTCTTGGTTTTCTAAACTTGGTTTGAGAGGGGCATATACAGTAATTTAATTCGAATTAAGGAAGGGGACGAGTGGAAAACTGCTTTTAATACTCCTGAGGGACACTTTGAATACTCAGTCATTCCTTTTGGGCTCAGTAATGCTCTGGCAGTTTTTCAAAATTTCATGAATTACATATTCAGAGAACTTATTGGTAGATTTATGATTGTATATCTTGATGATATTTTGATTATTTTCTTCGAGTTGGGATTCAGTGTTACTCATATCGAACAAGTGCTCGAAATTCTAAGAAAAAATCAATTGTCTGCCAAATTAGAGAAGTGTATTTTTGGGGTACAAGAAATTTTGTATCTAGGGTATGTCCTTACTCCACACTCGTTTCAGATGGATCCGGGAAATGGTAAAGGCTATTCAAGACTGGGTGAGGCCATCTTCCCTTAAAGCATTACAGCGCGTCCTAGGGTTCTCCAACTATTATTGTAAATGTATTTTTTTTTTTAATCAGTAATTGCTAGACCCTTAACCGACCTAACTAAGAAGGGGGCGGATCTTGTTAACTGGCCTGTGGAGGCCATAGAAGCCTTCAAAACCCTTAAGAAGTGTTTTGGAAACGCCCCAATATTGATTTAGCCGGATCAGGAGAAACCTTTTGTGGTGGAGGTTGATGCTTCTGAGGATGGGGTGGGGACAGTTCTTTCTCAGGGACCCTCTAACCTCACTAACCTAAGACCCTGTTCATTCTATTCATGTAAGTTCTCTCCCACTGAGAGGAATTACAACATTGGGAATCGTGAATTGCTGGCCATTAAGTGGGCTTTTGAGGAGTGGAGAAATTTTTTGGAAGGGGCCAAACATTGTATCACTGTTCTAACTGACCATAAAAATGTATTATTCCACTAAATGTCTTAATCCTCGGCAAGCTAGATGGGCATTATTCTTCACGTGATTTAACTTCTCTATTACTTTCAGGCCAGGAAGTAAGAATGTGAAGGCGGTTGCTTTGTCTCGAAGCTTTTGTGCGTTTCAACCTCCAGACATTCCTCCTGAACCAATTTTGCCAGCAAACATCATTGTGGCATCTGTATCATCGGATCTTACTTCTGATATTGAGGCAGCACAACACCTAGCTCCTGCACAGACACCCACAGATAAGTTATTCGTTCCAGGGCACTTCCGCCTCCGACTTTTGGGTGAGTGCCATAATTCTGTTTTATGTGGTCATCCCGGTATTTATGCCACCAGAGAACTCGTGTCCAGATACTACTGGTGGCCCACGTTATCGAGGGATGTCAGTTCGTATGTGTCTGCTTGCGAGGTATGTGCCAGGTCCAAGACTCCCAGAACACGTCCAGCTGGTGAGTTACGACCACTACCCATTCCTAGTAGACCCTGGTCACATATTTTATATGGATTTTATTACTGACTTAGTGGTTTAGGTAGTGGTCGATAGGTTTAGTAAAATGGTGCACTTCATTCCTCTGGACAAGTTCCCTAATGCCAAGACCCTGGCTTCTTTATTTATTGACCAAGTTGTACGATTGCATGGAGTTCCGGAGAACATTGTATCTGACAGGGGTGTCCAGTTTGTTTCTAAATTTTGGAGAGCCTTTTGTCTGAGATGTGAAATTTCATTGTCCTTTTCGTCAGCCTTTCATCCCGAGATCAATGGACAAACGGAACGGTTGAATCAGGCTCTTGAACAATTTTTAAGGTGTTACATCTCTGATAATCAGGAGTTGTGGGCAAGATATCTTCCTTCGGCGTAGTTCGCCATTAATAACCGTGTGAACTCTTCCACTGGAGTATTTCCGTTTTTCTGTAACTTAGGTTTTCATCCTCGATTAAATTCTTGTTCTTCTGCTTCCTCACCTAACTCTGAGGCTGATAGTGTTACTTCAGAGCTGTGCACAGTCTTGGCTCAGGTTCAATTGAACCTGGAAAAAGCCCAGGAGGTTCAGAAAATGAAGGCTAATAGGAAGCGTTCTAAGTTAAAGTCGGCTAGAAGGTTTGGTTGTCCATCAAAAATCTGTCATTAAAGGGGTCTTCTAGGAAGTTTGTGCCGCAATTTGTTGGACCATATGAAATTGTCGACATTATTAATCCCGTATCATTTAGGTTGAAGCTGCCAAACTCGTTTCGTATTCACAACGTATTCCACAAAACCTTGCTTAAGAAATATATTTCGCCCGTAGTTAATTCACAGGGATTCCCTTCTCCGGTCGAGGTGGATGGACAAAATTAATATATCATATCTAAGATCTTGGATGTCAGGAAAATTCTAAATTCATTTCAATATCTTGTCCATTGGAAGGGTTATGGACCAGAGGAGAGGTCATGGGTGCGGGTTAATAGGATACATGCTACCAGGTTGATAAAAAAATTCCATCTTGCTGATCCGGATAAATCATCTCCTGTGACTTTGGGTCCGGTGGCCCCTCGTAGAAGGGAGGGGGTACTGTCACAGCACGCCGACGAGGAGCTCCTTCTCCTCAGTGTCGCCAGCGCCCTGCAGTGAAATCGTAGCGAGGACATGCGCGGCGTCCTCGTCTCCAGAGTAATAAGGGGCAGGGAGGACCCGGCCGCGCACGTCTCTCCAGCGTGGCTGGCGTCCTCTGCTCCCATAGTAACAGGGCTGAGTCTGAGTGCCGAGCTCAGCTCTCAGCGCTCAGCTGGATGCAGGAGAGCAAGTCATGTGATGCTGGCCACGTCACATGACTCCTACTCCTCCCTATTTAACAGGCAGCCTGCTGGCCAGAGGTTGCCTGTGATTAAGTGTAAACTTCAGCGTTATTTAGGTATTGACCCTCGGCTCTTCTATTGACCCGTCCTCATCTACTCCTTGTGTTTAGTGGTATCTCCTGGTAATGTTTTAACTCTTCCTTGCCCAATCCTCGTATCTTGCTGTTATCTCCTGGTTTGATTCCTGGCTCGTGTTTTGACTCGCTTTGCCTGCTCCTTGGTTCTGCTGTGACTTCCTGGTGTTGACTTCTGCTACCTGGACTTTCTGTATTGTCTGTCTTGTTTGTCCTTTCCTCTTACTTACATAAGTTAGGGACCACCGCCCAGTTTCGCTTCGTTATCTAGTGTAAGTGCAAGTAAACAGGGACAGAGGTGTGGGTGGCAGTCAGTGGTGCACTTCTCCCTACCCGCTTTGCGTGACATGGACAAGTGCATTCGGCCAGGGACGCTTCATTTCCCTGACGGCACACTGGGTGAATGTTGTAGAGGCCAGGAGCGAGTCGTACCCTGGGATGGCACAGGTGCTACCAACACCAAGGATTGCGGGCCAGATCAGGGTTTCCGCCAGCACCTATGTTAGTGGCTCAAAACCCCACTTTTCCTCCTCCGCCTCCTCCTCCACTATCACCTCTGATTTATTCGCGTGCAGCACCAGTCAGTCATCAGTCAGTATCTGGAAGCAGTGTAGCACTGCAGTGGGGAAGCGGCAACAGGCCGTGCTGAAGCTGATATGCTTAGGGGACAAACAGCACAATGCCGCAGAGCTGTGGCAGGGGATAAGAAACCAGTATGAGCTGTGGCTATTGCCACCCAACCTAGAACCAGGCATGGTTATGTCTGATAATGGCCATAACTTGGTGGCAGCTATGGAGCTCGGCAAGCTCACACACATCCCATGCCTAGCCCACGTCTTAAACTTAGTGGTTCAGCGGTTTCTCAAAACCTACCACAATTTGCCTGAGCTACTGGTGAAGGTGCGCCGCATGTGTTCACATTTCCGAAAGTCATCGACAGCTTCAGCCGGTCTGTCAATGCTGCAGCAGCGCTTGAAATTGCCAGCTCACCGGCTGTTGTGCAACGTGAGCACGCGCTGGAACTCCACGTTCCACATGTTGGCCAGTCTTTGTGAGCAGCAGAGGATAGTAGTGTAATACCAGCTGCAACATGGTCGTCACCTTTCCTGTCAGCTTCCGCTATTCACAAGCGAGGAGTGGGCATGGATGTCTGACCTCTGTGAGGTTTTAAGAAACTTTGAGGAATCAACACAGATTGTGAGCGGCGATTTAGCTATTATCAGCGTAACCATCCCACTTCTGTGTCTACTCAAACGCTCGCTGCTCACAATTAAGGACGCCGCTTTGCATGTGGAAGAGGTAGAAATGGGGGAAGACATTACACTGGGTGATAGCCAGACCACCCTCAGTTTGTTTTCTCAGCATGAATTGGACGATGAAAAGGAGGAGGAGGAGCAGGAGACGGTTGCCTCCGCTACAGAGAGTAGTACCCATGGAAGTTTCATTCCATCTGTTCAGCGTGGGTGGGAAGAAGAGGAGGAGGAGGAGGAGATTAAGAGTGATCCTCCTGATGACAAGAGAGAAGTCTTGCCTGTTGGTACTCTGGCACACATGGCTGACTTCATGTTATGCTGCCTTTCCCGCGACCCGCACATTATATGCATTTTAGACAACACAGATTACTGGTTGTTCACCCTACTTGACCCCTGCTACAAAGAGAACTTCTCATCTCTAATTCCTCTGGTGGAGAGGACGAGCAAAACGGTGCAATACCAGAAGATCCTTGTTGAAAAATTGCTCCAAAACTTTCCATCTGACAATGTTGGTGGCAGAGTCCGTAGTTCCTTGGCCAACCGAGGAGGGGAGACAAGGGGAACACACAGCAGTTCCAACAAAAGCAGGGCAACACTCTCCAAAGCCTGGGAGAGTTTCATGACACCCCGCCAGCACCCTCACCCTAAAGCGCGGCCTAGTGTCACAGGAGGGAAAAATTTTGGAAGATGGTGAAGGAGTACATAGCAGACCGTGTCAGCATCCTCAATGATCCCTCTGTGCCTTACAACCAGGGCCGCTGATAGGCCAGTACAGCTGGCCCAGTTGTACCGGGCCCGGCTGGCAGGGGGGCCCGGGCTGCCGACTCCCGAGCCATTTTAATTTTTTTGCTGTCAGTGGGCTGGCTCCAGTAACAGCAGGCAGTGTGGGGGCGGCGCTCACTCACTGACGTCACACGCCTGCTCCTCCCACTAGGCGGCGCAGGCGCGTGACGTCAGTGAGTGAGCGCTGCCGCCCGCACTTGTTACTGGAGGCTGGAGGGTGGAGGGAGGAGGCAGGAGCTGAATGTAAGGTAGTATTTTAGTAAAGAGATGAGCGCTGTGCCTGTGCTAAAATTAAAGTTACTGTCTGCAGCCTGCACGGCTGCACCGATTTATTAATGTATACTACTGTGAGTGGCGGGGGGGATCTATATGGATGACGTCATGACGGCACTGTTATAGGGAGGGCGGGGGATCCGTGGATGGCACTGTTATGGGGGGGGGGTCTGTCATGTGGATGACACTTATGGGGGGGGCCGGGGGGTCTGTGGATGACACTTATGGGGGGGATCTGTGGATGGCACCATTATGGAGGGGGATCTGTGGATGACACTGTTATGGGGGGGATCTGTGGATGACACTGTTATGGGGGGATCTGTGGATGACACTGTTATGGGGGGATCTGTGGATGACTGTTATGGGGGGGATCTGTGGATGGCACTGTTATGGAGGGTATCTGTGAATGGCACTGTTATGGAGGGGTATCTGTGGATGACACATAGCATAAGATGCTATATACGGTATGTGTCATCCACAGATCCCCCTCTATAACAGTGCCATCCACAGATCCCCCCATAACAGTGCCATCCACAGATCCCCTCCATAACAGTGCCATCCACAGATCCTCTCCATAACAGTGCCATCCACAGATCCCCTCCATAACAGTGCCATCCACAGATCCCCTCCATAACAGTGCCATCCACAGATCCCCTCCATAACAGTGCCATCCACAGATCCCCTCCATAACAGTGCCATCCACAGATCCCCTCCATAACAGTGCCATCCACAGATCCCCTCCATAACAGTGCCATCCACAGATCCCCTCCATAACAGTGCCATCCACAGATCCCCTCCATAAAAGTGCCATTCACAGATCCCCTCCATAACAGTGCCATTCACAGATCCCCTCCATAACAGCGCCATTCACAGACGACCCCCCAGCGCCATAAATATCACTTGTAGACAAATCTGCATGTTGTTTCAAGGCGGCGTCTGGGGAGGGGCCAAGGGCGGGGCCAGGGGTGTGGCTGAAGGAGGGATCAGGGGGTGGAGCTGAAGGGGGCCCCGTCATGTATGCTGTACGGGGCCCCATGATTTCTATCAGCGGCCCTGCACAACTACAGGGTGTCCAAGCTGGACACGTGGCACGAACTGGCGCTCTACGCCTTGGAGGTTCTGGCCTGCCCTGCTGCCAGCATTTTGTCTGAGCGGGTATTTAGTGCTGCTGGTGGTATTATAACAGATAAGTGTATCCGCCTGTCAACTGAAAATGCTGACAGGTTGACTCATAAAAATGAACAAAGGCCTGGATTGACCATGACTTCTCGACTCCACCAGAGGAAAGCTGATGAACATAAAGGCACTTTAAATGTGTTGTTTATAATGTACTGAATACACTGAATTCCCATGAACCCCTTCCACCACAAACAAGGGTTTATGGTTGAATCTTCCTTTTCTCATACTCCTTCTCCTCTTCCATCATATCAACACATGCTTATTCATCGCATATAATGCCCTCGCATATATGCACTTCGCATATAATGTTTTACAGGGTCACCTCAGCATCAGGCCCTCGCATATATATTTTTAAAGGGTCAGCTGGGTCAGCTCATGAGCAAGCCCTCGCATATAATTTTTTAGAGGGTCAGCTCACCAGCAGGCCCTCGCATATAATTTTTTACAGGGTCAGCTCACCAGCAGATCCTCGCATATAATTTTTTACAGGGTCAGCTCCCCAGCAGGCCTTCACCTACAATCTTTTAGAGGGTCAGTTCACCAGCAGGCCCGCACCTAAAATCTTTTACAGGGTCAGATCACCTGCAGGCCCTCACCTAATTATACCTAATAGGTAATTTGCGCGCATGCTGCCTTGCTTGGATGTGGTAGCTGTAGCTGTTTCTCAGGCTCCCTCTCCGGAATCGAACCATGATTCCCCTGTTACCCATGGTCTACATGGTTTGAGCTGAAAATAACATCGAACGTTGATAGGGCAGACATCCGAATGGATCATCATCGTCACGGGGACATGCGATTGGCCCCAGGTTATCTAGAGTCACCAAAGCGGCAGCAGGCCCTCACCCATAATGTTTTAGATGGTCAGATCAGCAGGCCCTTTATCCAAATGTTTTTGAGGGTCACCAGCAGGCCATCAATCATAATTTTTCAAGGCTGTGTATGATGCCCTCCTTTATGTGTAACAAAGTAGTAGTGCCGGTTCATTGTACTTTTTGTCAGCCCTTTCGCTTAGTGCATAAGCTTTATGAGTGTAGGAGTCCCACTACATGAACAATTGTACCACAATGTGAATGAAGCCCTCCTTTATGTGATATACAGGTTGTATCGGAGAGCCTCTTCCTTGTAATTTTTGGCAGCACTTGCACTTTATATACAAGTAAATATACAGGAAAGAATGTTTCTATTTTATCTTTGGTTTTGTGCATATTATTGTCAGTCTTTAAAATCGGCGTACTACTCGGACAACATCATTCCCAGCAGCAACCTGGGAGTCCAAGATGCATCCAGACATCCTCCCCATGCTGTTTCCGAACCATTTCGGTGATATTTCCAGCAATTTCTGACCTTTTCCTATGAACTAGGCACCCTCCCCTCTTCAGAGCAGGGGGTGCCTGGTTTAATGCTTGGGTTCTCCCATTAACTTTCCTTATTCTCAGGTGCTCGGTAGAGCACACGAGCATCCCGATGTGTTCGGCCCAAGCCCCCGAGCACTATGGTGCTTGATCAACACTACAGCTCATACAAAATGGGAGCAAAACCGAAAGTGTTGCGTTTATATTTTTGTTCAGTGAAACTGCACCACACTAGGGCAAATAAAACATATAAATATTTCCTTGTAATAACCCCTGTTAATGCCTGTACCAAACAGAATTTGCGCCCTAATAAGAACGGTTTGATGGAATTACAGAGCTGTATAATGGCAATTTGAATATCCAGTCAGTGCTGCAAGGTATAATAGGATTGTTCCTATTACCCAGTCTGTCACCTCCCCGACTGAACCCTGTTCAACAGAAATGCAATTTGTTACCACGAAGCGCGAGGAAATTCTCATTCTGTGCGAATCAAATTTTTCCTGAAATTCTGAACGAATTCCAGTTTGCCAGCTTTGATTCACTCATCTCTACACATTAGCACAGAATATTTATATTTGCTAGCGTCAGAAGAAAGAGCAGCTTGTTGTGAACATGCATCAAAAAATTATGCTTTAACAGGGGCAGATGATCACCCTTGTTTATAAAAATATTCTAGTGTTGGAAGAAAGAGTGGCTTGTTCTGAACAAGTGACCAAAAATTCTCTTTTTTTGGGGATCAGCAGCAGTACAGTGTAGACATGGGACCTCGTGGAAAAGGCAGGAGATATGCATCTGTGTAGGGGTAATAGTAGCAGTAGCAGCACAGCATGCAACCTAACAGACAAAGCAGTAGAATTGCGCTGTGTTGGAGTACTTGCTGTCCTTGGGGAGAGAGCACCTTAGTCTGCATGAGGAGACTTCTAGGACATACATGTTCCTCTGGAATTCTGGGAAGAAAGGGATGCAAATGAGCTCTTAACAAGCTCTGCCTCTAATGCCACCAGATGTAAGGCAGCTATCCTATAAGCCAATGGTCAACCCTATAAATAGGTCTTGAGACATGACTCGGATGTTAAATAAGCAAGCACCTCATCTGCAAACAGCTGTTTCGGGGTAAGTAGAGCTCTTTAGTGCAGAGCAGAGAGTACTTGCTAAACTAGGTGAGAGACCAAGTCAAGATTTGGGGAGTACTATCTCTCAATGAGATTAATACTATCTGTTAAAGGGTTTCTATCACTTGGTATCACATATTTAGGTGTCAGACACTAGCGATCCGCTAGTGTCTGCTCTAACAAACCATCCTAATATAATAGGTTTTGGGGCAGCCGTTTTGCTAAAATAACAACTTATATCTATATGCTAATGAGCCTCTAGGTGCTATGGGGGCGTCATTAGCACCTAGAGGCTCCGTCTACCTTCCTAAACTGCCGCCACCCAGCGCGTCCCTCCAGCCCGCCCATCTCCTGCTGAATGCGATCCTCTCCGTGCGCGTCACTGTTCTGCGCATGCGCAGTGAATGTCTGACCGCTTCCCTGCTCAGACATCTCCACTGCGCCTGCGCCGATGACATCATAGTGCTCCGAGGAACAGGCGCAGTGGAGATGTCTGAGCAGGGAAGCGGTCAGACATTCACTGCACATGCGCAGAACAGAGACGCGCACGGAGAGGATCGCATTCAGCAGGAGATGGGCGGGCTGGAGGGATGCGCTGGGCGGCGGCAGTTTAGGAAGGTAGACGGAGCCTCTAGGTGCTAATGACGCCCCCATAGCACCTAGAGGCTCATTAGCATATAGATATAAGTTGTTATTTTAGCAAAACGGCTGCCCCAAAACCTATCATATTAGGATGGTTTGTTAGAGCAGACACTAGCGGATCGCTAGTGTCTGACACCTAAATATGTAATACCAAGTGATAGAAACCCTTTAATGTTCGACCCTATGCACTGATAAGAGGCAATCACCCCAAAACAGCTGTCTGCAGATGAGGTGCTGGCTTATTTAATATCCAAGTCATATATCAAGGCGTATTTATAGGGTCGAACATTGACTTATAGGACAGCTGCCTTACATCTGGTGGCATTAGAGGCAGAGCTTGTTAAGAGCTCATTTGCATCCCGTTCTCCCCATAATAAAAAAAAACACAGGTAGTGCAGTGCCCCAGTACAGGGGGTATCTGCAAATGGTTTGTTCTTTATGTAATGTTATGCTGTCTAATATTATTCTGTGATATGGATTGTGACCTGCATAGCTATGCATAGTGTAGGAACAGCCAAATTTAACTAACCCTGACTCAGCCCTCTTAGCGAGGAGTAGGAGTGGGCCAGCCCCAACTCCTAGTCTAGAGAGAATCTAAGGGAGAGCTTGAAGAGAGAGGAAGTCAAGATCATGTGCCCCTGTCCTTGGGTCAAAAACCTCAAATTTAAGAGACTCACAGTTTTTGCATGTTTATAGAGAAAGGTCTAGAAGATTAGGGAATCTGTATGGCTGAGCGTGGAGTCATTTGGAAAGGTAACCTGCTACTTCAGCTATTCCACACTATGTTGTCATGGAGGGATAACGAGTTAAGACACCCTATGCACTTGAACACAATTTGGCCATTCGTAGGCAGTTGGACCTGTACCCCTATTTTGCAATACAGCGAAGAGAAATGTTTATTCTGTTTGATGCTGATTTAATGACTTCTACATCATCACATGCTGGCCACTGCATGCTCTACATGCCCTGCCTTGGACCCATACAACTACTAACATCAAGGGCACCACAAACTACCATCTGGCAGGAGCCCCAACTTCAGGGAGTGTCCCAAGGGAAGAAAAAGTGAGCCCTCCTCTCACTGCACTGGCCCTACAAACAGATGGTCTGGGTGAAACCACTGTGACACATCCAGTAATTAGAGCCACTTCTACTCCCACCCTCCACTTCGCCTCCTCAAGGGCTTGCTGCAGTAGAACTAAATCTAGGTTTTCAGGCAGTATATATCAATTTGCTGATGTGGGTCAGCCTGGCGTGGCACATAAAAGCTGCTATATAATATTCTTCAGATAATACAGCAATTTTGCCTTCCTTTCAGCAACAGGAAATATTCCCTCATTTTGCTTTGATAGCGAGGGACTAAAGCATGGTTGTCTAGTAGTCATCAGTTTCCTTGATGATAACATACTGTCAATACGTAAGCAAGCAAGCATACAGCTTGCCATTCATGTTGGCATGCCCGAGGACCCAGTTCTTCCTGGCTCCGCCCACCTCTGTGATGATTGGTTATCATGGCTATTGTCATTAGCAGCATCATAATCCTCCCCCACCACCAACTGCTCCTCCTTCTCCACTGGTAGCTCTTTATCCTACACTTCTTACTCCATGGGACTTTGTCGGTGTGGGTCCCTAACAGTTACAAGTTCTGCCACTATCAATTGTTGCATCAGAATGAGTGTTTGCCCTAATATAAATATCAGGGGGATGACCTTTTTAATGCTGCAATTGTTCCTACTGACAAATCTGATGGCTTCTTCGATGGGTCTGAGTACCAGATACACATCCCTGATGATCTACAGTACCACTGCCTGAGCTCAAAATAACACATTTGGCATTCTTAGCCAAATAAGAATTACTGAAATGCCCGGACACTCTCCTGGACATAGCATAGCACCAAAAAATGTATCATGTGCACCATGCACAAAGCATTTGTTATTTACCCCAAATGTAGCACAGTCATGATGTTCCTGCTATTGTCACTGACCATCTTAACCAGTTGTAGTTGGCATGTTGTTTGCTGCTTGATTAACTAGCAACTGATCCGATGTTTGTTTTTTCTAGCCCAGACTCATCAGTTCTCAGATGGCATGGCAAACACTTCGGTTTACACATATGAAAGGAGGGAGCCGGAGTGGAAGTAAAGCTCTGCCCTGTTTCTGTTGGGAATGGGAAGGAGCCCATTGAAACAGACACCGAGGAAGGATGTGGATAAAAGCCTTATGTGGAAACCAGACTGACACAAATGCGTAGGTGTCAATAGAACATAGCCTGATGCAGGCCCAGAAGTGCTAATGTCTTAGGCCAGAATAAAATTTTGGTGAAGGCATGAAACTGCAAGAGAATTTTGAAAAATAGTTTGGATAACGAGAAAATTGGAGTGCCACTGGCACAATAGTAAATATGTGTCAATGTACATAGAGTACATTAAGGCCTCATTCACATCACCGTTTCTCCTTTCCGTTCTCCGGCTCCGTTAAGGAGCAGGAGAATGGAAAGGACGGATTCTGCAGATAACTGAGACCTAACTGAGCGTAACGGAGCCTAAAGACCCCATAGACTATAATGGGGTCCGTTCGGTGTCTGCTCAGAACATGATTTTTGAGCGGACACCGAACGGACCCCATTATAGTCTATGGGGTCTTTAGGCTCTGTTACTCTCAGTTAGGTCTCAGTTATCTGCAGAATCCGTTCTTTCCGTTCTCCTGCTCCTCAATGGAGCCGGAGAACGGAAAGAAGAAACTGTGATGTGAACGAGGCCTTATTTTCTGCTGCTTGTATTTTTCCTCCCACAGGATAGGTTATCAAAATCAGATAGGTAGGAGTCTGACTTCTGGCACACCCACTGATCAGCTGTTGGAAGGGGCTGTAGTGCTTAGGTGGTCACATAGCCTTTCTGCAGCTCAGTCTTAGCTGTAATACCAAGCACAGCCACTATACAATGTATGGAGCTGTGCCTGATATATCACAACACTTGTTTGAATGCCACAACATTCATATAAATGCTGCAACCCATTCAAAGAGCTTATTGGCAGGGGAACCAGGAGTCAAATCCCCATCAATCTGATATTGGTAACTTATCCTGAGAATAGGTAATCAATATTTGCCCTGGCAACTTTTTTAAGAAATTTGTAAAATGTATGAAGTGAAAAGTGACAATTTCTTGAAAAAATTTGAAGCATCTCACGTGTGTGACTTTTTTTGGCGCAATTTACACCAACAACTTGTAATCTCTGCAATCTCATTAGTTAATGATGAGTTTTTATTATTCATTATCTGTTTTATTATTCTATATTTTTATTTTTATATTCAGACAGACCATTGCTTTATGCATTGTCTATACAGACAGTGCAGTAGTGTGTGTGCTTTATTGCGACTGTGTAATGTGGGGTGTTGGTAGGTGGCAAGGAATGTCGCAAACATCAGTCCTTTTGAAGAACAAATCTTTTACTTTCTCACAAAGAGGCACTGTCACTGACAAGTTGCAATTATACAGCACAATAAAGCGGAAACAACAGTCCATTAATTGATAAGGAAAAGGGAAATAACTCAAAACTTTCTATCAAGCACTTGCAGTGCTAGGAACAGTTCATTGAGTGATAGTGTAGTTTCCCACTAGGACACTGTTAGCGGATAACGTTTTTCACGCCGTTTGATATGTCTTACATCGACAGAAGTATGCTCTTTTATTTGCAATGTTTTCAGCACTGTTTACCTGCTAAAAAAAAGTGGTAATGTGTCTTAAAATATATCTTGGGTGTGTATTGTTGTGTTGGAACAAGTGTCTATCTTTTCTATGTGGAACCTTCTGGAAGGAGGGCAGAGCTAAGATAGCCTTGAGTTCCTGCTTCCTTGCCAGACTAGTAAGTCTAGTGATGTATATTTGAGTAGAACACATAGATTACAGGCCTCATGGCCCATGTCTAGGTCTTAGGCTTCTGAGCTGGCCATTGCATTTATGCAACCGACCAGTGTTCAGTGTGAGGAGGAGTGCAGGGTATAGACTGTGAGGATAAACACTTTGAAGCTGGGCCTCATAGCATGGACTAAGCCTCCTGGGCTGGCTTAGCATCTATAGCATCTTGCTGTAGAAAATGTAGAAATGTCACATATTTGTACACCCCCCTCCAACTGTAACTGCATAGAGAAATTGCCATGTGAGGAATTATATCAAGAGAAACAGATTGCTACATCCAAGAGGACAGTGCGATTTGATAGACCTTTCTCCAGTCTAGTGAGAGCATTTTTGGAAAATGTATTGAAAGGCCTCATGCACACGACCGTGGTGTGGTTTGCGTTTCGCAATTTGCAGAACGGCACGGACAGCCTTCAATATAAATGCCTATTCTTGTCCGCAAAGCGTGGACAAGAATAGGACATGTTATATTTTTTTAGCGGGGCCACCTCAATCTTGCTTGGACTTGTTGCCAAGTAAAGAAACCCATGACTTACTTGTTTATCCTATCCACTACTACTCCCATCCTCTCCATACTCCCCCTGGGTTATTGCAATAGTTTTTCCACTGTATTTTAGCACCACAGTCTGTTTTATCTTTTTGGTAAGTCGGCGCATCTGTACACCAGATGTCTCCTGTTGTTGATCTAATCTCCTTGGGGAACATGTCTCTGGCTTGTGGACTCCATTGCCCGATTGTTTTAACGCCACAGTCTTCAGCTCTGAGACCACCGATATGGAACCCACTAACTGGGAAGCTGTGTAGTCTGCTGTGTCTTCACTACAATTTTCTATGCTTCTGTGCAGCTGTCTGCCACATGTACTACTACTATTGCAACATGTTGTTGCTTTTATGTCTTTTCTGCACCCACTGCCGCACGTATGCCTTCTATGCTCTCAAACATACAGTAGGAATTATGCTTGTCTCTCATCCACTTCCATCTCTCTCTGAGTCTGTTCACCCGGGAACTTTTCTCCTTCTGTGCTCTCTGCTGTAGGTTACAGCTGCAAAGAATGGAAGTTAACTGTCAAAAATGTCAATAGACTAATAGAGTGATGAAGTACTGACCCTCACCTACAGAACAGGGCCTCACCTATGTCCAGGCCTACAGCAGTCATTAAATTATCCATATGCTAATGATAAATAGCTTCTGACCTTCCCTTGTCTATAGCATGCAGAATGCAGAAAAAATACATTCAGCCCAATGTGAGTGTTTCCAGAATATTTCAATAAGGGTGTTGTAAGTTGTGCTACATCTGAAATTTTAAACACGGGTATTCCTGTCTGAATAAGGCCTTGGGATAGAGATGGACATTTTCCATATGTGACATTATTTTACCCTGCTTTGTATTAGGTTATACAAATTTGTATCTCATGATGGGAAAATAAAATGTTTTTTTTTATACAAATTCTATAAAATCGTTTAGTGATAACCTGAACTTTGCTCCAGAAGTTTTAACCCGGCAGTATTGTCATCCAAGGCAAATATTTCTGACACTTTGGATCAAATGCTCCAGATTACCTTCTATAGATACAGTCTATGTGGGGAATAAGTGATGCTTTGAATTGCGGACATTTGTTTTGTCTGGTTTTTCACATAACATGTACCAGATGTGTTCTGCTGTATCAATTTCTGCAGCTGAAAAAAAGATTTCTGTCAGTGGTCAGATGCTATACGTTGTCATAACAGTAACTATGAAAATAGATAGCATGTAGCATCTCTATGCCAAAATAGAGAGAACCTTGCGATATTATTCATCTAGTTTTACTATATTATATAAAAAAGATATATTAGATTAAAGTTATAATAGCATTGGTTGATAAATGTATAGCCAAGCTATTCCTCATGAGTGCATGAATAAGTGTACAGCTTCATATTAGGCTACTTTCACATTAGTGTTTTTTGCAGATCCATCATAGATCTGCAAAAACACTTCCGTTACAATAATACAACCGCATGCATCCGTCATGAATGGATCTGGTTGTATTATGTCTTCTATAGCCATGACGGATCCGTCTTGAACACCATTGAAAGTCAATGGGGGATGGATCTGTTTTCTATTGTGTCAGAGAAAACGTATCCGTCCCCATTGACTTACATTGTGTGTCAGGACGGATCCGTCTTGCTCTGCACCACATCGCAAACAAAAAAACGCTGCTTGCAGTGTTTTTCTGTCCACGATGGGGACACAACCAAACGGAACGGAATGTATTTTGGTGCATTCCGTTTCGTTCAGTTCAGTTTTGTCCCCATTGACAATGAATGGGTACAAAACTGGGGACTATGACGGATCTTAATAGCGGAATTGAAAATGCTAAGGTGAAAGTAGCCTTAGGACCCTTTCACACGGGCGAGAATTCCGCGCAGTGCACCCACACTGAATCAGGACCCATTCACTTCAATGGGGCTGTTCAGAGGAGCTGTGATTTTCATGCGTCACTTGTGCGTTGCGTTAAAATCGCAGCATGTTCTATATTCTGCGTTTTTCACTCAACGCAGGCCCCATAGAAATGAATGTTTCTGTGTAAAAATCGCAAGCATCCGCAAGCAAGTGCGGATGTGGTACGATTTTCATGCATGGTTGCTAGGAGATGATAGGGATGAGCGACCCCATTAAAGTCTAATCACTGTATTATTTTCCCTTATAACATCGTTATAAGGGAAAATAATAGCATTCCTAATACAGAATGCTTACTAAAATGTGGCTTGAGGGGTTAAAAAATAAAAAAAATTAACTCACCTCTTCCACTTGATCGCGCAGCCGGCATCATCTTCTTGCTTCTTCTTTCAGGACCTGCAAAAGGACCTTTGATGATGTAACCATGTGGTGAGCGCGGTGACGTCAGCGCAGGTCCTGCTGAATGAAGATAGAAGGATTACGTCATCAAAGGTCCTTTTGCAGGTTCTGAAATAAGAAGAAAGAAGACGATGCCGGTTCCGCGAACAAGAGGATGAGGTGAGTTAATTATTTTTTTATTTTTTTACCCCTCAAGCCACATTTTAGTAAGCATTCTGTATTAAGAATGCTATTATTTTCCTATATAACCATGTTATAAGTGAAAATAATAAAATCTACAGAACACCTAATCCAAACCCGAACTTCAGTGAAGAAGTCCGGGTTCGGGTCTGGGTACCACATTATGTTTTTTATCACGCGCGTGCAAAACGCATTGCACCCGTGCGATAAAAACTGAACAATGCAACACAATCGCAGTCAAAACTTACTGAAATTGCGTGCGCACTCGCGCAGGTTTCCCACAATGCACACGCGACGCAAATTCAGGACGCCTGTGTGAAAGAGGCCTTTGGCCCCTTGCAGACGAGCGTGTCCAGATAAAGTGAAGATGCGTTGCGGCAAACCCGAGTGAGTAGGTACCCAATTGCAGTCAGTTTTGACTGCGATTGCGTTCCATTGTTCAGTTTTGATCGCGCAGGTGCAATGTGTTTTGCACGCGTGTGATAAAAAACTGAATGTGGTACCCAGACCCGAACTTCTTCACAGAAGTTCTGGTTTGGGTTAGGTGTTGTGTAGATTGAATTATTTTCTCTTATAACATGGTTATAAGTCAAAATAATAGCATTCTCAATACAGAATGCATAGTGCAATAGGGCTGGAGGGGTTAAAAAAAAAATTAAAAATTTAACTCACCTTAATCCACTTGTTCGCACAGTCGGCATCTCTTCTGTCTTCTTCTTTGAGGAATAGGACCTTTGATGATGTCACTGCGCTCATCACATGGTCCATCACAGGATCTTTTACCATGGTGATGGATCATGTGACGGACCATGTGATGAGCGTAGTGACGTCACCACAGGTCCTTTTCCTGTGCACAGCAAAGATGAAGACAGAAGAAAAGGCGGGCTGCACGAGCAAGTGGATTAAGGTGAGTTAAATTATATTTATTTATTTTTTAACCACTCCAGCCCTATTGTACTATGCATTCTGTATTAAGAATGCTATTATTTTCCCTTATGCGATTTTCACGCAGCCCCATTCACTTCTATGGGGCCTGCGTTGCGTGAAAAACGCACAATATAGAGCATGCTGTGATTTTCACGCAACGCACAAGTGAGGCGTGAAAATCACAGCTCGTGTGCACAGCCCCATAGAAATGAATGGGTCCGGATTCAGTGCGGGTGCAATGCGTTCACCTCACGAATTGCACCCATGCGGAAATCTCGCCCATGTGAAAGGGGCCTTAGGCCTCTTTCACACGAGCGTGACGGATTTGCTCCGGATGCGTTCAGTGAATCTCACACCATTTTGCAAGCATGGTCAGTCAGTTTTGTCTGCAATGCGTTTTGATGCGTTTTTCGCGGGCGTGATAAAAAAATGAAGGTTTACAAACAACATCTCTTAGCAACCATCAGTGAAAAACGCATCGCATCCGCAATTGCTTGCGGATGCAATGTGTTTTTTACTGAAACCCCATTCACTTCCATGGGGCAAGGGCTGCATGAAAAACGCACAATATAGAACATGCTGCGATTTCCACGCAACGCAGAAGAGATGCGTGAAAAACAACGCTCATGTACACAGACTCATTGAAATGAATGGGTCAGGATTCAGTGCGGGTGCTATGCATTCACGTCACGCATTGCACCCGCGCGGAAAATTCGCTCGTGTGAAAGGGGGATTAGTCATGACTTGTGACTTGCTCTTAGGCCCCTTTCACACGGGCGAGTATTCCGCGCGGGTGCAATGCGTAAGTTGAACGCATTGCACCCGCACTGAATCCTGACCCATTCATTTCTATGGGGCTGTGCACATGAGCGGTGATTTTCACGCATCACTTGTGCGTTGTGTAAAAATCACAGCATGCTCTATATTCTGCGTTTTTCACGCAATGCAGGCCCCATAGAAGTGAATGGGGCCGTGAGAAAATCGCAAGCATCCGCAAGCAAGTGCGGATGCGGTGCGATTTTCACGCATGGTTGCTAGGTGACGATCGGGCTGGGGACCCGATCTGTATTATTTTCCCTTATTACATGGTTATAAGGAAAAATAGTAGCATTCTGAATACAGAATGCAAAGTAAAATAGTGATGGAGGGGTTAAAAAGAAAAAAATATTAACTCACCGAGTAAAATAGTGATGGAGGGGTTAAAAAGAAAAAAATATTAACTCACCGAGTCCACTTGATTGCGTAGTTGCGGATCTCTGTCTTCTTCTGTAATGTTGAGCTTCTGGCTAAGGACCTGTGATGACGTCACATCACATGATCCAATCACATGGTCCCTCACCATGGTGATGAACCATGTGATTGGACCATGTGATGAGCACAGTGACGTCATCAAAGGTCCTATTCCTGTGCACAGCAAAGAAGAAGACAGAAGAGATGCCGGCTGCGCGATCAAGTGGATTAAGGTGAGTTAAATTATTTTTTATTTTTTTTAACCCCTCCAGGCCTATTTTAACCACCTCAGCCCCTATAGCTTAAACACCCTTAATGACCAGGCCACTTTTTACACTTCTGACCTACACTACTTTCACCGTTTATTGCTCGGTCATGCAACTTACCACCCAAATGAATTTTACCTCCTTTTCTTCTCACTAATAGAGCTTTCATTTGGTGGTATTTCATTGCTGCTGACATTTTTACTTTTTTTGTTATTAATCGAAATTTAACGATTTTTTTTGCAAAAAAATTAAATTTTTCAATTTCAGTTGTAAAATTTTGCAAAAAAAACGAGATCCATAAATAAATTTTTCTCTAAATTTATTGTTCTACATGTCTTTGATAAAAAAAAAATGTTTGGGTAAAAAAAAATGGTTTGGGTAAAAGTTATAGTGTTTACAAACTATGGTACAAAAATGTGAATTTCCGCTTTTTGAAGCAGCTCTGACTTTCTGAGCACCTGTCATGTTTCCTGAGGTTCTACAATGCCCAGACAGTACAAACACCCCACAAATGACCCCATTTCGGAAAGTAGACACCCTAAGGTATTCGCTGATGGGCATAGTGAGTTCATAGAACTTTTTATTTTTTGTCACAAGTTAGTGGAAAATGATGATTTATTTTTTTTTTCTTGCAAAGTCTCATATTCCACTAACTTGTGACAAAAAATAAAAACTTCTATGAACTCACTATGCCCATCAGCGAATACCTTGGGGTGTCTTCTTTCCAAAATGGGGTCACTTGTGGGGTAGTTATACTGCCCTGGCATTCTAGGGGCCCAAATGTGTGGTAAGTAGTTTGAAATCAAAATCTGTAAAAAATGGCCGGTGAAATCCGAAAGGTGCTCTTTGGAATATGGGCCCCTTTGCCCACCTAGGCTGCAAAAAAGTGTCACACATCTGGTATCTCCGTACTCAGGAGAAGTTGGGCAATGTGTTTTGGGGTGTCATTTTACATATACCCATGCTGGGTGAGATAAATATCTTGGTCAAATGCCAACTTTGTATAAAAAAATGGGAAAAGTTGTCTTTTGCCAAGATATTTCTCTCACCCAGCATGGGTATATGTAAAATGACACCCCAAAACACATTGCCCAACTTCTCCTGAGTACGGAGATACCAGTTGTGTGACACTTTTTTGCAGCCTAGGTGGGCAAAGGGGCCCATATTCCAAAGAGCACCTTTCGGATTTCACCGGCCATTTTTTACAGATTTTGATTTCAAACTACTTACCACACATTTGGGCCCCTAGAATGCCAGGGCAGTATAACTATCCCACAAGTGACCCAATTTTGGAAAGAAGACACCCCAAGGTATTTCGTGATGGGCATAGTGAGTTCATGGAAGTTTTTATTTTTTGTCACAAGTTAGTGGAATATGAGACTTTGTAAGAAAAAAAAAAAAATCATCATTTTCCGCTAACTTGTGACAAAAAATAAAAAATTCTAGGAACTCGCCATGCCCCTCACGGAATACCTTAGGGTGTCTTCTTTCCAAAATGGGGTCACTTGTGCGGTAGTTATACTGCCCTGGCATTCTAGGAGCCCCCCTAATGTGTGGTAAGTAGCTAAATGACCTGTGAAATCCGAAAGGTGCTCTTTGGAATGTGGGCCCCTTTGCCCACCTAGGCTGCAAAAAAGTGTCACACATCTGGTATCCCCGTATTCAGGAGAAGTTGGGCAATGTGTTTTGGGGTGTCTTTTTACATATACTCATGCTGGGTGAGAGAAATATCTCAGCAAAAGACAACTTTTCCCATTTTTTATACAAAGTTGGCATTTGACCAAGATATTTATCTCACCCAGCATGGGTATATGTAAAATGACACCCCAAAACACATTGCCCAACTTCTCCTGAGTACGGCGATACCAGATGTGTGACACTTTTTTGCAGCCTAGATGCGCAAAGGGGCCCACATTCCTTTTATGAGGGCATTTTTAGACATTTGGATCCCAGACTTCTTCTCACGCTTTAGGGCCCCTAGAATGCCAGGGTAGTATAAATACCCCACATGTGACCCCATTTTGGAAAGAAGACACCCCAAGGTATTCAATAAGGGGCATGGCGAGTTCATAGAATTATTTTTTTTTGGCACAAGTTAGCGGAAATTGATATATATTTTTTTTCTCACAAAGTCTCCCTTTCCGCTAACTTGGGACAAAAATTTAAATCTTTCATGGACTCAATATGCCCCTCACGGAATACCTTGGGGTGTCTTCTTTCCGAAATTGGGTCACATGTGGGGTATTTATACTGCCCTGGCATTCTAGGGGCCCTAAAGCGTGAGAAGAAGTCTGGAATATAAATGTCTAAAAATTTTTACGCATTTGGATTCCGTGAGGGGTATGGTGAGTTCATGTGAGATTTTATTTTTTGTCACAAGTTAGTGGAAATTGATATTTATTTTTTTTTTCTTACAAAGTCTCATATTCCACTAACTTGTGACAAAAAATAAAAACTTCTATGAACTCACTATGCCCATCAGCGAATACCTTGGGGTGTCTTCTTTCCAAAATGGGGTCACTTGTGGGGTAGTTATACTGCCCTGGCATTCTAAGGGCCCAAATGTGTGGTAAGTAGTTTGAAATCAAAATCTGTAAAAAATGGCCGGTGAAATCCGAAAGGTGCTCTTTGGAATATGGGCCCCTTTGCCCACCTAGGCTGCAAAAAAGTGTCACACATCTGGTATCTCCGTACTCAGGAGAAGTTGGGCAATGTGTTTTGGGGTGTCATTTTACATATACCCATGCTGGGTGAGATAAATATCTTGGTCAAATGCCAACTTTGTATAAAAAAATGGGAAAAGTTGTCTTTTGCCAAGATATTTCTCTCACCCAGCATGGGTATATGTAAAATGACACCCCAAAACACATTGCCCAACTTCTCCTGAGTACGGAGATACCAGTTGTGTGACACTTTTTTGCAGCCTAGGTGGGCAAAGGGGCCCATATTCCAAAGAGCACCTTTCGGATTTCACCGGCCATTTTTTACAGATTTTGATTTCAAACTACTTACCACACATTTGGGCCCCTAGAATGCCAGGGCAGTATAACTATCCCACAAGTGACCCAATTTTGGAAAGAAGACACCCCAAGGTATTTCGTGATGGGCATAGTGAGTTCATGGAAGTTTTTATTTTTTGTCACAAGTTAGTGGAATATGAGACTTTGTAAGAAAAAAAAAAAAATCATCATTTTCCGCTAACTTGTGACAAAAAATAAAAAATTCTAGGAACTCGCCATGCCCCTCACGGAATACCTTAGGGTGTCTTCTTTCCAAAATGGGGTCACTTGTGCGGTAGTTATACTGCCCTGGCATTCTAGGGGCCCCCCTAATGTGTGGTAAGTAGCTAAATGACCTGTGAAATCCGAAAGGTGCTCTTTGGAATGTGGGCCCCTTTGCCCACCTAGGCTGCAAAAAAGTGTCACACATCTGGTATCCCCGTATTCAGGAGAAGTTGGGCAATGTGTTTTGGGGTGTCTTTTTACATATACTCATGCTGGGTGAGAGAAATATCTCAGCAAAAGACAACTTTTCCCATTTTTTATACAAAGTTGGCATTTGACCAAGATATTTATCTCACCCAGCATGGGTATATGTAAAATGACACCCCAAAACACATTGCCCAACTTCTCCTGAGTACGGCGATACCAGATGTGTGACACTTTTTTGCAGCCTAGATGCGCAAAGGGGCCCACATTCCTTTTATGAGGGCATTTTTAGACATTTGGATCCCAGACTTCTTCTCACGCTTTAGGGCCCCTAGAATGCCAGGGCAGTATAAATACCCCACATGTGACCCCATTTTGGAAAGAAGACACCCCAAGGTATTCAATAAGGGGCATGGCGAGTTCATAGAATTATTTTTTTTTGGCACAAGTTAGCGGAAATTGATATATATTTTTTTTCTCACAAAGTCTCCCTTTCCGCTAACTTGGGACAAAAATTTAAATCTTTCATGGACTCAATATGCCCCTCACGGAATACCTTGGGGTGTCTTCTTTCCGAAATTGGGTCACATGTGGGGTATTTATACTGCCCTGGCATTCTAGGGGCCCTAAAGCGTGAGAAGAAGTCTGGAATATAAATGTCTAAAAATTTTTACGCATTTGGATTCCGTGAGGGGTATGGTGAGTTCATGTGAGATTTTATTTTTTGACACAAGTTAGTGGAATATGAGACTTTGTAAGAAAAAATAAATAATTTCCGCTAACTTGGGCCCAAAAAATTTCTGAATGGAGCCTTACAGGGGGGTGATCAATGACAGGGGGGTGATCAATGACAGGGGGGTGATCAATGACAGGGGGGTGATCAGGGAGTCTATATGGGGTGATCACCCCCCTGTCATTGATCACCCCCCTATAAGGCTCCATTCAGATGTCCGTATGTGTTTTGCGGATCCGATCCATGTATCAGTGGATCCGTAAAAATCATACGGACATCTGAATGCAGCCTTACAGGGGGGTGATCAATGACAGGGGGGTGATCAATGACAGGGGGGTGATCAGGAAGTCTATATGGGGTGATCACCCCCCTGTCATTGATCACCCCCCTATAAGGCTCCATTCAGATGTCCGTATGTGTTTTGCGGATCCGATCCATGTATCAGTGGATCCGTAAAAATCATACGGACATCTGAATGCAGCCTTACAGGGGGGTGATCAATGACAGGGGGGTGATCAATGACAGGGGGGTGATCAATGACAGAGGGGTGATCAGGGAGTCTATATGGGGTGATCACCCCCCTGTCATTGATCACCCCCCTATAAGGCTCCATTCAGATGTCCGTATGTGTTTTGCGGATCCGATCCATGTATCAGTGGATCCGTAAAAATCATACTGACATCTGAATGCAGCCTTACAGGGGGGTGATCAATGACAGGGGGGTGATCAATGACAGGGGGGTGATCAATGACAGGGGGGTGATCAGGGAGTCTATATGGGGTGATCACCCCCCTGTAAGGCTCCATTCAGATGTCCGTATGTGTTTTGCGGATCCGATCCATGTATCAGTGGATCCGTAAAAATCATACGGACATCTGAATGCAGCCTTACAGGGGGGTGATCAATGACAGGGGGGTGATCAATGACAGGGGGGTGATCAATGACAGAGGGGTGATCAGGGAGTCTATATGGGGTGATCACCCCCCTGTCATTGATCACCCCCCTATAAGGCTCCATTCAGATGTCCGTATGTGTTTTGCGGATCCGATCCATGTATCAGTGGATCCGTAAAAATCATACGGACATCTGAATGCAGCCTTACAGTGGGGTGATCAATGACAGGGGGGTGATCAATGACAGAGGGGTGATCAATGACAGGGGGGTGATCAGGGAGTCTATATGGGGTGATCACCCCCCTGTAAGGCTCCATTCAGATGTCCGTATGTGTTTTGCGGATCCGATCCATGTATCAGTGGATCCGTAAAAATCATACGGACATCTGAATGCAGCCTTACAGGGGGGTGATCAATGACAGGGGGGCGATCAATGACAGGGGGGTGATCAGGGAGTCTATATGGGGTGATCAGGGGTGATCAAGGGTGATCAAGGGTGAATAAGGGGTTAATAAGTGACAGGGGGGGTGGGAGTGTAGTGGTGCTTGGTGCAACATATTACTGAGCTACCTGTGTCCTCTGGTGGTCGATCCAAACAAAGGGGACCACCAGAGGACCAGGTAGCAGGTATATTAGACGCTGTTATCAAAACAGCGTCTAATATACCTGTTAGGGGTTAAAAAAATCACATCTCCAGCCTGCCAGCGAACGATCGCCGCTGGCAGGCTGGAGATCCACTCTCTTACCTTCCGTTCCTGTGAGCGCGCGCGCCTGTGTGCGCGCGTTCACAGGAAATCTCGGCTCACGCGAGATGACGCGTATATGCGTCGCTGAGCGCAGGGCTGCCACCTCCGGAACGCGAATCTGCGTTAGGCGGTCCGGAGGTGGTTAATAAGCATTCTGTATTAAGAATGCTATTATTTTCCCTTATAACCATGTTATAAGGGAAAATAATTCAGATCGGGTCCCCACCCCTATCGTCACCTAGCAACCATGCATGAAAATCACACCGCATCCGCACTTGCTTGCGGATGTGTAACATCCCAAAGTATGTCACTAAACTCTATCACCCAGCTTCATTATGTTAAGATGTGAATGTGTTAATATCTGATGTAATCTCACTGTGCATTACCATGTATTTATCTGTATTTTATATATTTGCTGTAATTTCCATGTACACCAGCAGGTGGCAGCAGTATGTAGCAGATAGTCTGTAGGAAAGTTAGTATACCTAGACTGGAATATACCATTCCAGGCTAGCTTCCCCCATCTGAGGAGGAGTGGAATGTGCCCACTCTTACTTCAGAGGGAGGACATAAAGTTTTAGGAGTGTGTACCAGCCACCCCCTGTTGGGGCAGGCTGTGTGAATAGGAGCTCCCAGAAACAGGGATCCCAACCAAGGATTCAGGCCTAACCTGAGGCCTAAAGCAACCTTCCCAGCCTGAGTTCCTTACCTCAGCTGGATGACAAAGAAAGCAGACAACTTCAGAACTACTAGATCTCCAGGACGAAACCACCATTCTCTACGAGCAGTCCTGTAAGTACAGATTCCAGAAACAAGGAGAAGATAAGTACCTCCATAGCTAGTCAGGCCCAAACCAAAGCAGAACCCAAGACAGAGCAGAAGACAGATACCTGCCAGATCTATAGGCGTATGTTCAGATGCAGAATAGATATATTATTCCTGCCACATATTGCCAACACCTGCTGGGACCCCAAGACTATTGCTGTATCATTGTATGGATCTAAAGCTGCCACTTATAACATCAAGTAAAGACAAGTTGGACCCTCTTTTCTGTGTGGAATTCCATCATTCCTCAATTACTCCTATTTACAGCACTCAATTTGTTGCATGTGAGCCAGGATACAGGAGTCCAGCCGTACTACAGGTAGGAGACACCGTTGACACTATACCGAGACAATATCCCCCTCTGGCATTCCTTACCTAATACGTGTGCTCATACCATCTTAAAGGGCCCTTTTACAGTACCTGCGCAAGCTGCAACTGGCGTCACGAACTTATACATATATATACTGACCCACTGCATAGCATGCCCCAATGACCCAGTGTCCGGCTCGTTGCAGATGCTTGCGATTTTCACGCGGCCCCATTCACTTCTATGGGGCCTGCGTTGCGTGAAAAACGCAGAATATAGAGCATGCTGCGATTTTTACAGAACACCTAACCCAAACCTGAACTTCTGTGAAGAAGTTCGGGTTTGGGTACCAAACATGCCGATTTTTCTCACGCGCGTGCAAAACGCATTACAATGTTTTGCACTCGCGTGTAAAAATCGCACATTTTCCCGCAACGCACCCGCATCTTATCCGGGCAAAAAACATGACGCACGTGTGAAAGAGGCCTTAGTCATTTGCATATTTAGTTACTTTCTGTCAGGGTTCTCCATTTTAAATATACTGACTGTTTAACAGAGACATGGTCAAAACACACAGGGTTAATGTGTCAGTGCCATTCAGGCTCGGACTGGACCACACGGGTACAGGGGAATCCCCTGATGGGCCACTAGTCCCCTACCCCCTGCAAAAATGACACATAGCGCAGTAGAGTTAGGCCCCTTTCACACGAGCGAGTTTACAGCGCGGGTGCAATGCGTGACGTGAATGCATAGCACCCGCACTGAATCCTGACCCATTCCTTTCAATGAGTCTGTGTACATGAGCGGTTTTTTTCATGCATCAGTACTGCGCTGCGTGAAAAACGCAGCATGTTCTATATTCTGCGTTTTTCACGCAGCCCTGGCCCCATCAAAGTGACTGGGGCTTCTTTGAAAAACGCATTGCATCCGCAAGCAAGTGCGGATGCATACGTTTTTCACTGATGGTTGCTAAGAGATGTTGTTTGTAAACCTACAGTTTTTTATCACGCACGTAAAAAACGCATCAAAACGCATTGCACCCACGTGGAAAAAACTGAATAACTGAACACAATCGCAGACAAAACTGACTGAACTTGCTTGCAAAATGGTGAGAGTTTCACTGAACGCACCCTGAACGCATCCGGAGCCAATCCGTCACGCTCGTGTGAAAGAGGCCTTACTGCACTACATATAGATAGGCAGAGCACAGCAGCTCAACCAGCTTATGCTCATATCAAAAACTGGGTGGATTATTTAACAGTTTATTATTATAGATGCATTGGTTGGCTGAAATCTGACTTCTAGACAATGAGTCAGGCAAGCCAGTTTCCTCATTTCCTAGAGACCCCTTATAATTAATCACCTAGTAACGTCTTGCTGCTGTCTGCTTCTGTGTGAATGGGTAATATTTGCATGTGTCTGTATAGCGGGCCCCCGGAATGAATTTCACTGGTGGGCCCTAGCAACCCCAGTCCAACATTGGTGTCATTGCATAAGTTATCTGGTGTCATTGTATTAAAAACATAGCTTAACATTAGTCTAAAGGTCCTCATACACATTTCTTAACCCCTTAAGCCACCTTAATGTATCTGTACGTCATGGACTGCACTGCATTAAGCCACCCTGATGTAAAGGTTTGTCATGGCTGCAAACTGTAACCATGTCTTTGTACATGGTGACAGTGCTGAGATCTCAGCTAACTGGCCCGGGACCAATGAGGGTGGTCCCAAGCCAGTGGTCACTCTGATTGGCTAGTCTGTACAGACTAGTTAATCAGAGGATTCAATTACCAACTACAATTTGTGACTGTGGGGATCAGAACCTGTAGTCGGTGATGTATATATGAACACCTCCCCCCGCTTCCCCCAAATGTCCCCGATCGCACCTCCCCTTTCATGTTGGCCAGCGGACAAAAAACAAATCACACTCCCCTCCCCCCGCCGCAATCATTTTCAGGATGGCTGAGCGGCAGTAGCAGCAAGTGTCACCTGTAACATACAGCTGATACTCCGCTGCAACGTGCTGGCACCGATATCGTCCTGATAGTTACCATGGCAACTGGACACCTTACACATGCATCCAGGCTTGCCATGGTATCTAAGCCTTACAGGTCCTGCCAGAGGCAGGAGCCGGATCAGGCTTAGTGTAAGTGACAATGCACTGTAATACACTATTGCAGTGTATTGTACAGCCATGAGACCCACTGGATCTTCAAGAACCAAGTGGGCAGGGCTTTTTTTCTGGCGGAACGCACCGGTGCGGCGTTCCGCCACCTTTTGACATCGCATCCTGCGATGTATCAGCGGGGAGGGACTGGGAGGAGGAGCTGGGGGCCGGTACGTTCACTGTGCTCCGGCCCCACCGCTGCAGTAGAGAATTATAAAATGTGTAATTAAATGAATAATGATTCATTCATAAAGCAGGCGGCGCAGGCACGTGACGTCAGTCAGTCACGCTGCCACTCGTCTGCCCGGCCGGCCTGCATTACGATAACAGTAGCCCTGTGAGTACAATATATTGAAAGTTATACTACTGAGGGGGCAGCATGAATCATTATTCATTTATTTACACATTTTATAACTGTACTGGAGCGGCAATGGGGGGGTCTGTGGATGACACTGTTATGGGGTGGGGGTCTGTGGATGACACTGTTATGGGGTGGGGGGGTCTGTGGATGGCACTGTTATGGGGTGGGGGGGGTCTGTACATGGCACTGTTATGGGGTGGGGGGTCTGTGGATGGCACTGTTATGGGGTGGAGGGGGGTCTGTGGATGGCACTGTTATGGGGTGGAGGGGGGTCTGTGGATGGCACTGTTATGGGGTGGAGGGGGGTCTGTGGATGGCACTGTTATGGGGTGGGGGGGTCTGTGGATGGCACTGTTATGGGGTGGGGGTCTGTGGATGACACTGTTATGGGGTGGAGGGGGTCTGTGGATGGCACTGTTATGGGGTGGGGGGGTGGTCTGTACATGGCACTGTTATGGGGTGGGGGGGGTCTGTGGATGGCACTGTTATGGGGTAGAGGGGGGTCTGTGGATGGCACTGTTATGGGGTGGAGGGGGGTCTGTGGATGGCACTGTTATGGGGTGGAGGGGGGTCTGTGGATGGCACTGTTATGGGGTGGAGGGGGTTCTGTGGATGGCACTGTTATGGGGTGGGGGGGTCTGTGGATGGCACTGTTATGGGGTGGAGGGGGGTCTGTGGATGGCACTGTTATGGGGTGGAGGGGGGTCTGTGGATGGCACTGTTATGGGGTGGGGGGGTCTGTGGATGGCACTGTTATGGGGTGGGGGGGGGTCTGTGGATGGCACGGTTATAGGATGGGGGGGTCTGTGGATGGCACTGTTATGGGGTGGAGGGGGGTCTGTGGATGGCACTGTTATGGGGTGTGGGGGGTCTGTGGATGGCACTGTTATGGGGTGGGGGGGTCTGTGGATGGCACTGTTATGGGGTGGAGGGGGTCTGTGGATGGCACTGTTATAGGGTGGAGGGGGGTCTGTGGATGGCACTGTTATGGGGTGGGGGTCTGTGGATGGCACTGTTATGGGGTGGAGGGGGGTCTGTGGATGGCACTGTTATGGGGTGGAGGGGGGTCTGTGGATGGCACTGTTATGGGGTGGGGGGGTCTGTGGATGGCACTGTTATGGGGTGGTCTTAGGGGCGGGTAGGGGGTGGTCCTAGGGTTGGGTAGGGGCGTGGCTAGGGGAGGGGGTGGTGAGTTCCACCACCTTTTCTCTGAGAAAAAAAGCCCTGCAAGTGGGTATAGGTACAATAATCCTGACCCAGTGTCACAGGTTTGCTAAGTGACAGGCGCCACTTTTTGACCTCCTACCTTCTGCACGTTCCCCCAGGTGAGCATTGGTCACACCTGATCTGCTTATCATATTGTGGGGTATGACAGCATTCTCACTGTCTTCCACGATTGGCAGGTTAGCGGACACACACCATGGGGGTGGGGTTGGCTTCCCATTTAAAAAGCCAGTATTTAGGCGGCACGAATACGATCCCTACAGTGCCGATTGCTAGCCGACCGCACACCACTAGCTGAGGCCAGCGTTGAATCAATATGTTTTTACTGATTCTCTAGAAAGGCTCCTGATGACGAGTGGGGTAACAACTGCTATAGAAACGCAATGAGCGCATAGGGAAGTCTGTCAGCCCTACACTGGACTGACTGCTGTAGTTATTTTTACATCCACCTAGGTGCACGGCATTGTGGAGAGGTTACTCCTGCAGCATAGTGTCTTTTGTGCCCGGCACACATTTTTCTTTCTTCGTTGCAGTAATATTTTCCTGCAAGAATGCAACTATATATTAACACATATGGCACAATCTCCACCTAGGTGTTAGTACTGCAATGCTATTGGTAGTTATTTTGACACACAGCTGATACCTGCAGTTATGAGATTACATTAGCAGGTTATATGCTGTGTCTGTTTCAATTTTGATAGCGCTCTGTCCAGAAGTGGATGGGTTAACACAACTACTCCTATTTTTTTAGAGCTCAGTGATGAGGGTTTAGTGATGTATAGAGGGTTATACATGTATTCGATCCCTCTATTTCACCACAGGTGTATGCTCTAATGTATCCAGACACATATAATAGTTCACCATATAATAGTTCACCATTCCCAGAGTAACTCTGTATTAGGCCTCATGTACACGGCCATTGTGTGCCCCTGGCCGTATTGCCGCCCGCATACGGCGGGCATACGGCGGGTCCGCAATACACGGGCACCAGCATGTGTGCACTCCGCATCACAGATGCGGACCCATTCACTTGAATGGGTCCGCAGTCACGGACATACGGAACGGAAGCATGGATTGGAACCCCATAGAAGCACTACGGAGTGCTTCCATGGTGTTTCTGGCCGTGCCTCCGCACCGCAAAAAAATAGAACTTGTTCAATATTTTTGCGGTGCGGATTGATCATGGACCCATTGAAGTTGAATGGGTCTCGATTAGAGTTGAGCGGACACCTGGATGTTCGGGTTCGACGTGTTCGGCCGAACTTCACAAAAAAGTTTGAGTTCAATACCCGAACTTGACCCAAACTTGACCCGGAACCCCATTGAAGTCAATGGTGACTGGAACTTTTGAGCACTAAAATGGCTGTAAAAATGTCATGGAAAGGGCTAGAGGGCTGCAAATGGCATCAAAATGTGGTTAAGAGCATGGCAAGTGCTCTTCAAACAAATGTGGATAGGGAAATGACTTAAAATACGTAAAAATAAATAAATTATAATCTTGATCTAGGAGGACGAGGTCCATATGGAGTAGGAGGTTGAGGAGGCAGTGGATGTGGCGGTGTAGGTGGAAGCGGCGGTGGAGGAGGAGGTAGCCTACACTGCTTTTTGGTTTAAAATTTTTTATATTTTTTTTAAATTAGGGTACACCCCAAAACATTAGGAAATATAACCTGTGATAACCCCCTCCAGTCGTGCTAAATACACGTTCAGACAATACACTGGCTGCAGGGCAGGCCAGCACTCCAAGGCGTAAAGGGCAAGCTCAGGCCATGTGCCCAATTTGGAGACCCAGAAGTTGAAGGAGTCAGACCCATCAGTCAGTACGTGTAGGCGTGTGCACACATACTGCTCCACTATGTCACATGTGCCCATAATGTCCATGATCCAATTGGATATCTTCTCTATCAACTTTCGATGTTCTTTTATGCGCCTACCATGGTGATCATGGGTGGCGGGAATCAGGGTTCCAGGCAGGAGAGGGAACCTGAGAAAGGGATACCACATCCAAGGGAGGTCAATGGATAAAATTAAAGGGTTTCTATCACTTCGTTTCACCTATTTAGCTTTCAGACACTAGCGATCCGCTAGTGTCTGCTTTATCTAACCATCTTATTGTCCTGCCGTTTAGCTAAAAAAATAACTTATATAGATATGCAAATGAGCCTCTAGGTGCTATGGGGGCGTGATTAGCACCTAGAGGCTCCGTCTACCTTAACAAACTGCCGCCGCCCAGCGCGTCCCTCCAGCCCGCCCATCTCCTCTGGAATGCGATGCTCCTCGTATTCGGCGCATGCGCAGTGAATGTCTGATCGCTTCCCTGCTCAGACATGTCCACTGCGCCTGCGCCGATGACGTCATAGTGCTCCGAGGAACAGGCGCAGTGGAGATGTCTGAGCAGGGAAGCGGTCAGACATTCACTGCGCATGCGCCGAATACAGAGGCGCACAAGGAGCATCTCATTCCGGAGGAGATGGGCGGGCTGGAGGGACGTGCTGGGCGGCGGCAGTTTGTTAAGGTAGACGGAGCCTCTAGGTGCTAATCACGCCCCCATAGCACCTAGAGGCTCATTTGCATATCTATATAAGTTATTTTTTTAGCTAAACGGCAGGACAATAAGCTCTTATATTAGGATGGTTTGTTAGAGCAGACACTAGCGGATGGCTAGTGTCTGAAAGCTAAATAGGTGAAACGAAGTGATAGAAACCCTTTAAATGTAATCGAGGGGAAATGTGGGACAAAGTATTGAAGCATAAGCTTCCAAGTTAAGGAGGGGGCGCGCAGCAATTACCCACTCCCAACTCAGGGAGGTAGTGACGATAAATAACAATACAGGACTCTTAAGATGCCCTGTTATTGGAATGATTAATAAAAAATTATAGGGAATGTCACTGGGGTATTTTGGATTTGGAAACGTTAGCCAGAAGAGGCCCTGCTGCAGCTTTGTTGACTATAGATAACTTCTACCTGATCGCACGTCCCTGTGACGTCCACGATCAATTTGGATATCGTCTCTATCAACTTTCGATGTTCTTTTCTGAGCCTACCGTGTTGATCACGGTTATTGGCGAATCAGGGTTCCATGCCGGAAACGGAGCGTGAGAAAGGGAGACCTCATCCAAGGGAGGTCAATGGATGCAATGGGATAAAGCAGAAATGTGGAACAAGTTATTAAAGCAGAAGGATCGAATGAAAGGGCCAATTAAAGACAAATTTTAGAACTTTAAGTCCCTGTCACCTATGCAGAGCAGGGGTTTTTTATCGCCAGAAATGGGTTAATGTCACCCACCAATGGAACTGAATGTTTTTAAAAATTTCGGTCCCTGCCACCTATGCAGAGCAGGGGTTTATTCAAGGCAAAAATTTAAAAATGTCAACCCAGGGATGTAACAGAAAAATTAGTGAAATTTATTAAGCTGTCAACTAGGTAGAGCAGGGGTATATCACACCCAAAAATTTGTGAATTTCACCTGAAAATGTAACAGACAAATTTTTTTTATTTTTTTTACCTGTCTACTAGGTACAGCAGTGGTATATCACACCCAAAAATTGGTGAATTTCACCCGAAAATGTAACAGACAAATTAGTGAATTGTTTTTACCTGTCTACTAGGTAGAGCAGTGGTATATCACACCCAAAAATTGGTGAATTTCACACGAAAATGTAACAGACAAATTAGTTAAATGACATAAAATAAAATACGTACAAATAAAAGAAAAAAAATTATTTATGAGGTGGAGCTCCATATGGAATAGGAGTTTGAGGAGGCGGTGGATGTAGCAGTGTAGGTTGAAGCAGCGGTGGAGGAGGACGAGATAGCCAACACTGGTTTTGGGATTTATTTTATTTTGATATATTTTTTTATTAGGTTAAACCCCAAAAAAGTGGGAAATATCAAAAATACAACAATGAGCAATTGCGCTGTCGTATAACAATGGCTGGGTAAGGCCGGTATTCATGTCTATTCTGCACAGGTACGGACAAGTCCTGTGGGATCCATGCCTGGTTAATTTTAATGAACGTGAGCTTGTCCACATTGGCTGTGGACAGGCGGCTGCGCTTGTCTGTGATAACGCCCCCTGCCGTGCTAAACACACGTTCAGATAATACACTGGCTGTAGGGCAGGCCAGCACCTTCAAGGGGTAAAGGGCAAGCTCAGGCCATGTGCCCAATTTGGAGACCCAGAAGTTGAAGGGGGCGGACCCGTCATTCAGTACGTGTAGGCGTGTGCACACATAGTGCTCCACCATGTTGCTGAAATGCTGCCTTCTGCTAAGACGTTCCATATCAGCTGGTGGTGCTGGTTGTTGTGGTGTCTGATGCGCTGACAAAGCTTTTCCACATTTCAACCATGCTAACCCTGCCTTCTGAAGTGCTGGCGGTGACCCAGCTGCGTTGGCGAACTCTTCCTCCTCCTCCTCCTTTGCCTTGTGCTTCCACTGTGCCCCCGCTGTCAGGTGGGAATGCCATCAGCAGCGCATCTACCAGCATTTGTACTCGCGCATCTTACGATCACGCTCTAGTGAGGGAATTAAGGACGGTACGTTGTCCTTGTAACGGGGATCCAGCGTGGCCACCCAGTAATCTGCACAAGTTAGAATGTGGGCAACTCGGCGGTCGTTGTGGAGACACTGCAGAATGTAATCGCTCATGTGTGCCAGGCTGCCCAGAGGCAAAGAAAAGCTGTCCTCTGTGGGAGGTGTATCGTCTGTGTCCTCTGTATCCCCCCAGCCACGCACCAGTGATGGCCATGAGCTGGTTTGGGTGCTACCCTGCTGTGAACACGGTTCCTCCTTCTCCATCTCCTCCTCCTCATCCTCCACCTCATCATCCTCCAGAACTGTGCCCTGGCTGGACAATTGTGTAACTGGCGTTTGTGGGTGCAGGAACCCACCCTCGGAGCCACTTGTGAATGACTGGCCGGAAACCCTACGAAATGATCCCTCTTCTTCCTCCTCCTCCTGTGCCACATCCTCTTCCATCATCGCCAGCAGCGTTTTTTTAAGGTGGCATAGAAGTGGGATAGTAACACTAAGAACTGCGTTATCGGCACTGGCCATGTTGGTGGAGTACTCGAAACAGCGCAACATGGAACACAGGTCTCGCATGGAGGTGGTGAGGTGGTGCTTTTAAGCAGAGCGACTCACCCGTGCGCGCTGCAGCTGAAACTCCACCATGCGCCAGGCAAGGGATGTGCGTCAAACTGGCTAGTCCCAGAGCTGCTATGAGATTTCGCCCATTATCGCACACCACCAGGCCGGGCTTGAGGCTCACTGGCACCAACCACTCATCGGTCTGTTGTTCAAGGCCCGTCGACAGCTCCTGCGCAGTGTGGGTTTTGTCCCCCCAAACAGATTAGTTTCAAAACTGCCTGCTGTCGTTTACCCCTAGCTGTGCTGAAGTTGGTGGTGAAGGTGTTACGCTGATCGGATGAGAATCCGGTAGAGGATGAGGAAGCGGAGTAGGAGGAGGAAGCAACAGGAGGCAAACTGAGGCGCCCTGCAATCCTCGGTGGTGGAAGGACATGAGCTAAACTGCTATCCGCCTCAGGCCCAGCCGCCACTGCATTTACCTAGTGTGTTGTTATGGAGATACAACGCCCCTGACCATGCTTACTGGTCCACGTATCAGTAGTGAGGTGCACCTTGCAACAGATGGCGTTGCGCAGTGCACACCTGATTTTGTCTTCCACTTGGTTGTGCAGGGAAGGGATGGCTCGCCTGGAGAAGTAGTGGCGGCTGGGCACGACGTACTGTGGAACATCCACCGCCATAAGGCTTTTAAAATTATCTGTCTCCACCAGACGGAATTACAGCATTTCAAAGGCCAGTCATTTTGAAATGCTGGCATTCAGGGCCATGGATTGCGGGTGGGTAGGGGGGTACTTGCTCTTCCGCTCCAGTGTTTGGGAGATGGAGAACTGAACGCTTCCGTGGGACATTGTGGAGATGCTTGGTGACCCAGATGGTGGTGTTGCTGGCAGATCCTCTGTTTGCGGGGTGGCAGGTGGCACTGTCACTCCAGAAGTGGATGAAGATGCCGAAACTGCAGCAGAAGAGTGTCTACTAGAGTGGTTTTTGAGGTGTCTACTCCACTGCAGCTCGTGCTCTGCACTTAGATGCATGGTCATGCAGGTTGTGCTCAGGTTGAGAACATTTATGTCTCGCTTCAGGCTCTGATTGGACAGAGTGCAAACCACTTGTGTCTTGTCGTCAGCACATTGTCTGAAGAACTGCCACGCCAGGGAACTCCTTCGAGCTGGCTTTGGTGTGCTCGGTCCCTCTTCCTCCGAACTACACATGTCACTCGCATGACCTTGATTCCATGTGGGGTCGAGGAACTCTTCGTCCTCCACATCATCTTCCACTCAGTCTTCACCCCTGCCCTCCTTGTCGGTCTGCACACTTTCGAAAGCCACAGCAGTTGGCACCTGTGTTTCGTCATCATCCGAGACGTGCTGCAATGGTCCTCCCATGTACTCATTTTGAAACATAAGTGGTTGGGCATCGGTGCACTCAATCTTTTTCACTTCTGGGGCAGAGCTAGGTAGATGGCCCTAGAAAACCCTGCTAACAGAGTCATCAAAAAGCAGAAGAGACTGCTGCATGACTTGGGGCTCAGACTGCTTGGCTGATTTGCAAGAGGGTGAGGTGAAAGACTGGGTGGAAGACAATGTGAAGGAACTAGAGGCACTGTCAGCAACCCAATCTACTATTGCCTGTACTTGTTCTGGCCTCACCATTCGTAGAGCCGCATTAGGTCCGACAAAATAACGCTGAAGGTTCTGTCGCCTACTTGCACCTGAGGAAAGTGTTTCACTTGTGCATGTAGCTGGCACAGATCGACCACGTCCTCTCCATGCAACAGGAGCTCCACCAGCAGCACCACGACCGGGGCCACGTCCCTTATTTGACACTCTCCTCATATTTCTCAAATTTAGGATCTTGCCCTAAATGTGTGTTTTACTAATAGCAGAATAGAACCACAGTATATAAAGTAATAGGATAATGAGCGAGCACTCAGTATATAAAGTGTGTATCTCACACATACAGATGCAGACTAGGCGGCAATTAAAGATTTTTTTTTTTATAGCAGAATACAACGAAAGGGTGTATCTTACAATGACATATGCAGCAAAGGCTGCAAAATTATTTTTTTTGCCCAAAATGGCAGTTTTTCTAATTGCAGAATAGAACCACAGTATCTAAAGGGTGTATCTCACAAATACAGATACAGACTAGGCCGCAATTAAAGATTTTTGCCCAAAATGGGGGTGTTTTTCTAATAGCAGAATAGAACCACAGTCTGTAAAGGGTGTATCTCACACGTACAGATGCAGACTAGGCCGCAATTAAAGATTTTTGCCAAAAATGGGTGTTTTTTTAATAGCAGAATAGAACCAAAGTATCTAAAGGGTGTATCTCACAATGACATATGCAGCAAAGGCTGCAAAATATATATTTTTTGCCCAAAATGGGTGTTTTTTCAATAGCAGAATAGAACCACAGTATATAAAGTGTATATCTTACACGTACAGATGCAGACTAGGCTTCAATTAAAGATTTTTGCCCAAAATGGGTGTTTTATTAATAGCAGAATAGAACCACAGTATCTAAAGGGTGTATCTCACAATGACATATGCAGCAAAGGCTGCAAAATTAAGTTTTTGCCCAAAATGGGTGTTTTTCTAATGGTAGAATAGAACCACAGTATCTAAAGGGTGTATCTCACACGTACAGATGCAGACTAGGCCGCAATAAAAGATTTTTGCCCAAAATGGGTGTTTTTTTTTATAGCAGAATAGAACCACAGTATGTAAAGGGTATATCTCACAAGTACAGATGCAAACTAGGCCTCAAGTGAAGATTTTTGCCCAACATGGGTGTTTTATTAATAGCAGAATAGAACCACAGTATCTAAAGGGTGTATCTCACACTTACAGGTGAAGACTAGGCCGCAATTAAAGATTTTTGCCAAAAATGGGTGTTTTTCTAATAGCAGAATAGAATCACAGTGTGCAAAGGGTGTATCTCACACGTACAGATGCAGACTAGGCCACAATTAAAGATTTTTGATCAAAATGGGTGTTTTGTTAATAGCAGAATAGAACCACAGTATGTAAAGGGTGTATCTCACACGTACAGATGCAGACTAGGCCACAATTAAAGATTTTTTTAATCAAAATGGGTGTTTTATTAATAGCAGAATAGAACCACAGTATGTAAAGGGTGTATCTCACAATGACATATGCAGCAAAGGATGCAAAATTAAGCTTTTTGCCCAAAATGGGTGTTCTTTTAATAGCAGAAAAGAACCACAGTATATAAAGGGTGTATCTAACACATACAGATGCAAACTAGGACTCAATTAAAGATTTTTCCCCAAAATGGGTATTTTATTAATAGCAGAATAGAACCACAGTATCTAAAGGGTGTATCTCACCATGACATATGCAGCAAAGGCTGCAAAATTAAGTTTATTGTCCAAAATGCGTGTTTTTCTAATAGCAGAATAGAACCGCAGTATCTAAAGGGTGTATCTCACAATGACATATGCAGCAAAGGCTGCAAAATTAATTTTTTTGCCCAAAATGGGTGTTTTTTTCGAAAGCAGAATAGAACCACAGTATCTAAAGTGTGTATCTTACACGTACATATGCAGACTGGGCTGCAATTAAAGATTTTTGCCCAAAATGGGTGTTTTATTAATAGCAGAATAGAACCACAGTATGTAAAGGGTATATCTCACACGTACAGATGCAGACTAGGCCACAATAAAAGATTTTCACCCAAAATGGGTGTTTTTTTAATAGCAGAATAGAACCACAGTATCTACAGGGTGTATCTCACACGTACAGATGCAGACTAGGCCGCAATAAAATATTTTTGCTTAAAATGGCTGTTTTATTAATAGCAGAATAGAACCACAGTATGTAAAGGGCGTATCTCACATGTACAGATGCAGACTAGGCCGCAATTAAAGATTTTCGCCCAAAATGGGTGTTTTTTTAATAGCAGAATAGAACCACAGTATCTAAAGGGTGTATCTCACACTTACAGGTGAAGACTAGGCCGCAATTATCTCACAATGAAATATGCAGCAAAGGCTGCAAAATTGGTGTTTTTTCCCAAAATGGGTGTTTTTTTACTAGCAGAATAGAACCACAGTATGTAAAGGGTATATCTCACATGTACAGATGCAAACTAGGCGGCAAATAAAGATTTTTGCCCAACATGGGTGTTTTATTAATAGCAGAATAGAACCACAGTATGTAAAGGGTGTATTTCACACGTACAGATGCAGACTAGGCCGCAATTAAAGATTTTTGCCCAAAATGGGTGTTTTTTATATAGCAGAATAGAACCACATTATGTAAAGGGTGTATCTCACAATGACATATGCAGCAAAGGCTGCAAAATTATTATTTTTTGCTCAAAATTGGTGTTCTTTTAATAGCAGAATAGAACCACAGTATCTAAAGTGTGCATCTCACACGTACAGATGCAGACTAGGCCACAATTAAAGATTTTTGCCTAAAATGGGTGTTTTTTTTTTAAGCAGAATAGAACCACAGTATCTAAAGGGTGTAACTCACAATGACATATGTAGCAAAGGATGCAAAATTAAGTTTTTTGCCCAAAATGGGTGTTTTTCTAATAGCAGAATAGAACCACAGTATCTATAGGGTGTATCTCACACGTACAGATGCAGACTAGGACGCAATTAAAGATTTTTGCCCAAAATGTGTGTTTTATTAATAGCAGAATAGAACCACATTATGTAAAGGGTGTATCTCACACGTACATATGCAGACTAGGCCACAATAAAAGATTTTTGCCCAAAATGGGTGTTTTATTAATAGCAGAATAGAACCACAGTATGTAAAGGGTATTATCTCACACGTACAGATGCAGACTAGGCCACAATAAAAGATTTTCACCCAAAATGGGTGTTTTTTTAATAGCAGAATAGAACCACAGTATCTACAGGGTGCATCTCACAATGACATATGCAGCAAAAGCTGCAAAATTATTATTTTTTGCTCAAAATTGGTGTTCTTTTAATAGCAGAATAGAACCATAGTATCTAAAGTGTGTATCTCACACGTACAGATGCAGACTAGGCCGCAATTAAAGATTTTTGCCCAAAATGGGTGTTTTTTTAATAGCAGAATAGAACCACATTATGTAAAGGGTGTATCTCACAATGACATATGCAGCAAAGGCTGCAAAATTATTATTTTTTGCTCAAAATTGGTGTTCTTTTAATAGCAGAATAGTACCACAGTATCTAAAGTGTGTATCTCACACGTACAGATGCAGACTAGGCCACAATTAAAGATTTTTGCCCAAAATAGGTGTTTTTTTAACAGCAGAATAGAACCACAGTAACTAAAGGGTTTATCTCACAATGACATATGCAGCAAAGGCTGCAAATTTAAGTTTTTTGTCCAAAATTGGTGTTTTTTTTAATAGCAGAATAGAACCACAGTATCTAAAGGGTGTATCTCACACGTACAGATGCAGACTAGGCCGCAATTAAAGATTTTTGCCCAAAATAGGTGTTTTAATAATAGCAGAATAGAACCACATTATGTAAAGGGTGTATCTCACACGTACAGATGCAGACTAGGCCGCAATTAAAGATTTTTGCCCAAAATGGGTGTTTTTTATATAGCAGAATAAAACCACAGTATCTAAAAGGTGTATCTCACACGTACAGATGCAGACTAGGTCGCAATTAAAGATTTTTGCCTAAAATGGGTGTTTTATTAATAGCAGAATAGAATCACATTATCTAAAGGGTGTATCTCACAATGACATATGCAGCAAAGGCTGGAAAATTAATTTTTTTGCCCAAAATTGGTGTTTTTTTAATAGCAGAATAGAACCACAGAATCTAAAGGGTATATCTCACAATATCATATGCAGCAAAGGCTGCAAAATTAAGTTTTTTGCCCAAAATGGGTGTTTTTCTAATAGCAGAATAGAATTACAGTATCTATAGGGTGTATCTCACACGTACAGATGCAGACTAGGCCACAATTAAAGATTTTTGCCTAAAATGGGTGTTTTGTTAACAGCAGAATAGAACCGCAGTAACTAAAGGGTTTATCTCACAATGACATATGCAGCAAAGGCTGCAAATTTAAGTTTTTTGTCCAAAATGGGTGTCTTATTAATAGCAGAATAGAACCACAGTATTTAAAGGGTGTCTCACACTTACAGATGTAGACTAGGCCGCAATTAAAGATTTTTGCACAAAATGGGTGTTTTATTAATAGCAGAATAGAACCACAGTATGTAAAAGGTGTATCTCACACGTACAGATGCAGACTAGGCCACAATAAAAGATTTTTGCCCAAAATGGGTGTTTTTCTAATAGCAGAATAGAACCACATTATCTAATGGGTGTATCTCACACGTACAGATGCAGACTAGGCCGCAATTAAAGGTTTTTCCCCAAAATGCGTGTTTTTCTAATAGCAGAATAGAACCACAGTATGTAAAGGGTGTATCTCACACGTACAGATGCAGACTAGGCCGCAATTAAAGATTTTTGCCCAAAATGGGTGTTTTTTCTATAGCAGAATAGAACCACAGTATGTAAAGGGTGTATCTCATAATGACATATGCAGCAAAGGCTGCAAATTTTTTTTTTTTGCCCAAAATGGGTGGTTTTTTTGATAGCAGAATAGAACCACAGAATCTAAAGGGTGTATCTCACAATGACATATGCAGCAAAGGCTGCAAAATTAAGTTGTTTTTTTTTTACCCAAAATGGGTGTTTTTCCAATAGTAAAATAGAACCACAGTATCTAAAGGGTGTATCTCACACTTACAGATGCAGACTACGCCACAATTAAAGTTTTTTGCCCAAAATGCGTGTTTTTCTAATAGCAGAATAGAATCACAGTATGTAAAGGGTATATCTCACACGTACAGATGCAGACTAGGCCTTAATTAAATATTTTTTATCAAATGGGTGTTTTATTAATAGCAGAATAGAACCACAGTATGTAAAGGGTGTATCTCACATGTACAGATGCAGACTAGTCTGCAATTAAAGATTTCTGCCCAAAATGGGTGTTTTTTTAATATCAGAATAGAACCACAGTATCTAATGGGTGTATCTCACACTTACAGATGCAGACTTGGCCGCAATTAAAGGTTTTTCCCCAAAATGCGTGTTTTTCTAATAGCAGAATAGAATCACAGTATGTAAAGGGTGTATCACACACGTACAGATACAGACTAGGCCACAATTAAAGATTTTTTTATTAAAATGGGTTTTTAATTAATAGCAGAATAGAACCACAGTATGTAAAGGGTGTATCTGTAATGACCGGCGTCACGCAAATGGAGGGAAATGGGAAGGCCCTGTCCAAGGGAGAGGGAAAGGTGGTGACCCCTGACTCACCTTGCGGCTGGCACCTGACTGCCCTGACGTCCCTAGACAGGTTCCTCACCCGTACGCCGATCACGTGCCTAAACCCTGGCTTTCCCTAGGATGAGCCCTGAGTAGTGAACGGGGCGGTGGGATCACTAGTCCGCACCACTGACACTAAGAGGAAAACACCAAGGAGAGGACAGACAATACAGACAAACATATAATCCCAGGTGGGCGACAACAACAGACCACCAAGGCCCAACAGGGATCCGGAGAGTAATGTTCTGGAACAACAACCAGGGAACACAACTACACAGCTCCAGTTGGTCAGTATAGAAATCCAGGCAGGAAGCTCTATATCTGGCAACCAGAGAAGTGGGAGATGGGAATATAAGGAGGTTGGGATTGCTGGACAAGAAACAGCTGAGGAGGAGAAGCTACGGATCCCTGAGTGAGCCAAAAAGGGTTGCAAGCAAACCCAGAAAGCTACCATTACGAAACAGCACTGTCTTTGTACATCAAGCGCGCAGCCACCCGCTGTGACTTCCTGACCCCGGGAATAACGGAGTCAGGCGTGGCTCTTAACACCCTCGTGACAGTACCCCCCTCTCTACGAGGGACTCCGGACACTCAAGACTAGGTCTCTCAGGATGAGAGGCATGAAAAGCCCGAACTAACCTGTCGGCGTTTACCTCAGACGCTGGAACCCACATTCTTTCCTCGGGACCGTAACCCCTCCAATGCACCAGATTTTGAAGAGAGCGGTGGACCTGACGAGAATCAACAATTTTGGATATTTGAAACTCTAGATTACGATCCACAACAAAAGGAGGGGGTGGCAGCGGTAATGGTTCTAGAGGTGGAACATATTTCTTGATTAACGACTTATGGAAGATGTTATGGATTTTAAAAGTCTGAGGTAGCTCCAGGCGAAAAGCCACGGGGTTAATGATGGCTACTATTTTGTAAGGGCCAATGAACCTAGGACCCAGTTTCCAAGAGGGAACCTTTAATTTAATATTCCTAGTAGACAACCACACATAGTCATTCACTCCTAGGTCCGGACCTGGCGACCGTCTCTTATCAGCCATGCATTTATATTTACCTCTCATATTTTTCAAGTTAGCTTGCACCTTCTGCCATACCGATGAAAGAGATGATGAAAACCGTTCCTCTTCGGGAACCCCAGAAGACCCCCCCTCTTTGAAAGTACAGAATTGGGGATGAAAACCATATGCACCAAGAAATGGTGACTTACCAGTAGATTCCTGATGGCGATAATTTATGGCAAACTCGGCTAACGGTAAATATGATGACCACACCTCTTGGTTTTCAGACACAAAACATCTTAGATATGTCTCAAGGTTTTGGTTGGTACGCTCAGTCTGTCCATTCGACTGAGGATGGAAAGCTGAGGAAAAGGACAAGTGTACCCCCAAACGGGAACAAAAAGCTTTCCAAAATTTAGAAATAAACTGGGTTCCCCGATCCGAAACAATATCGGAAGGGACCCCGTGAAGCTTCACGATTTCACTGATGAATACCTGAGCAAGAGTCTTAGCATTAGGTAGTGCGGGTAACGCAATGAAGTGTACCATTTTGCTAAACCTGTCCACTGCTACCAAGATAACTGTTTTACCCGCAGACAAAGGTAAGTCAGTGATAAAATCCATTGACAGATGTGTCCATGGCCTATTGGGAATGACAAGTGGCAATAAAGACCCTGCAGGACGTGTATGAGAGACTTTCGCGCGCGCACAAGTAGAACAAGAAGACACAAAATCCATTACATCCTGACGCAACCTTGGCCACCAAAAACTACGAGACAATAGCTCCAATGTTGCTTTACTACCCGGGTGCCCAGCAAGTGCCGAATTATGATGTTCCTTTAATAATTCGAGACACAGGTTCAACGGTACAAACAATTTCTCTGAGGGGCAAGAGACCGGGGCGTCCCCCTGGGCCTCTAACACCTTCCCCTCCAGAACAGAGTGTACCGCAGAGACAACCACTCCTCTTTGTAGAATGGGTACCGGATCACTCACATTACCCCCTCCAGGGAAACAACGAGATAATGCATCTGCCTTGGTATTTTTTGCCCCAGGACGATAGGTAATAACAAAGTTAAACCTGGTAAAAAATAGCGACCACCTAGCTTGTCTAGGGGTGAGACGCTTAGCTGATTCGAGGTACAGAAGGTTTTTGTGGTCCGTAATCACAGTGACGGGGTGGATTGCCCCCTCTAAAAAGTGACGCCATTCTTCAAACGCTAGTTTAATAGCTAATAGTTCCCTATTGCCAATATCATAGTTCTTCTCTGCTGCAGATAGTTTTTTAGAAAAGAAAGCACAAGGACGCCATTTGCCAGGAGACGGACCCTGAGACAGCACAGCCCCCACTCCCACCTCTGACGCATCTACTTCAACAATAAAAGGCTGGGAGACATCAGGTTGGATTACTACAGGTGCCGAGGTAAACCTCTCTTTTAGAGAGGAAAAAGCAATTTTAGCGGCGTCAGACCATTTAGAAAAATCTGTCCCCTTCCTAGTCATGTCAGTAAGGGGTTTTACAATCACCAAATAATTTTTAATGAATTTTCTATAGAAATTTGCGAAGCCCAAGAACCGTTGCAGTGCTTTGAGGTTCTCAGGAAGATCCCAATCTAAAATTGCCTGGACCTTCCCAGGATCCATACGGAAACCTGAAGCAGATAATAAATACCCTAGGAACTGTATTTCCTGAACGGCGAAAACACACTTTTCAATTTTAGCATATAATTTATTCGTCCGTAGGACTTGCAGTACCTGTCTGACATGCACCTCATGTGTTTTCAGATCCGACGAATAAATTAAAATATCATCTAGGTATATCACCACAAACCTGCCGATAAGATGACTAAAAATGTCATTAACGAAATGTTGGAAGACAGCAGGAGCATTGGTCAGACCGAAAGGCATGACTAGATTTTCATAATGCCCCTCAGGGGTGTTAAAAGCTGTCTTCCACTCATCCCCTTCCTTGATACAAATCAGATTGTAGGCCCCCCTAAGATCAAGTTTGGAGAACCACCTAGCACCCGCAATCTGATTAAACAGGTCAGGAATGAGAGGAAGAGGGTATGGGTCTCGGATGGTTATCCGGTTTAATTCGTGAAAATCTAGGCAAGGACGCAGGCCCCCATCTTTCTTTTTAACGAAGAAAAACCCTGCAGCCACGGTGAAGAAGAGGGTCTGATGTGTCCCTTAGCCAAGCTCTCGGAGATATAATCTTTCATGGCTTGTCTCTCTGGACCCAAAAGATTATATAACCTGGTCTTGGGTAATTTTGCACCGGGAATCAGGTTAACCGGGCAATCATAAGGACGGTGAGGTGGTAACTTCTGACAACCCTTTTCAGAAAAGACGTCCTCAAAGTCCGAAACAAATGTGGGTAGGGTAGCTATGGAGGCGACTAAGCAATTGCTATTTAAGCAATTTTCTCTGCACTGCTCACTCCACTCCAATATCTCCCTGGCCTGCCAATCCACCACTGGATTGTGCGCTACCAACCAGGGAAGACCCAACACCACCGGAGTGGGAAGCCCCTCCAGAACATAACATGAAAGCAACTCGTTATGGTGGTCCCCTACCCGAAGGTGTAAGTTATAGAAAATGTGAGTGAGGTTTCTCTGAGACAGAGGAGCAGAATCAATAGCGAATATGGGAATAGGTCTCTGTAGCGTACAGAGAGACAAACCCATAGTGTGGGCAAAATGGGCATCTATCAAATTTACTCCTGCTCCACTGTCTAGAAAAAAAGAAATAGTCTCCGTCTTAACGCCAAAAACAACAACCGCTGGCAACACAAATTGCGATGTTCGTATGGAGGAAACGTATACCCCCCGGCTGACATCCTCCACACAGCCTGGGGTTAGTAGTTTTCCGACGGTCTTTTGTTTTTGAGGAAGGAAGGACAGACATCAATAAAATGACCCCTCTCCCCACAGAAAAAACAAACCCCGCGCCTACGGCGAGCCTCAGGAGGATGGACCTGACGAATAGTTCCTCCTAGCTGCATAGGCTCGTCTAAGTCCATACAGACTAACTGCTGCTTGGGAGGGGTTACCAATTGCTCCGGATTTTTCAATCTGTCCCTAAGACGTCTATCTATTCTGACAGAAAGGGACATCACCGCATCAAGGGAAAAGGGAGTCTCATACAGCGCAAGCGCATCCTTAATCCTTTCGGATAACCCGGAGCAGAACTGACTCCTGAGAGCCGGGTCGTTCCACTGGGTATCCGTAGCCCACCTACGGAACTCTGCGCAATACTCCTCTACTGGCCACTCTCCCTGTAGGAGTCTCAGTAATTTTGATTCAGCCAGTGCGACTCGGTCAGGGTCGTCATATATGAGACCCAAGGCCCCAAAAAATTCATCCACTGACCGGAGAGCCTGGGAATCAGTGGGTAAAGAGAACGCCCAGGATTGCGGGTCCCCTTGCAGCAGGGAAATAACAACCCCCACCCGCTGTTCTTCATTACCAGAGCAGTAAGGGCGCAGTTTAAAATATAATTTACAGGCCTCACGGAACGTCACAAATTTGTCCCTTCCCCCAGAAAATCTGTCAGGAAGAGCAACCTTGGGTTCCGCAACAACCTGGTTACCTGTAGCAACCGCTGGGCTTGCGGTCTGTTGCAATTGCTGCTGTTGCTGGAGGACCGACGCCTTCAATCCTGCCACCTCCAAAGACAGGCCTTGAAGTTGTCTTGTCAAAGCAGCAATTGGATCCATACTGGATTCTAAGTAGGTAGAAAGAAAAAATTATTATTATTTTTTTTACCTACACAAAATAAGGGTCAGATATAATGTAATGACCGGCGTCACGCAAAGGGAGGGAAATGGGAAGGCCCTGTCCAAGGGAGAGGGAAAGGTGGTGACCCCTGACTCACCTTGTGGCTGGCACCTGACTGCCCTCACGTCCCTAGACGGGTTCCTCACCTGTATGCCGATCACGTGCCTAAACCCTGGCTTTCCCTAGGATTAGCCCTGAGTAGTGAACGGGGCGGTGGGATCACTAGTCCGCACCACTGACACTAAGAGGAAAACACCAAGGAGAGGACAGACAATACAGACAAACATATAATCCCAGGTGGGCGACAACAACAGACTACCAAGGCCCAACAGGGATCCGGAGAGTAATGTTCTGGAACAACAACCAGGGAACACAACTACACAGCTCCAGTTGGTCAGTATAGAAATCCAGGCAGTAAGCTCTATATCTGGCAACCAGAGACGTGGGAGATGGGAATATAAGGAGGTTGGGATTGCTGGACAAGAAACAGCTGAGGAGGAGAAGCTACGGATCCCTGAGTGAGCCAAAAAGGGTTGCAAGGCAAACCCAGAAAGCTACCATTACGAAACAGCACTGTCTTTGTACATCAAGCGCGCAGCCACCCGCTGCGACTTCCTGACCCCGGGTATAACGGAGTCAGGCGTGGCTCTTGACACCCTCGTGACAGTATCTCACTCTTACAGATGCAGACTAGGCCGCAATTAAAGGTTTTTGCCCAAAATGCGTGTTTTTTTTTATAGCAGAATAGAACCACAGTATCTAAAGGTTGTATCTCACAATGACATATGCAGCAAAGGCTGCAGAATTAAGCTTTTTGCCCAAAATGGGTGTTCTTTTAATAGCAGAATAGAACCACAGTATCTAAAGTGTGTATCTAACACGTACAGATGCAGACTAGGCCGCAATTAAATTTTTTTGCCCAAAATGGGTGTTTTTTTAATAGCAGAATAGAACCACAGTATCTAAAGGGTGTATCTCACAATGACATATGAAGCAAAGGCTGCAAAATATATTTTTTTGCCCAAAATGGGTGTTTTTCTAATAGCAGAATAGAACTACAGTATCTAAAGGGTGTATCTTGCAATTACATATGCAGCAAAAGCTGCAAAATTAATTTTTGCACCCAAAATGGGTGTTTTTTTTACTAAAAGAATATGACAGCAGTATCTAACGCTTGAATTTCACATGTGCAGATGCAGCAAGGGCTGTAAAATTGTGTATTTTGCCCAAAAAGTGTGTTTTTTAAAACCCAGAAAATTATAGCTGTATTTCTAGCTTAAATTGCACACTGACTAATGTGGCCCAAGATGAAGTTTATTGCAAAAAATTGGTGTTTTTTCAAAGTCAGAAAATTATTGAAGTATTTCAAACTTGTTTTTAACAATCACAGATGCAGCAAGGGTTGCAATATTAAGTATTTTGCCCAAAAAGGGTGTTTTTTTTTACTAACAGAATATGACAGCTGTATAGAACGCTTGAATTTCACACATGCAGATGCAGCAAGGGCTGTAAAATTGTGTATTTTGCCCAAAAGGCTGTTTTTAAAAACCCAGTAAATAGCACATATGCAGTGCTGGTGCACTGAGCTTGCATAAAATGGCCGCCGCCGCCCATCTAATTAACAGATGGATAAAAGTTATTTTTCTCTGTCACTGGGCTCAGGGCAGGGTAAAAAGATTGTGCACTGCACCCACACAACTAAATCTAGGTAGATCGCTGAGTTCAATTGGAGTTCTGATTAAAGATTCTGTCCTATTCTCTCCCTCACAGCAGCAGCAGTGCAGTAGAGTGATGTGCAGCGCTATGTGACTCCAGCTTATATAGAGGCTGGGTCACATGCTGCACTGGCTAATCAGAGCCATGCCATTAGTAGGCATGGCTGTGATGGCTTCTAAGGGCACACAGCTAAACATTTGTTAATTGGCTGCTCTGCAGCCTTTCAAAAAGCCCTAAGAAACCGCCGAACACCGAAACCGAACCCGAACTTATACAGAAATGTTCGGGTCCGGGGTCCAAAAATCCTAAAGTTTGGTACGAACCCGAACTTTACAGTTCGGGTTCGCTCAACCCTACTTATGGCATATTGTTATAAGGTGAACAGAAAAGTGTATGGTAAAGTCCTGGAAGGGGTGTATATCCCACCCAGCTTCCTCAACTGATTGAGGTAAATAAAATCCAGAAGGTTAAAATGGTCTCAGCAATGTGTAGGTTGCTGAAACAGTTTTGTTAAGTTTATGGGCTGGATTTTATGGGACTGGGAGAAGGTAGGCTTGGTAGAGGGACCATTCCGGGGCAGGTTTTTGCCCTAGCCTGAGGGATCCCCAGCTGAAGTCAGTTGGGATCGTTAAGGGAAAATAAAGCACAGTCCAGGCTGTCAGTCTAGAAAGAGTAATGCCTGGAGAAAGTCTGGGAAACTGGCTGCCCTGCTGGCTAGAGAAGCCGAATTCTCTGTGTGAACTGTGTTCAATTGGTGAGTTAGGAACTTCACTGTATTAGCCAGAGCCCAGCAGGTGTTTATTTTGGTTTGGTTTATGTTTTTGTGGTGCTGGACCTTCACCTTACCCAGTGAATTATAAATGGGGTTGCCTGTATTGCCGGAGTGTTATAAATAAAGCAACATTTGGACTTTAACACTGTGGTCTGCAAGAGAATCTGTCATTGCTGCCCTGCCTGAGAGTGTAACCCTTTACAATTGGTGGAGGATGCGGGCACTAGCAAGTTGCTAAGGGCAACGGTGTGACAATTGATGATTTAATGTCCTGGGTGAAAGCTGCTGCAGCGTTAAAAAGTTCATCGGATACCATGGAGGAAATGATGAAGATGTTTTTGCAGGCCAGTCTGAAAGAAAAGATATGCCGAGGATAGAAAGAGACACAAAGAAGTCTTACGTGTACAACAACAAGCTAATGCGCAACAACAGGCCATGGTACAGCAGCAGAAAACCAATCGCTTACTGCTAGAACAGATTGCTGTATTGAGAGAGACTATTGTAGCTCCAACCCCGCGTGTGGAGGTAAGCCCCCAGAGACTTTGAATGTGAGGAGGGCTGTGCAGCGTGCCTTGCAAAAACTGACACTTGATGATGATATCGAAACCTACCTGACCGTATTTGAGAGAGAAAGGCTGCCAGTAGCAGAATGGGCAGAGGTCCTTGTGCCCTTTTTGTCCGGTGAACCACAAAAGGCCTACTATTACCTCAGGGAGCAGGATGTCCGGGACTATGTCAAATAAAAAATCGAGATCCTGGCTCGTTTGGGAGTTACAATGGCGGTTCGTGCTCGGAGGGTCCACACGTGGACCTACACCATGGACAAGCCGGCCCGATCCCAGATGTTTGACCTCCTCCATCTTGTAAAGCTCTGGAGGTTGGGCCTAAGGCTGAGTCTCCCAGCCAGTTCGAACCCGGGGAGGTCTTCTCACCTAGGAGACCCGGGACATCCCAGTGCTGGAGGTGCCGTGAGTGGGGACAAATTGCTGCCTATTGCCCTCTGACCTCAGAGCCCATGGAGTGTGTAGGTAGCCGGAGACAGTCGCTGTATGCGGTGCCAATGTGTGCCGCCTCACCTGGCTAGAGACTGAGCCGCAGATGTGTACCCTTGTGATAAATGACTGCTCCGTTAGGGATCTATTGGACTCCGGTAGTCTGGTCACCTTAGTGCATGCCAACTTCATGGCTGGAAATTATGTGCCGGACAAAAGAGTAAATGTGCTGTGCATCCATGGGGATGCAAAATCATACCCGGCGGCTTGCGTTAAGCTGGAGACTCCGGCTGTGACTGTATCCTATGAAGTTGGGGTCGTAAAAAGACTTATGCATGATATGATATTGGGCCGGGAATTCCCCTTGTTTTGGAAGTTGTGGGAGAAGAAAAACACTCCTGCAGAATCTGTGCCTTCTCCTTTAAATAATCATTGCTATGAGGGGCCCATTGAAACCAATGGTTCAAAGGAAGAGACCATTGAAAACAATGGTGCCGATAAGGAGCAAAATTAAGATGTCATGTTAACTGAAATTTCTGGTGAAAATGTGGGGTTATGTGACGTACCTGATAATGACACTTTTCCATTGCAGGTGTTAGCTGGCGAAGATGAAGCTTCCCAAACTGGGGAAAATGTGTTGGATTTAGAGGTGTCTCGGGGTAACTTTGGTACAGAGCAATTGAGACACCACTCTCATGAGTGCTTGCGGAAATGTTACCGTGATAGATGGTGTACCACAGGTACCAGAAGCTGACCAGAAATTTCCGCATTTCGCAATTAATAGAAATCTGCTGCATCGAGTAAACAAATGCAACAATGAAATTGTGGCGCAGCTTCTGGTGCCAAAACCCTATAGACGTATGGTACTAGATATCGCACATAACCACGTACTTGGGGATCATTTGGGTGTTAGCAAAACACAGGAGAGGGAACTACAAAGATTTTTCTGGCCTGGAGTGTACAAGGAATTGGAATTATACTGCGAGTCCTGCCCCACCTGCCAGATAAGTGCCCCGACCTCACATTTCCGGAGTCCCTTGGTGCCTATTCCTATCATTGAGGTACCTTTTGAAAGAATTGCCATGGACTTGGTGGGTCCCATTGTTATGTCGGCTAGGGGACACCAGTATATCTTGGTTGTGTTGGACTATGCCACACGATACCCAGAAGCGGTACCCTTACGAAACATGGCGTCCAAAAATATTTGCCCGGGAATTATTTTTCATGTTCTCCCTCACGGGGATCCCGAAAGAAATTCTCACTGACCAGGGTACCCCCTTTATGTCGAAGGTCATGAAAGAGTTGTGCAAGTTGTTCAAAATCACCCAGATACATACCTCGGTGTATCACCCCCAGAGAGATGGATTAGTTGAGAGGCTTAACAAGACCCTGAAACAGATGTTAAAAAAAGTGGTAGAAAAGGTTGGTTGGGACTGGGACTGCCTCCTACCATACCTTATGTTCTCTATTAGGGAGGTGCCTCAGGCTTCTACAGGATTCTCGCCATTTGAGTTACTATATGGCCGTCACCCGAGTGGTTTACTCGATGTAGCCAAAGAAACCTGGGAGGCTGAGGCTACTCCCTATAAGAGCGCCATCGAACATGTGGCTGACATGCAAGACCTGATAGCGACCATGATGCCCATTGTTAAAGAACATCTGCAAAAAGCTCAGGAAGCTCAAAGCATAATCTATAACCGGTCTGCCAAGGTAAGGGATTTTAATCTCGGGGACAGGGTCCTGATTCTAGTTCCCCAATTTAGAAAGTAAGTTTCTGGCAAAGTGGCAGGGTCCCTACCAGGTTGTGGAAAAAGTGGGCAAGGTGAACTATAAGGTGCACCAACCAGGAAGGAAAAGACCCTTCCAGATGTACCACGTAAATCTGATTAAGCCATGGAAAGATCGGGAGTCATTGGTGGCCGCACAGACCATGATTAAAGAGGTGTCACCACCAATTCCTCCGGTAAAAATGAGTGAGGCACTGTCTGTACCCCAGAAACAAGAAGTAAAGGAGTTTCTACAGAAAAATAGAGGAAGACCTACCAGGCCGTACCCACCTGATAAAACATTCCGTGAGAACTGAGCCCCACAGTAAGGTGAATCTAAAGCCCTACAGAATACCAGAAGCACGCAGAAAAGCAGTATCCTCTGAGGTCAGGCGCATGCTTGAGTTAGAGGTCATTGAGGAATCTACCAGTGAGTGGTCAAGCCCTATTGTCTTAATCCCAAAGCCCAATGGGACTTGGAGATTTTGTAATGATTTCTAAATGAGGTGTCAAAATTCGATGCATACCGCATGCCCAGAGTAGATGAACTAATTGAGAGGCTTGGGAAAGCAAGGTATATCACGACCCTGGACCTTACAAAATGATATTGGCAGATACTATTATCAGATGATGACAAAGAAAAGACTGCATTCTCTAGTCCAGAGGGGCTGTTCCAGTACACAGTGATGCCGTTCGGGTTACATTGAGCCCCTGCTACATTTTAGAGGTTGATGGATCTAATCTTGAAGCCACATCGTAACTATGCTGCCGCTTACCTTGATGATGGTCATTTTTTCATCTGATTGGAGAAGTCAGGCCATTATAGACTCCATTAGTGATGCTGGCCTAACCATAAACCTATAAATCACAGAAAAATGCACCAAACGGATATGACACTGACTATACTGGCTAGTCATAAATGCAGATATTAAAAGCTGAGTCTTTTGCCAATATATTCCTGTCAGGAAAATATCGGAGCCCATCATGCACCACGTCACAGTCACTCAGCATGGCAAGGGGTCCTACCACTACGCTAACTATGGTGTGAACAAGATCTGAAGGTGATGAAATCCAGCTCACAGCAAAGCTTCCACACAACCGCCTAGCAGGACAACTAGTGCAATGTGAACAAAGCAAGACTGTAAGCCACACCCATATCAGACCATGTGATGGAGGTTACCAGGTGCAAAGGAGTGTTTAAATGCCAGGTAAAGGCACATACACTACATATAAAACAAAACAAAATCACAGAAATATCGTGGCAAATATGGGGGAACTGCTCACACCCCAAACACTGTAGCGTGTTTTTCATTGGGGGAGCAGTCCCACCGCATGTGGACCGCAGCAAACGACTATCCCCAGCAAAAAAAATGCATACAATGGAGGATGTTGGCGCGGTCCACATGCACCACCAAGGCATCCTACACAAACCGAAGCATTGTGCGGATGAAAATATAATCATATAAATCACAGAAAAATGCACCAAACGGATATGACACTGATTATACTGGCTAGTCATAAATGCAGATATTAAAAGCTGAGACTTTTGCCAATATATTCCTGTCAGGAAAATATCGGAGCCCATCATGCACCACGTCACGGTCACTCAGCATGGCAAGGGGTCCTACCACTACGCTAACTATGGTGTGAACAAGGTCTGAAGGTGATGAAATCCAGCTCACAGCCAAGCTTCCACACAACCGCCTAGCAGGACAACTAGTGCAATGTGAACAAAGCCAGATTGTAAGCCACACCCATATCAGACCATGTGATGGAGGTTACCAGGTGCAAAAGAGTGTTTGAATGCCAGGTAAAGGCACATACACTACATATAAAACAAAACAAAATCACAGAAATATCGTGGCAAATATGGGGGAGCTGCTCAACCCCTAACACTGTAGCGTGTTTTTCATTGGGGGAGCAGTCCCACCGCATGTGGACCGCAGCAACCGACTATCCCCAGCAAAAAAAAGCATACAATGGAGGAATTCTGACCCATTCATTTCTATGGGGCTGTGCACATGAGCGGTGATTTTCACGCATCACTTGTGCGTTGCGTGAAAATCGCAGCATGCTCTACTTTGTGCGTTTTTTGCACGCAACGCAGGCCCCATAGAAGTGAATGGGGCTGCATGAAAATCGCATCCGCAAGCAAGTGCGGATGCGGTTCGATTTTCACGCACAGTTGCTAGGAGACAATCGGGATGGGGACCCTATTATTATTATTTTCCCTTATATCATGGCTGGAAGGGTTAAAATAAAATAAAAAATAATTTAACTCACCTTAATCCACTTGTTCGCGCAGTCCGGCTTCTCTTCTGTCTTCATCTTTGCTTTGTAGTAGGAAAAGGACCTGTGGTGACGTCACTGCGCTCATCACATGGTCCGTCAAATGATCCATCACCATGGTGATGGATGATGTGATGGGCCATGTGATGAGCGCAGTGATGTCATCAAAGGTCCTTTACCCAGGTCCTGAAGAAAGAATTAAGAAGAGAAGCCGGGGCTGCGCGAACAAGTGGATTAAGGTGAGTTAAATTATTTTTTTATTTTTTTTAACCCCTCCAGCCCTATTTTAATAAGCATTCTGTATTAAGAATGCTATTATTTTCCCTTATAACCATGTTATAAGGGAAAATAATACAATCTACGCAACACCTAACCAAACATGCCGATTTTTCTCACGCGCGTTCAAAACGCATTAAAATGTTTTGCACTCGCGTGGAAAAATCGCGCATTTTCCTGCGACGCACCCACATCTTATCCGGCCCAAATCTATGACGCCCGTGTGAAAGAGGCCTAAATAATTTTTTTTAGCACAATGAAGTCTTTCCTATCACTAACCCTAGTGCCTGCTGATGTCTCTTCCTGCACTAAGTACACAGAAAAATGGCAGAATCCAAAATGGCTGAGGCTATTTATAGGGCTGTGACATCACAGGGGCTGGCTGCTCATTGGCTGCATGTATGGCATTGTGGGTGATCCCTTGTTCCCAGAGTTCTTTGCTCCATGTCCGAACACGTGCAGCAGCCATTTTAGTAAAAAATGTGATTTGTTACCACGAAGCGTGAGGAAATTCGGATTTGGTGCGAATCGAATTTTTCCTGAAATTCGGATCGAATTCCCCTTCGTCAACTTCGATTCGCTAATCTCTAGTCATCAATATATATGGCCTGCACAACCTAACACAAATCTGCCCAAGTGGTTAAAATATTTGCATAATCAATGGGAAAATGCACTGATGATAAATTGAAAGTGTGTTTTTGTGTATCCTATAGGGAATAACACCCTACTATTAGGCAAAACAGAAACCACAGCACTCTGTAGGCTTCAGATTATTATTGTGTTTTTTTTGGTTTGGTGAATAAACCACAATAATCTGAAGTCTACAGACTGCAGCGGTTTCTCTTTTGCTTTTTGGAATATGGGGGTACTGCAGGCTGGTACTGATCACCACCAGCACCACCACTAACTGGATAACTTCTCTTGTGAGTGCTGCTATAACCTATTTCTTTATACCATACTATTAAGAATATTAGAAGTGACCTTGGAGTTTCTTGACCTGTATCCAGGAATTATTATGATTCCAATAATAAGTGACAATAGGGAGAGCATTAACCATATTTGTATATTCATGTTTAGTGATGAGCGGCAATATTCGAATTCGCAAATTTTGTAGAATATTCGTCATATATTCGCAAATTCGAGATTATATTCTTGATTGCGAAAATCGGCAATGTAATATTAGCTTAATGCGTGCAAAATACAGGCGTGGGTCACTTATGCTACATTTGTCAAGCTGCACAATTCACAGTATTGGTTTGAGGTAAATATGCTGTAGGAGCAATTTAACTGTATCACTGGTTTGTTATCCTACTAAAACTTAACTTTTATCAGATAATATATATAAAAAATATGTCCCACATTAATAATAATGGATGACTGCATATGAAAAAGATCTGACTAGGCATATGTATCAGCAAAAAAGCAGTGGCCGGACTGAGGGGGGGCGGAGCCCCCTTTAGGGGAGGCCCCCATGACGGGGGTTTGGTTTCAGTGAGCTGGGGGGGGGGGGGAGGGGTCGGGCTAGGGGAGAGGGAGGGGGCTTTGTCTTGCCTCACTCACCGGTATTACGGCCGCGGGGGGCCAGGCCGCCGGCGCGCCTTTCCCCATCAACTTCCCCCCCTAGGGCTCAGCGCCGTATTAGGAGCCCCTATCGGGACTCTCCACGTCGGGTGCCGCCGACACCAGCTTCTACTAGGCCCCGGCGTGGGAGGAATCCTCACTGTAGGCGGAGCCTTGTGGGCGGCCGGGCCCGGCCGTCCACTCCTGCAAGCGGAGACGGCGTGGGAGCGGGACCGGGTACTGTGGGCGCCCCTGTAACTCCTGGCACAGGGGCGGCCCCTCGGCGTGGGAGGTCAGGCATTCAGCGCGGGGCTGCTGCATGTGGATCCGGTGGTAGCAGCAGGCCCCAGGTGGCAGACAGCTCGAGAGGCTCCGCCCCCAGGAGAAGTTATGATGACATCGTTAACCCCGGCGTTTCTTGAGTTTCTTTGTTTTGGTTAAGTTCCTCATCTCGTTAGTCTATCTCAGCTGTCATGCAGTTGGATTGATTGCTTCCCTTTAAGTTCCTCCCCATGATGCATTAGGTTGCGGCTTATACAACTTCCTGGAGTGTGTGTGCATGCTGTTTCTATTCCCCAGTCCTCTGCAAGATAAGTGCTGTTCCTTTATTTGTGATTTTCTGTCTGCTGGATTTTCAGGTGACCCTGACTCCCTCCGTGTCTTGTGTAGGGAGCCGGTGGTCGTGTCCCCTCACTATTGTAGGGTCTTCAGGTATTAGATAGCCGAGATACGTGGATATGCGCCCATCCACCTTTGGGGTGTTCACATAGGCTGAGCAATTAGGGAGAGTGGCAGGTCTCATGTAGGGGTCTCCCTTTTGTTCCTTAGTTGTGGATCCAGTGAGTCATTAATTGTATTGCATTGTCTTGTTTCCTGTACACCATCCGTGACATTATAAGCCGCCAAAACCGTCTCAAGCATGGATCCGGTTTCACTTTTGGCTGAGCGCTTCCAGGGTCTTTCATTGGAGGTAGCTGATCTCCGTAAGACTTTTTCTCAGTTTCAAGTGACCGGTTCAGCTTGCGTTCATGGAGTTTGTTCTGAGCCTAAGATCTCGCTCCCGGATACGTTCTCCGGGGGTAGTGAGTATTTTGTGCGTTTTAGAGAGGCTTGCAAACTCCATTTTCGCCTTCTTCCCCATTCCTCTGGTGATGAAGAACAGAGGGTGGGGATCATTATATCGCTGCTCAGGGGTAACGCTCAATCCTGGGCCTTTTCGCTGCCGGAGGGGGCACGGCCCCTCCGTTCAGTGGATGAATTCTTTTTAGCCCTGGGTCAGATATATGATGATCCGGATCGTATTGCTCTGGCTGAGTCTAGACTACGTCTGTTATGCCAGGGTAAACAATCCGCAGAGATATACTGCTCAGAATTTCGGAGATGGGCAGCTGATACTGGTTGGAATGATGCTGCACTCCGAAGTCAATTTTGCCATGGTCTTTCAGAGGGATTGAAAGATGCATTTGCCTTTCATGAGAGACCTACCTTCTTGGATTCTGCTATGTCTCAGGCCGTTCGTATTGACAGGCGTCTTAGAGAGAGAGGAGAGATCTCTCCTTCCTGTCATACTCAGTCCCGGGACAGTGCAGCGGTCTCTTTCTGTGCGCACGGGTCTCAGTCGCTGTCAGCCCCTTCTGAGCAGGAGCCCATGCAGCTGGGGTTGATTGCCTCTGACAATAGAAGATTCAGCCCGCATGGGAGGGTTTGTTTTTGTTGTGGAGGTATAAATCATTTGGCAAATGTTTGTCCCTCTAGGAGATTCAGTCAGTCTTCTGGAAGTAATAAAGAAACAAAAAGGAAAAAATCTTTTAAAAATGTTCCGTCTGTTACTATTGGCAGGATTGAGGCGGAAATTTAAGGTTTTCCGTTTGCTTGTAGTTCCCGTTTTGTCCTGCCTGCTAGGGTGGCGCTAGAGAGCAAGAGCATTTTTTGTGAGATTTTTGTGGATAGTGGAGCAGCTGTCAATCTCATTAATAATCAATTTGCAATAACTCATGGTTTCCAGGTATGCACTTTGGGAAAGGATATTCCTGTTTTTGCTATTGATTCCGCTCCACTTTCTCAGAAATCATTAAAGGGCATAGTTCACAATATTCGTTTAATTGTGAGTGATGCTCATGTTGAGGATGTGTCATGTTTCGTCCTTAGCGGTTTGCCTACTCCTCTAGTGTTGGGGCTACCCTGGCTCACTAAACATAACCCCACCATTGATTGGCAAGGGAGGCAAATAAATGGTTGGAGTGACTTTTGCAGAGAGAATTGCCTCATGACATCTGTTTCTGAGGTTTCTACTAAGACTGTACCACCTTTCCTCTCTGAATTTTTGGATGTCTTCTCTGAGAGTGGAGTTCAGGATTTGCCCCCGCACAGGGAGTACGATTGCCCTATTAATCTCATCCCAGGCGCCAAACTGCCTAAATCTCGTTTATACAATCGTTCCCAACCTGAGAGGGTCGCTATGCGTGCTTATATCTCTGAGAGTCTGAGAAAAGGACACATACGACCCTCGAAGTCACCTGTTGCCGCTGGTATTTTCTTTGTTAAGAAAAAAGATGGTTCTTTAAGACCTTGTCTGGATTTCAGGGAGCTGAACAGTATCACTATTCGTGACCCTTATCCGCTTCCTCTGATCCCGGACCTGTTTAACCAGGTTGTTGGGGCTAAAGTCTTTTCCAAATTAGACCTAAGAGGGGCATACAACCTGGTCAGGGTCAGAGAAGGAGACGAATGTGCGCAGGGGTCTCAGTCGCTGTCAGCCCCTTCTGAGCAGGAGCCCATGCAGCTGGGGTTGATTGCCTCTGACAATAGAAGATTCAGCCCGCATGGGAGGGTTTGTTTTTGTTGTGGAGGTATAAATCATTTGGCAAATGTTTGTCCCTCTAGGAGATTCAGTCAGTCTTCTGGAAGTAATAAAGAAACAAAAAGGAAAAAATCTTTTAAAAATGTTCCGTCTGTTACTATTGGCAGGATTGAGGCGGAAATTTAAGGTTTTCCGTTTGCTTGTAGTTCCCGTTTTGTCCTGCCTGCTAGGGTGGCGCTAGAGAGCAAGAGCATTTTTTGTGAGATTTTTGTGGATAGTGGAGCAGTTGTCAATCTCATTAATAATCAATTTGCAATAACTCATGGTTTCCAGGTATGCACTTTGGGAAAGGATATTCCTGTTTTTGCTATTGATTCCGCTCCACTTTCTCAGAAATCATTAAAGGGCATAGTTCACAATATTCGTTTAATTGTGAGTGATGCTCATGTTGAGGATGTGTCATGTTTCGTCCTTAGCGGTTTGCCTACTCCTCTAGTGTTGGGGCTACCCTGGCTCACTAAACATAACCCCACCATTGATTGGCAAGGGAGGCAAATAAATGGTTGGAGTGACTTTTGCAGAGAGAATTGCCTCATGACATCTGTTTCTGAGGTTTCTACTAAGACTGTACCACCTTTCCTCTCTGAATTTTTGGATGTCTTCTCTGAGAGTGGAGTTCAGGATTTGCCCCCGCACAGGGAGTACGATTGCCCTATTAATCTCATCCCAGGCGCCAAACTGCCTAAATCTCGTTTATACAATCGTTCCCAACCTGAGAGGGTCGCTATGCGTGCTTATATCTCTGAGAGTCTGAGAAAAGGACACATACGACCCTCGAAGTCACCTGTTGCCGCTGTTTTTTTCTTTGTTAAGAAAAAAGATGGTTCTTTAAGACCTTGTCTGGATTTCAGGGAGCTGAACAGTATCACTATTCGTGACCCTTATCCGCTTCCTCTGATCCCGGACCTGTTTAACCAGGTTGTTGGGGCTAAAGTCTTTTCCAAATTAGACCTAAGAGGGGCATACAACCTGGTCAGGGTCAGAGAAGGAGACGAATGGAAGACGGCTTTCAATACCCCTGAGGGCCATTTTGAGAATTTGGTTATGCCTTTTGGTTTGATGAATGCCCCAGCCGTTTTTCAGCATTTCGTGAACAGCATTTTTTATCATTTAATGGGAAAATTTGTATTAGTGTATTTGGATGACATTTTGATTTTTTCTCCTGATTTCAAGACTCATAAGGAACACTTACGTCAGGTCTTGCTCATTCTGCGGGAGAATAAATTATACGCGAAACTGGAAAAATGTGTGTTTGCGGTTCCAGAAATTCAATTTCTGGGGTTTCTTCTCTCCGCTTCTGGTTTTCGCATGGACCCCGAGAAGGTCCGCGCTGTGCTTGAGTGGGAGCTTCCTGAGAATCAGAAGGCGCTGATGCGTTTTTTGGGCTTTGCCAATTATTACAGGAAATTTATTTTGAATTATTCCTCTGTTGTTAAACCACTCACTGATATGACCAGAAAGGGGGTAGATTTTTCTTCCTGGTCGGTAGAGGCGCGTAAGGCCTTTTCTAATATCAAGGAGAGTTTTGCTTCCGCTCCCATCCTGGTACAACCTGATATTTTGTTACCCTTCACAGTTGAGGTTGATGCTTCTGAGGTAGGGGTGGGTGCGGTCTTGTCTCAGGGTTCCTCTCCTGCCAAATGGCAACCATGTTCCTTTTTCTCGAAGAAACTCTCCTCCGCAGAGAGAAATTATGATGTGGGAGATAGGGAATTGTTGGCCATCAAGTTGGCTTTTGAGGAATGGCGCCATTGGCTAGAGGGAGCCAGACACCCTATTACCGTGTTTACTGACCATAAAAATCTCGCCTACTTGGAGTCAGCCAAGCGTCTGAACCCGAGACAGGCCAGATGGTCTTTGTTCTTTTCAAGGTTTAATTTTGTTGTCACGTTCCGCCCTGGGGTTAAGAATGTGAAGGCAGATGCCCTGTCACGTTGTTTTCCGGGAGGTGGGAATTTTGAAGACCCCGGTCCCATTTTGGCTGAAGGTGTGGTGGTCTCTGCTCTTTTTCCTGAATTGGAGGCAGAGGTGCAGGGAGCCCAGTCAGAGGCTCCTGATCTTTGTCCTCCTGGGAGGTTGTTTGTGCCTCTCGCTTTGAGACACAAGATTTTTAAGGAACACCATGATACGGTCCTTGCTGGGCACCCGGGGGCAAGAGCCACACTGGATCTCATCGCTCGGAGATTCTGGTGGCCTGCGCTTCGTAAGTCGGTTGAGGGTTTTGTGGCAGCTTGCGAGACTTGCTCTCGTGCCAAAGTCCCTCATTCACGGCCATCAGGTCCTCTCCTTCCCTTACCCATTCCTTCCCGTCCTTGGACACATCTGTCCATGGACTTCATAATGGACTTGCCTCGTTCCTCGGGGAAGACTGTGATTCTGGTGGTGGTGGACCGTTTTAGCAAAATGGTACATTTCATCCCTTTTCCTGGTTTGCCCAATGCTAAGACGCTGGCGCAGGCATTTATTGACCACATTGTCAAATTGCATGGTATTCCTTCAGACATAATCTCTGATAGGGGCATGCAGTTTGTTTCCAGATTCTGGAAGGCTTTCTGTTCTCGCTTGGGGGTTCGGTTGTCATTCTCTTCTGCTTTCCACCCTCAGTCGAATGGCCAGACAGAGCGCGTCAATCAGAATCTGGAGACATATCTGCGCTGTTTTGTGGCGGAGAATCAGGAGGATTGGTGTTCTTTTTTGCCCCTTGCTGAGTTTGCTTTAAATAACCGTCGTCAGGAGTCCTCTGATAAGTCACCATTTTTTGGTGCATATGGGTTTCATCCGCAGTTTGGGACTTTCTCGGGAGAGGGTTCTTCTGGTTTACCTGATGAGGACAGATTCTCCTCGTCTTTGTCATCTATTTGGCAAAAGATTCAGGATAATCTAAAGAGCATGAGTGAGAGATATAAGCGTGTGGCAGATAAGAGACGTGTGCCTGGTCCGGACCTGAATGTTGGTGATCTGGTGTGGTTGTCTACCAAGAATATCAAATTGAAGGTTCCCTCCTGGAAGTTGGGTCCTAGGTTTATTGGGCCTTACAAGATCCTGTCTGTCATCAATCCTGTTGCCTATCGTCTTGATCTTCCTCAGACTTGGAAGATCCATAATGTTTTTCATAAGTCCTTATTGAAACCTTATGTTCAACCTATTGTACCCTCGCCTTTGCCTCCTCCTCCGATTATGGTTGATGGAAATCTTGAATTTCAGGTCTCTAGGATTGTGGATTCTCGTCTTGTCCGCGGTTCCCTCCAGTACCTCGTTCATTGGGAGGGTTATGGTCCTGAGGAGAGGATGTGGGTCCCAGTGACGGACATTAAGGCCACTCGTCTCATCAGGGCTTTCCATAGGTCCCATCCTGAGAAGGTGGGCCCTGAGTGTCCGGAGTCCACTCGTAGAGGGAGGGGTACTGTCACAACTAGACAGCTGAGAAGCTCTGACAGGAGCTTTCCAGATCCTCCTCCTTGAGTTTCTTTGTTTTGGTTAAGTTCCTCATCTCGTTAGTCTATCTCAGCTGTCATGCAGTTGGATTGATTGCTTCCCTTTAAGTTCCTCCCCATGATGCATTAGGTTGCGGCTTATACAACTTCCTGGAGTGTGTGTGCATGCTGTTTCTATTCCCCAGTCCTCTGCAAGATAAGTGCTGTTCCTTTATTTGTGATTTTCTGTCTGCTGGATTTTCAGGTGACCCTGACTCCCTCCGTGTCTTGTGTAGGGAGCCGGTGGTCGTGTCCCCTCACTATTGTAGGGTCTTCAGGTATTAGATAGCCGAGGTACGTGGATATGCGCCCATCCACCTTTGGGGTGTTCGCATAGGCTGAGCAATTAGGGAGTGGCAGGTCTCATGTAGGGGTCTCCCTTTTGTTCCTTAGTTGTGGATCCAGTGAGTCATTAATTGTATTGCATTGTCTTGTTTCCTGTACACCATCCGTGACACTGTTGCAACGCGCGTTCCTGCCCTGCCAGGAGGCAGGGTGAGGATGAAGGTTCCAGCGGCATGGTCTATCCGGGAGAGGACGTCCCTGGTCCCAGTGGGTCCAGGGGACAGAGAGACGGCGACAGCGTGACGCAGAGGAGGGATCTTCAGGAGTCAGGACTTGCGGCTGATGGGAACACAGCGCCCAGGCAGCCAGGTGAGATTGCATGGAGTCCACTTGCGCAGGTAGTGTAGGGTGTGGGGGCTGGGGTGGGGGGTGTTTCCCAGTTAGAGTTGAGTAAGGGCCTGGGGCAATTGTTGGGGGGTCTGGCGGGGTTGGTTGCTAGTTGGGGGTTGAGTGGGGGGACACCGTTGCAGGCCTGGGGCGTGCAAGGTTTGGCTGCGAGCGGAGGGTCGTCGGTGGAGCCGCAGCGGGGGTTGCCGGGTGTGGGGGTGTCGGTACAGACGCAGGCGGGAACGGAGGGGGACGAGGATTCTGTGCGGGTTGATGATAAAGCAAAAGGGGAGGTTTATGTTTGCTTTGAGGGTCCGTTGGGGGCGCATTTGAAGTCGGAGGTGAGGGAGAGGATTTGGAAGGGGGAATATGTGGAGATATTTTCCTTGCTTCCTTTGGAACGCTTCAATCTGGATAGGGTGCGAAGGGAAGATGGTAAGCGGGAGGAGGAGGAGAAGCGCCGGTATAGGTTAATACCGAGGACGTTTGCAAACTGGTTGCAGGCGTTCGCGATATTGGCGAGTGTGATTGGGGAGAAGACTCCGGAGGCTTGTTTGGGGTTGTTTTGTTATTTGACGCAATCGGGGAGGCGTATCGGGTGTATGGGGGAGTGGCGTGGTTGCGGTATGACGAACAGTTCCGGCAGAGGAAGGCGGTTCGCCCTGAGATGCGGTGGGACCATAAGGATATTGCTTTATGGCTGAAGGTTATGGCCCCAGTGCGTTCGGGGCAGCCCTTTCGTGGGGAAGGTAGTAGTGGGGGGTCGGGCAATACAGCGGTTGCCTCAGCGAGGGGACTGTGTTTTGCCTTCAATGAAGGCACCTGTAGGTTCGGGCCTAAATGTAAATTTAGGCACGAATGCTCAGGCTGTGGAGGGAATCACGGGGCAGCGCAGTGTTTTAAGGGAGGCAAGCAGAGATGGTTTTGGAAAAGGGGGTGACGCCGGTTCGGCTGGAAAGGATGCAACCGTACTTAGATAGGTACCCCAATTGTTGGTTTTGGGTTTTGCGGAAGGTTTTCGAATTCCGTTTGTTCCGGGTGAGGCGGTGTTGCTCAGGAAGAATTTGCGGTCTGCTAGGGAGCATCCAGAGGTGGTGGGGGAGAAGTTGGGCAAGGAGGTGATGCTGGGGCGGATGGCGGGTCCGTTTTTAGAGCCACCGGTTTACAATTTGCGGGTGTCACCGCTGGGGGTTGTACCTAAGAAAGAGGCGAATAAGTTTCGCTTGATTCATCACCTGTCGTTCCCGAGGGGCTCCTCGGTCAATGATGGTATTGACCCGGCGGTTTGTTCTGTAGTATATACATCGTTTGACGCGGCGGGCGGTTGGGTGAGGCGTTTTGGGGCGGGAGCGTTGATGGCAAAGACGGATATTGAGGCGGCGTTTCGGTTGTTGCCGGTTCATCCGGATTGTCAGCATTTGTTGGGATGTTTTTGAGATGGGGGGTTCTTTGTGAATCGGTGTTTACCCATGGGGTGTTCATTGTCGTGCGCTTACTTTGAAACTTTCAGCTCGTTTTTGGAGTGGGCAGGGTGGACTCGTCGGGTTGTGAATCGCTGATTCATTACCTGGATGATTTTTTGTGTATAGGCCCCCCGGGGTCGCCGGTTTGCGCATTATTGTTGGCAACGTTGAGTTCGGTTTTTGAGAGGTTTGGGGTCCCGCTGGTGGAGGGTAAGACAGTGGGGCCGGTGTCAGAATTGAGTTTCCTTGGCATAGTGATTGACTCGGTGAGGATGGAGTGTCGGTTGCCGGGCGATAAGCTGGTAGATCTGAAAGGCTTGGTGGCTAGGGCGATTCGGGCAAAAAAGTTGCAGTTGAGGGAGCTTCAGTCGCTGTTGGGGAAGCTTAATTTCGCTTGCCGGATAATGCCCATGGGGCGAGTGTTCTGTAGGCGGTTGGCGCAGGCAACTGGGGGGGTGGTGGCTCCGCATCATTATATTCGGTTGGGTAGGGAGCTGCGGGCGGACTTACAGTTTGGAGTTCTTTTCTGGACCAGTACAACGGTCGCTCGCTGTTCATGGGGGAAGTTGTTGAGGCGTTTGATTTAGAATTATTCACGGATGCGGCGGGGGGTTCAGGTTTTGGGGCTTTTTGTGGAGGTCAATGGTGCGCTGGAGTGTGGCCAGCTGTTTGGGTGGAACGGGGCTGGGTGAAGAATCTGGCTTTGTTAGAGTTGTTCCCTATTGTGCTGGCGGTTGTGTTGTGGGGAGAGCGGTTCCAGGATAAAAAGGTTTGTTTTCACTGTGACAACATGGGGGTGGTTCAAGCGATAAATGGGCTGTCGGCATCGTCGCCATTGGTGGTGCGGCTGCTGCAGCGGTTAGTGTTAGAGTGCTTGTCACTTAATGCTTGGGTTGTAGCGGTGCATGTGCCGGGGGTTGACAATTGTATTGCTGACGCCCTTTCTCGTTCACAGTGGAATCGTTTTCGGCAGTTGGCTCCGGAGGCGGAGGGGATTGGATTGGAGTGTCCGGGTTGCCTGTGGGAGCTGCTGGAGGAGCATTGATGGGGCTTATTCGGGCGTCATTAGCTCCGGGTACGTGGGATGCGTATATGAGGGCTTGGAGGGTGTGGGAGGACTGGTGTGCCGCTTTGGGAGGAGGGATTGAGGAGCCGGAGTTGGTTTTGCTAATGTTTTTGGGTCACGGTAGGGAGCAGGGTTGGTCGGTTAGCAAGATAAACAGTTACATGGCCGGGTTGGCTTTTGGTTTTAAGGCTCGGCGGATGGTGGATGTGACAAAGTCATTTTTGGTGGTGCAGGCATTAAAAGGTTGGAGGAGGATGGGTGCTGGGGTGGACGGGAGGAGGCCAGTCTCGTTTGGGTTGTTGCTTAAGTTGGGGGGGCAGTTGCGGACGGTTTGTCGGTCAGAGGGGGAAACGAGGTTGTTTCGGTTGGCTTTCTCGCTGGCCTTTTTTGGGGCTTTGCGGGTGGGGGAGTTGGTTTGTCCGTCGGTGAGTCGGGTTGGGGGACTTTTGAGGAGGGATGTTGAGCTGTTTGATGATAGGGTAGAGTTTATTATTCGGCGGTCAAAGACGGATACGTTGGGTAAAGGGAAGAAGGTGGTGCTTTTCCGGGTGGAGGATTGTGACATGTGCCCGGTTCAATGTTTGCGGGATTATGGGTTAAGGGGGGGGGAATGGGTCCCCATTGTTGGTTCATATGGATGGCACCTTTTTGTCTCACTTTCAGTCTTCTGCTATTTTTTCGAGGTGTTTGAGCCGGGTGGGGGTGGATAAGGTGGGGTATTCTAGCCACTCCTTTAGAATCGGGGCAGCGACAGAAGCGGCTATATGGGGTGTGGGTGAAGACGTTATTAAAAGGATTGGCCGTTGGGAATCGGCGAGGTTTAAATCTTATGTGCGTTTGGATCGCTTGTAAAGTGTGGAGGGTTGGTTGGTGTTAGGTTTATTGTGTTTGTGCAAAGCTGCGGTATTGTTCTTTTTGTTCTCTCGTTACAGATACAGCGCCCGCTCTGGTGTGGATTGTGGGGCATTCCTATGTCTTCTGGGGGGCCGTCTGGGCAGCGGTTCGGCCGGACGGTCAACAGCTAGGATTTGACAGGGAGTCTGCGGTGGTAAGGTGGATTGGGAGGCGGGGTATGGTTTGGAAAGGGGTGCTGCCTGAAATTCATAGGTTCGTGAGGATGGATAGGGCACCGGAGATGTTGGTGGTACATGCGGGGGGCAATGATTTGGCGGCGAAGCCTATCCGGGAGTTGATTAAGGAGATCAAGTGGGATTTCTTACGGTTGTGGTCGTTATTTCCGGATATGGTGACCATATGGTCGGATATTGTCCCCCGGCAGGTGTGGAGGGAGGCTAGGTCTGTGGATGCGGTGAATAAGGCGAGGATAAAGGTGAACAGGGAGGTTGGGCGTTTTATGGCTAGGAACGGGGCGGTGGTAGTCAGGCATAGGGATTTGGAGGCGGGAACGGGGGCTTTTTGGAGATCGGACGGAGTGCATTTGAATGCGGTGGGGTTGGATATGTGGAGTTTGGCGTTGCAGGAAGGCATTGAGGTGGCCCTGAGGTTGTGGAGGAACGCCCGGAGTTGAGGTGGTCAAGTCCGGTCGTTGGTGGCGGTGGGGGGGGTCCTTGGAGTTGGGCACGGTGGAATCTGAGGACAATTGGGGGGGCCCCACGGTGGGGGCTGGACTCCCAGGTGGACCGAGCGGTTGTGGTGAATCGAGGGGGGGTCATTCGATGGTGCCTTTGAGCTGGGCGGTACGGCTGGAGGCAAGAATGGCTCACCCTGGTTTGACAGCTCGATGTTTTGGGGCTTCAAGGACCTCCCCCATTGGGGTTTTATACTGTATCATGTTATGTTATGGTTGTAAATGTTATTTAATAAACGGCTGCTGTGGCCATTACATTTCCAATTGGTGGTCCGAGTTTTATTGGGATTAGAGTTCTGGGGTGGAAAAGTGTAATCGTGGTTTTAGAGGTGAGTAAGGTGGGTATGAAAGTAATGGTCGAGGCGAACATGGATAACCAATACCCTCGTCAAGCAGTGGCCGGACTGAGGGGGGGCGGAGCCCCCTTTAGGGGAGGCCCCCATGACAGGGGTTTGGTTTCAGTGAGCTGGGGGGGGGGAGTGGTCGGGCTAGGGGAGAGGGAGGGGGCTTTGGCAGGGAGAATAGGTTAGGATAGGTTAGGGGTGTGAGGGGGTGGAGTCGAGGGGTTTAAATAGGCAGGGAAGAAGAAGGCTAGGGGCCATTTTAGGTAGAGAGAAAAGCTCCCACCCACCCTCCCCCTTTTTTGTTGGGCAGTTTTGGAATGGAGGGGAGCGGGGTTGTGGTGCTGGGATTTATTGTGGGGAGTGGGTTTTTTGTCACGGCGGCTTGTGGCGGTGGGGGGGTCCTTGGAGTTGGGCACGGTGGAATCTGAGGACAATTGGGGGGGGCCCACGGTGGGGGCTGGACTCCCAGGTGGACCGAGCGGTTGTGGTGAATCGAGGGGGGGTCATTCGATGGTGCCTTTGAGCTGGGCGGTACGGCTGGAGGCAAGAATGGCTCACCCTGGTTTGACAGCTCGATGTTTTGGGGATTCAAGGACCTCCCCCCATTGGGGTTTTATACTGTATTATGTTATGTTATGTTATGTTATGGTTGTAAATGTTATTTAATAAACGGCTGCTGTGGCCATTACATTTCCAATTGGTGGTCTGAGTTTTATTGGGATTAGAGTTCTGGGGTGGAAAAGTGTAATGGTGGTTTTAGAGGTGAGTAAGGTGGGTATGAAAGTAATGGTCGAGGCGAACATGGATAACCAATACCCTCGTCAAGTACTTTGCACTACGTATATGTATAATCAATACAATACTACGCATATATATAAGCAATACAGTACTGTGGATACAAATGAAAATATGGTTTGACCACTTGTTATGATCACCACTCACGGTTTGTTGTATAGAAGATGCGTGGTATTGGTATCCAGGCAGCTGGGTGGTCCCATTGGATCCGTAGATTTGTCAAGCTGGTATAAGTTTTCTGAAACTGGAGAAAATGGTTAGCAAGGCAGAACATTAGAATAGCTTTATATGCAGATAGAGTGCTCCAATATGTTTGCGCTTGCGAATTTTCGGCAATATCTGCTACACTATAGATCAATCTAACCTACACTGACTATCTCACCCTAACTATCTGAATTATATATTAACTGTCTAATGTAATGAGTGGAAAGCACAGCAATGACACTGCTGTCTCTTTCATAACTGCAATAAACTTTAGAAAATAGCTGCTGGGGAGGTTCTTATTTAGTAAGGGGTATGCAACTCTTCTATTGGTTGCTAGGGATGTTGCTAAGCTGTGACAAAGCCTTCTCATTGGCCCACAAGGTAGAAGAAGGGAGGGATGATCACCTGATGTGTACTTGGTTGTTGATGCCAGACGGGCCGGTCTGAATATTTCAAAATCTGCTCAGTTACTGGGATTTTCACGCACAACCATTTCTAGGGTTTACAAAGAATGGTGTGAAAAGGGAAAAGCATCCAGTATGCGGCAGTCCTGTGGGCGAAAATGCCTTGTGGATGCTAGAGGTCAGAGGAGAATGGGCCGACTGATTAAAGCTGATAGAAGAGCAACGTTGACTGAAATAACCACTTGTTACAACCGAGGTATGCAGCAAAGCATTTGTGAATCCACAACACGCACAAGCTTGAGGTGGATGGGCTACAACAGCAGAAGACCCCACCGGGTACCACTCATCTCCACTACAAATAGGAAAAAGAGGCTACAATTTGCACAAGCTCACCAAAATTGGACTGTTGAAGACTGGAAAAATGTTGCCTGGTCTGATGAGTCTCGATTTCTGTTGAGACATTCAAATGGTAGAGTCCGAATTTGGCGTAAACAGAATGAGAACATGTATCCATCCTCTGATGGCTACTTCCAGCAGGATAATGCACCATATCACAAAGCTCGAATCATTTCAAATTGGTTTCTTGAGCATGACAATGAGTTCACTGTACTAAAATGGCCCCCACAGTCACCAGATCTCAACCCAATAGAGCATCTTTGGGATGTGGTGGAACGGGAGCTTCGTGCCCTGGATGTGCATCCCTCAAATCTCCATCAACTGCAAGATGCTATCCTATCAATATGGGCCAACATTTCTAAAGAATGCTATCAGCACCTTGTTGAATCAATGCCACATAGAATTAAGGCAGTTCTGAAGGCAAAAGGGGGTCCAACACCGTATTAGTATGGTGTTCCTAATAATTCTTTAGGTGAGTGTATATCTAATAAATTTGGAATATATAACTGTTAATATAAGGTCTTAAAGACTGATTATAGAGGGTGGCCTCCCAAAAAATCGCCCGCCTCCCACGATGAATGAGCAAGTGTAATGTTTTGTTTGTTTGCTTGTTTTTTTAATTACCCACAAGTCACAAAAGATGCTGAAAGTGGTCCCCGTTCACGCCTATGCATCTTTGGGCACGTCGGATTATGTTTGCTGATACTGCTTGCAGCTCTTCAACAGTAATACTGCAGAAGAAAAAATGTCCTGCTTTTTCCAACAAGATGGGGCAATTTGCCACACCTCATGGAACTCACTGGCATGGGTTCATGAACTGTTTACGGAGCAGCGACCTGTGAGCAAGGGGTTATGGCCACCATGTTCTCCAGACTTGTCCACATGAGATTGGGAAACTTAAAATAGAAAGTGGATGACCTCAAGAAAAGCATCACAGACACCATCCACAGCATCACTGCAGAAGAGCTGCGTGCAGTATCAGCCAACAGAATCCGACCTGCCCAAAGATGCATAGACGTGAACGGGGACCACTTTCAGCATCCTTTGTGACTTGTGGGTAATTTAAAGAAAACCTAGCCACTTGCTCATTCATCTTGTTATACTGCCGCTGGAGGCAGGCTACTTTTTCGTGGGCCACTATATATATATATATATATATATATACAGTACAGACCAAAAGTTTGGACACACCTTTTCATTCAGAGAGTTTTCTTTATTTTCATGACTATGAAAATTGTAGATTCACACTGAAGGCATCAAAACTATGAATTAACACATGTGGAATTATATACATAACAAACAAGTGTGAAACAACTGAAAATATGTCATATTCTAGGTTCTTCAAAGTAGCCACCTTTTGCTTTGATTACTGCTTTGCACACTCTTGGCATTCTCTTGATGAGCTTCAAGAGGTAGTCCCCTGAAATGGTTTTCACTTCACAGGTGTGCCCTGTCAGGTTTAATAAGTGGGATTTCTTGCCTTATAAATGGGGTTGGGACCATCAGTGGCGTTGAGGAGAAGTCAGGTGGATACACAGCTGATAGTCCTACTGAATAGACTGTTAGAATTTGGATTATGGCAAGAAAAAAGCAGCTAAGTAAAGAAAAACGAGTGGCCATCATTACTTTAAGAAATGAAGGTCAGTCAGTCAGCCGAAAAATTGGGAAAACTTTGAAAGTAAGGGCTATTTGACCATGAAGGAGAGTGATGGGGTGCTGCGCCAGATGACCTGGCCTCCACAGTCACCGGACCTGAACCCAATCGAGATGGTTTGGGGTGAGCTGGACCGCAGAGTGAAGGCAAAAGGGCCAACAAGTGCTAAGCATCTCTGGGAGCTCCTTCAAGACTGTTGGAAGACCATTTCAGGGGACTACCTCTTGAAGCTCATCAAGAGAATGCCAAGAGTGTGCAAAGCAGTAATCAAAGCAAAAGGTGGCTAATTTGAAGAACCTAGAATATGACATATTTTCAATTGTTTCACACTTGTTTGTTATGTTTATAATTCCACATGTGTTAATTCATAGTTTTGATGCCTTCATAGTCATGAAAATAAGGAAAACTCTTTGAATGAGAAGGTGTGTCCAAACATTTGGTCTGTACTGTATATATAATAAGTCTCCTTGTCTCCTTTTAATCATTTTATTTATTCTCTTTTTCTTAATTTCTTTTATTTGTCTTATTTCTTCCATTTGTATCTTTGTTAGCTCTTAATTTCACGTTCATTAAATGTGCCAGTTTGTCTTTCATCAAAAGTTGACTTGTAGATATACCAACTGAAATGCTTTTAAAAGTTCTTTATTACTTTCAAAAAATTTTAAAATAATTCTCTCATTCCTATTAAAAACAGTAATTTGAAATGATTTGTCTGATTTTGCCCCCTCTACAAAAAGACAAACAAATAGAAAGATAAATGGTTGCATATTTTCTCTGCTTCTGAAGATAACATTTTGAAGACGATCCAAGAGCAAGGTCAGTTGAGTGACATTGCTGCAGGGTATTGTCCCATGTGCTTATTCTAACATTTCCAGTTTGTTGCTTCAGGTTTCTATATACATGATATTACAGTCAGAGAGCACTGTTCCATTTACAAGTGGTTGATTCCAAACAATGGTTTGTGATCTACCTTTATGATTGTCTCTATGTTGCCTGAAGTAATAACTTAATACATGGAAAAGTCAACATAGCTTGTATAATATATCTATCTATATAAATAAATAAATATATAAATATATATATATATAACCTTTAACAAAACTGTCCATACATATATCAATCCTTCAAGTACTAAATACTGTATTAATGCTGAATATGAAAGCAGAATCCACAATCCATACATCTATATAATGGTACATATAACCTTAAAGACCACTGAACATAATAATTTCATAATGGATGTTGTCAATCCTAAAACATTTGCATCTTATTGCAAATTCATACTCAAAATAATTTAAAAAAATATGATTTTTGGCTAGGAGGCATAATTTAGAATACAATACATAATATATATATAGGTTCCACTTTGACACATTGTACTTCATGCTACTAGTAAATTTGGATTGATATTACAGTTGAGCGGACACCTGGATGTTCGGCCAAACTTCACAAAAAAGTTTGAGTTCGGGTCCCAAACTTGACCCGAACTTGATCCTGAACCCGAACCTCATTGAAGTCAATGGGGACCCGAACTTTTGGAGCACTAAAATGGCTCTAAAAAAGTAATGGAAAAGGCTAGAGGGTTGCAAATTGCAGCAAAATGTGGTTAAGAGCATGGCAAGTGCTCTGCAAACAAATGTGCATAGGGAAATGACTTAAAATAACATAAAATACGTAAAAATAAAAAATAATAATCTTGATCTTGGAGGACGAGGTCCATATGGAGTAGGAGGTTGAGGAGGCGGTGGATGTGGCGGTGGAGGAGAAGGGGGTAGCCAACACTGGTTTTTGGTTTTAATTTTTAAAAAAAAATTGTTTAAATTAGGGTACACCCCAAAACATTGGGAAATATAACCTGTGATAACCCCCTCCAGCCGTGCTAAACAAATGTTCAGACAATACACTGACTGCAGGGCAGGCCAGCATCTCCAAGGCCTAAAGGGCAAGCTCAGACCATGTGCCCAATTTGGAGACCCAGAAGTTGAAGGAGGCAGACTCATCAGTCAGTACGTGTAGGCATGTGCACATATAATGCTCCACCATGTCGTACGTCCCCGTGATGTCCACGATCCAATTGGATATCTGTTCTTTTCTGCGCCTACCATGTTGATCACGGTTTGCAGCGAATCAGGGTTCCACGCCGGAGAGGGAGCGTGAGAAAGGGATACCACATCCAAGGGAGGTCAATGTATGAAATTAAATGTGATCGAGCGGAAATGTGGGACAAATTATTGAAGCCGAAGTTTCCAAGTAAAGGAGGGGGCGCGCAGCAATTACTCACTGCCGACACTGCTCAGGGAGGTAGTGACGATAAATAACAATACAGGACTCTTAAGATGCACTGTTATTGGAATGATAAATAAAAAATTATGGGGAATGTCACTGGGGTATTTTGTATTTGGAAACATTAGATAGAAGAGGCCCTGCTGCCGCTTTGTTGACTCTAGATAACTTCTGCCTGATCGCACGTCCCCGTGATGTCCACGATCCATTTGGATATCCTCTCTATCAACTTTCGATTATTTTTTCTGCGCCTACCATGTTGATCACGGTTAACGGCGAATCAGGGTTCCACGCAGGAGAGGGAGCGTGCGAAAGAGATACCACATCCAAGGGAGGTGTCACAACTAGTGATGAGCGGGAGGTGCCATATTCGATTTCGCGATATTTCGCGAATATTCGAATGAATATTCTTATTATTTTCGGCGAAATCGAATATTCGTAATTATTTAATTTTTCGCGAATAATATGCGATTAAAATAATCGTGCGATTAAAATAATCGTGCGATTTTATTTATTTTTTTTCCTGTATAAGGCAATGTTCCTATGACTATGGCTAGGCTAATATGTGTATTTTACGAAATTTCTTAATATTGCTCTAACTTCGTCTTTTAGAATATTCGTAATATTGCTCTAACTCCGTCTTTTAGAATATTACGGATATTCTAAAAGACGAAGTTAGAGCAATATTAAGAAATTTCGTAAAATACACATATTAGCCTAGCCATAGTCATAGGAAAAAAAAAAAAATCATAAGATTAAAATAATCGTACGATTATTTTAATCTTATGATTTTTTTTTTTTTCCTATGACTATGGCTAGGCTAATATGTGTATTTTACGAAATTTCTTAATATTGCTCTAACTTCGTCTTTTAGAATATTCGGAATATTGCTCTAACTCCGTCTTTTAGAATATTACGAATATTCTAAAAGACGAAGTTAGAGCAATATTAAGAAATTTCGTAAAATACACATATTAGCCTAGCCATAGCCATAGGAAAAAAATAAATAAATCATAAGATTAAAATAATCGTACGATTTTTTTTATTTTTTTTCGAAAAAAAAATACGAATATTCGATTTCGCGAATATTTTGAACTATATTCTAAATATTCGCGAAATCTCGAAATTGCGATATTCGAGAAAAAAATTCGAAATTCGAATATTCGCGCTCAACACTAGTCACAACCAGACAGTTGAGAAGCTCTGACAGGAGCCGTCCAGATCCTCCTCCTTGAGTTTCTCTGTTTTGGTTTCTGTTCCTCACCTCGTTAGTCTATCTCAGCTGTCATGCAGTCAGACTGATTACCTCCCTTTAAATTCCTCCCCATAAGGCAGTAGTGTGCGGCTGATACAACTTCCTGGAGTGTGTGTGCATGCATGCTGTTCCTAGCTCCCAGTTCTACAAGATAAGTTCTGTTTATGTATTTATGATTTTCTGTTTTCTGGATCCAGGTGACCCTGACTCCCTCCGTGTCTGTGTAGGGAGCCGGTGGTCGTGTCCCCTCACTATTGTAGGGCCTTCAGGTCTAAGATAGCCGAGGTACGTGGATATGCGCCCATCCACCTTTGGGGTGGTCGCATAGGCTGAGCAATAAGGGAGAGCGGCAGGTCGATTGCAGGGGTCTCCCTTTTGTTCCTTAGTTGTGGGTCCAGTAAGTCATTGTTTGTATTGTATTATCTTGTTTCCTGTACACCATCCGTGACATTATCAGCCGCCTAAACCGTCTAAAGCATGGATCCGGTTACACTTTTGGCTGAACGCTTTCAGGGTCTTGCTTTGGAGGTAGCTGACCTCCGTAAGACTTTTTCTCAGTTTCAAGTGACCGGTTCAGCTTGCGTTCATGGAGTTTGTGCTGAGCCTAAGATTTCGCTCCCGGATACGTTTTCCGGGGGTAGTGAGAATTTTGTACGTTTTAGAGAGGCTTGCAAACTCCATTTTCGCCTTCTTCCCCATTCTTCTGGTGATGAAGAACGAAGAGTGGGTATCATTATATCGCTGCTCAGGGGTAACGCTCAGTCCTGGGCCTTTTCGCTGCCGGAGGGGGCACGGCCCCTCCGTTCAGTGGATGAATTCTTTTTAGCCCTGGGTCAGATATATGATGATCCGGATCGTATTGCTCTGGCTGAGTCTAAACTACGTCTGTTATGCCAGGGTAAACAATCCGCAGAGATTTACTGCTCAGAATTTCGGAGATGGGCAGCAGATACGGGTTGGAATGATGCTGCACTCCGAAGTCAATTTTGCTATGGTCTTTCAGAGGGATTGAGAGATGCATTTGCTTTTCATGAAAGACCTACCTCCTTGAATTCTGCTATGTCTCAGGCTGTTCGTATTGACAGGCGTCTTAGAGAGAGAGGAGAGATCTCTCCTTCCTGTCATACTCAGTCCCGGGACAGTGCAGCGGTCTCACTCTGTGCGCAGGGGTCTCAGTCGCTGTCAGCCCCTTCTGAGCAGGAACCCATGCAGCTGGGGTTGATTGCCTCTGACAATAGAAGATTCAGCCCGCAGGGGAGGGTTTGCTTTTGTTGTGGAGGTATAAATCATCTGGCAAATGTTTGTCCCTCTAGGAGATTCAGGCAGTTTTCTGGGAGTAATAAAGAGACAAAAAGGAAGAAATCTTTTAAGAATGTTCCGTCTGTTACTATTGGCAGGGTTGAGGCGGAAATTGAAGGTTTTCCTTTTGCTTGTAGTTCCCGTTTTGTCCTGCCTGCTAGGGTGGCGCTAGAGAGCAAGAGCATTTTTTGTGAGATTTTTGTGGATAGTGGAGCAGCTGTCAACCTCATTGATAATCAATTTGCAATAACTCATGGTTTCCAGGTATGCACTTTGGGAAGAGATATTCCTGTTTTTGCTATTGATTCAGCTCCACTTTCTCAGAGATCATTAAAGGGCATAGTTCACAATATCCGTTTAATTGTGAATGATGCTCATGTTGAGGATGTGTCATGTTTCGTCCTTAGCGGTTTGCCTACTCCTCTAGTGTTGGGGCTACCCTGGCTCACTAAACATAACCCCACCATTGATTGGCAAGCGAGGCAAATAAATGGTTGGAGTAACTTTTGCAGAGAGAATTGCCTCATGACATCTGTTTCTGAGGTTTCTACTAAAACTGTACCACCTTTCCTCTCTGAATTTTTGGATGTTTTCTCTGAGAGTGGAGTTCAGGGTTTACCTCCGCACAGGGAGTATGATTGCCCTATTGATCTCATCCCAGGCGCCAAGCTGCCTAAATCTCGTTTATACAATCTTTCCCAACCTGAGAGGGTCGCTATGCGTACTTATATCTCTGAGAGTCTGAGAAAAGGACACATACGACCCTCGAAGTCACCTGTTGCCGCTGGTTTTTTCTTTGTTAAGAAAAAAGATGGTTCTTTAAGACCTTGTCTGGATTTCAGGGAGCTGAACAGTATCACTATTCGTGATCCTTATCCGCTTCCTCTGATCCTGGACTTGTTTAACCAGGTTGTTGGGGCGAAAGTCTTTTCCAAATTAGACCTAAGAGGGGCATACAACCTGGTTAGGGTCAGAGAAGGAGATGAATGGAAGACGGCTTTCAATACCCCTGAGGGCCATTTTGAGAATTTAGTTATGCCTTTTGGTTTGATGAATGCCCCAGCCGTTTTTCAGCATTTCGTCAACAGCATTTTTTATCATTTGATGGGAAAATTTGTATTAGTGTATTTGGATGACATTTTGATTTTTTCTCCTGATTTCAAGACTCATAAGGAACACTTATGTCAGGTCTTACTCATCCTGCGGGAGAATAAATTATTCGCGAAACTGGAAAAATGTGTGTTTGCGGTTCCAGAGATCCAATTTCTGGGGTTTCTTGTCTCCGCTTCTGGTTTTCGCATGGACCCCGAGAAGGTTCGCGCTGTGCTTGAGTGGGAGCTTCCTGAGAATCAGAAGGCGCTGATGCGTTTTTTAGGCTTTGCTAATTATTACAGGAAATTTATTTTGAATTATTTCTCTGTTGTTAAACCACTCACTGATATGACCAGAAAGGGGGTAGATTTTTCTTCCTGGTCGGTAGAGGCGCGTAAGGCCTTTTCTAATATCAAGGAGAGTTTTGCTTCCGCTCCCATCCTAGTACAACCTGATGTTTCGTTACCCTTCATAGTTGAGGTTGATGCTTCTGAGGTTGGGGTGGGTGCGGTCTTGTCTCAGGGTTCCTCTCCTGCCAAATGGCAACCGTGTGCCTTTTTCTCAAAGAAGCTCTCCTCCGCAGAGAGAAATTATGATGTGGGAGATAGGGAATTGTTGGCCATCAAGTTGGCTTTTGAGGAATGGCGCCATTGGCTAGAGGGAGCCAGACACCCTATTACCGTGTTTACTGACCATAAAAATCTGGCCTACTTGGAGTCAGCCAAGCGTCTGAACCCGAGACAGGCCAGATGGTCTCTGTTCTTTTCAAGGTTTAATTTTGTTGTTACGTTCCGCCCTGGGGTTAAGAATGTGAAGGCAGATGCCCTATCACGTTGTTTCCCGGGAGGTGGGAATTTTGAAGACCCGGGTCCCATTTTGGCTGAAGGTGTGGTGGTCTCTGCTCTTTTTCCTGAATTGGAGGCAGAGGTGCAGGCAGCCCAGTCAGAAGCTCCTGATCTTTGTCCTCCTGGGAGGTTGTTTGTGCCTCTCGCTTTGAGACACAAGATTTTTAAATAACATCACGATACGGTCCTTGCTGGGCACCCGGGGACAAGAGCCACACTGGATCTCATTGCTCGGAGATTCTGGTGGCCTGCGCTTCGTAAGTCGGTTGAGGGTTTTGTGGCAGCTTGCGAGACTTGCGCTCGTGCCAAGGTCCCTCATTCACGGCCATCAGGTCCTCTCCTTCCTTTGCCCATTCCTTCCCGTCCTTGGACACATCTGTCCATGGACTTCATAACGGACTTGCCTCGTTCCTCAGGGAAGTCTGTGATTCTGGTGGTGGTGGACCGTTTTTAGCAAAATGGTGCATTTTATCCCTTTTCCTGGTTTGCCCAATGCTAAGACGCTGGCGCAGGCATTTGTTGACCACATTGTCAAATTGCATGGGATTCCTTCAGACATTGTCTCTGATAGGGGCACGCAGTTTGTTTCCAGATTCTGGAAGGCCTTCTGTTCTCGCTTGGGGGTTCGCTTGTCATTCTCTTCTGCTTTCCATCCGCAGTCGAATGGCCAGACAGAGCGTGTCAATCAGAATCTGGAGACATATCTGCGCTGTTTTGTGGCGGAGAATCAGGAGGATTGGTGTTCTTTTTTGTCCCTTGCTGAGTTTGCTTTAAATAACCGTCGTCAGGAGTCCTCTGATAAGTCACCATTTTTTGGTGCATATGGGTTTCATCCGCAGTTTGGGACTTTCTCTGGAGAGGGCTCTTCTGGTTTGCCTGATGAGGACAGATTCTCCTCGTCTTTGTCATCTATTTGGCAAAAGATTCAGAATAATCTAAAGAACATGAGTGAGAGATATAAGCGTGTGGCGGATAAGAGACGTGTGCCTGGTCCGGACCTGAATGTTGGTGATTTGGTGTGGCTGTCTACCAAGAATATCAAATTGAAGGTTCCCTCCTGGAAGTTGGGTCCTAGGTTTATTGGGCCTTACAAGATCCTGTCTGTCATCAATCCTGTTGCCTACCGTCTTGATCTTCCTCAGACTTGGAAGATCCATAATGTTTTCCATAAGTCCTTATTGAAACCTTATGTTCAACCTATTGTACCCTCGCCTTTGCCTCCTCCTCCGATTATTGTTGATGGAAATCTTGAATTTCAGGTCTCTAGGATTGTGGATTCTCGTCTTGTCCGCGGTTCCCTCCAGTACCTCGTTCATTGGGAGGGTTATGGTCCTGAGGAGAGGATGTGGGTCCCAGTGACGGACATTAAGGCCTCTCGTCTCATCAGGGCTTTCCATAGGTCCCATCCTGAGAAGGTGGGCCCTGAGTGTCCGGAGTCCACTCCTAGAGGGAGGGGTACTGTCACAACCAGACAGTTGAGAAGCTCTGACAGGAGCCGTCCAGATCCTCCTCCTTGAGTTTCTCTGTTTTGGTTTCTGTTCCTCACCTCGTTAGTCTATCTCAGCTGTCATGCAGTCAGACTGATTACCTCCCTTTAAATTCCTCCCCATAAGGCAGTAGTGTGCGGCTGATACAACTTCCTGGAGTGTGTGTGCATGCATGCTGTTCCTAGCTCCCAGTTCTACAAGATAAGTTCTGTTTATGTATTTATGATTTTCTGTTTTCTGGATCCAGGTGACCCTGACTCCCTCCGTGTCTGTGTAGGGAGCCGGTGGTCGTGTCCCCTCACTATTGTAGGGCCTTCAGGTCTAAGATAGCCGAGGTACGTGGATATGCGCCCATCCACCTTTGGGGTGGTCGCATAGGCTGAGCAATAAGGGAGAGCGGCAGGTCGATTGCAGGGGTCTCCCTTTTGTTCCTTAGTTGTGGGTCCAGTAAGTCATTGTTTGTATTGTATTATCTTGTTTCCTGTACACCATCCGTGACAGGAGGTCAATGGCTCTAATGTGATCGAGTGGAAAAGTGGGACTAGTTGTTAAAGTTAAAGCATCGAATGAAAGGAGGGGGCGCGAGTCAATTAAAGATGAATTTTAGAAATTTAATTCCCAGTCACCTATGCATAGCAGGGGGTTTTCATCGCCAAAAATTGGTTAATGTCAACCACTAATGGAACAGACGATTTTTAAAAATTTCGGTCCCTGTCAACTATGCAGAGCAGAGGTTTATTCACGGCAAAACTGGGTTCATGTCACCCACCAATTGAACAGACAATTTTACAAATATTAGGTCCCTGTCACCTATGTAGAGCAGGGGTTTGTATACGGCAAAATTGGTAAAATGTCACCTGACAATGTAACTGACGATTTTTTGAAATTTATGTCCCTGTCACCTATGCAGAGCAGGGGTTTATTCACGGCAAAAAAGGTAAAATGTCAGCCAAGAATGTAACAGACGAATTAGTGAAATGTATTTCCTTGTCCACTAGGTAGAGCAGGGGTATATCACAGCCAAAAATTTGTGAATTTCACCCAACAATGTAAGAGACAAATTAGTGAAATTTATTAACCTGTCCACTAGGTAGAACAGGGGTATATCAAAGCAAAAATTTGGGATATATAACCCAACAATGTATCAGACAAATGAGTGAAATGACTTAAAATAAAATAAAATACGTAAAAATTAACAAAAAATAATTTTGATGAATGAGGTGGAGGCGATGGAAGTAGCAGTGTAGGTGGAAGCGGCGGTGGAGGAGGACGAGGTAGCCAACACTGTTTTTTTGTTTTAATATTATTTTTTTTAAATTAGGGTACACCCCAAAAGAGTGGGAAATATCAAAAATACAACAATGAACAATTGCGCTGTAGTATAACAATGGCTGGGTAAGGCCGGTATACATGTCTATTCTGCACAAGGTACGGACAAGTCCTGTGGGATCCATGCCTGGTTCATTTTAATGAACGTGAGCTTGTCCACATTGGCTGTGGACAGGCTGCTGCGCTTGTCTGTGATAACGCCTACTGCCGTGCTAAACATACGTTCAGACAATACACTGGCTGCAGGGTAGGCCAGCACCTCCAAGGCGTAAAGGGCAAGCTCAGGCCATGTGCCCGATTTGGAGACCCAGAAGATGAAGTATGTGTAGGCATGTGCACACATACTGCTCCACCATGTTGCTGAAATGCTGCCTCCTGCTAAGACGTTCCAAATCAACTGGTGGTGCTGGTTGTTGTGGCTTGCTGACAAAGCTTTTCCACATTTCGGCCATGCTAACCCTGCCTTCTGAGTTGCTGGTGGTGCCCCAGCTGCGTTGGTGACGTCTTCCTCATCCTCTGCCTTTGCCTTGTGCTTCCACTGTGCTCCCGCTGTCAGGTGGAAATGCCACCAGCAGCGCATCTACCAGAGTGCGCTTGTACTCGCACATCTTATGATCACGCTCCAGTGACTGAATTAAGGACGGTATGTTGTCCTTGTAACGGGGATCCAGCAGCGTGGCCACCCAGTAATCAGCACAAGTTAGAATGTGGGCAACTCGGCGGTCGTTGCGGAGACACTACAGCATGTAATAGCTCATGTGTGCCAGGCTGCCCAGAGGCAAAGAAAAGCTGTCCTCTGTGGGAGGTGTATTGTTTGTGTTCTCTGTATCCCTCCAGCCACGCACCAGTGATGACCATGAGCTGGTTTAGGTGCCACCCTGCTGTGAACACAGTTCCTCCTCCTCCTCATCCTCCACCTCGTCATCCTCCAGAACTGTGCCCTGGCTGGACAATTGTGTACCTGGCGTTTGTGGGTGCAAGAACCCACCTCGGAGCCACTTGTGAATGACTGGCCTGAAACCCTCTTCCTCCTCCTCCTGTGCCACATCCTCTTCCATCATCGCCCAAAGTGTTTTTTCAAGGAGGCATAGAAGTGGGATAGTACGCTGAGAACAGCGTCATCGGCACTGGCCATGTTGGTGGAGTACTCGAAACAGCGCAACAAGGAACACAGGTCTAGCATGGAGGCCCAGTCATTGGTGATGAAGTGGTGATGTTCTGCAGAGCGACTCACCCGTGCGTGCTGCAGCTGAAACTCCACTATCGCCTGCTGCTGCTCGCACAGTCTGGCCAGCATGTGCAAGGTGGAGTTTCACCTTGTGGGCACGTTGCATATGAGGCGGTGAGCGGGAAGGCGAGCAGCAGCAGGGTGAGAACGCCGAAAGCGCGCACAGACGGCCCGCACTTTCTGCAGCCGCTCTGACATATCCGTGTAATTTTTAAGGAACCTCTGCACCACCAAATTCAGCACATGCACCAGACAAGGGATGTGCGTCAAACCAGCTGGTCCCAGAGCTGCTACAAGATTTCGCCCATTATCGCACACCACCAGGCCTGGCTTGAGGCTCACTGGCACCAACCACTCATCAGTCTGTTGTTCCATGCCCGTCCACAGCTCCTGCGCTGTGTGGGTTTTTTCCCCCAAACAGATACGTTTTAAAACTGCCTGCTGTCTTTTACCTCTGGCTGTGCTGAAATTGGTGGTGAAAGTGTTACGCTGACCAGATGAGGAGGCGGTAGAGGATGAGGAAGCGGAGTAGGAGGAGGAAGCAACAGGAGGCAAAGAGAAGCGCCCGGCAATCCTCGGTGGTGGAAGGACATGCGCCAAACTGCTATCCGCCTCAGGCCCAGCCGCCACTGCATTTACCCAGTGTGCTGTTAGGGAGATATAACATCCCTGACCGTGCTTACTGGTCCACATATCCGTAGTTAGGTAGACCTTGCCACAGATGGCGTTGTGCATTGCACACCTGATTTTGTCCCCCACTTGGTTGTGAAGGGAATGGATGACTCGCCTTGAAAAGTAGTGGTGGCTGAGCACGACGTACTGTGGGACAGCCACAGCCATAAGGCTTTTAAAACTCTTCCTCTCCACCAGACTGAATGACAGCATTTCAAAGGCCAGTAATTTTGAAATGCTGGAATTCAGGGCCAGGAATCGCGGGTGGGTAGGGGGGTACTTCCTTTTCCGCTCCAGTGTTTGGGAGATAGAGAACTGAACGCTTCCATGGGACATTGTGGAGATGCTTGGGGACCTAGGTGGTGGTGTTGCTGGCAGATCCTCTGTTTGCAGGGTACCAGGAGGCACTGTCACTCCAGAGGTGGATGAAGAGGCTGAGACTGCAGCAGAAGAGGAAGCAGGAGGAGCCAGAGACCTTTCTTGGTTTTTGAGGTGTCCATTCCACTGCAGCTCGTGCTTTGCAATTAGATGCCTGGTCATGCAGGTTGTGCTCTGGTTGAGAACGTTTATGCCTCGCTTCAGGCTCTGATTGCACAGCGTGCAAACCACTTGTGTCTTGTCGTCAGCACATTGTCGGAAGAACTGCCACGCCAGGGAACTCCTTGGAGCTGGCTTTGGTGTGCTCGGTCCCTTGCTGCGGTGGGCAGTAGCAGGCGTACTGTCTACGGGACGGCCGCTCCGCTTTTGCACCCTGCTCCCTCTTCCGCTGTGTTGGTGGCTCTGTGCGACCTATTCCTCCGAACTACACAGGTCACTCGCATGACCTTGATTCCATGTGGGGTCGAGGAACTCATCGTCCTCTACATCATCTTCCACCCAGTCTTCACCCCTGTCCTCCTTGTCAGTCTGCACACTTTCGAAAGCCACAGCAGTTGGCACCTGTATTTCGTCATCATCCGAGATGTGCTGCGGTGGTACTCCCATGTACTCATCTTGAAACATAAGTGGTTGGGCATCGGTGCACTCAATCTCTTCCACTTCTGGGGCAGGGCTATGTGGATGGCCCTGGGAAACCTTGCTAGCAGAGTCAACAAAAAGAAGAAGAGACTGCTGCATGACTTGGGGCTCAGACTGTTCGGCTGATTTGCAAGGGGGTGAGGTGAAAGACTGATGGACATCGGCTGCAGGTGCCAACTCTGATCCTTCTGCTGGAGACTGGGTGGGAGACAATGTGAAGGAACTGGAGGCACTGTCAGCACCCCAATCTACTATCGTCTGTACTTGTTCTGGCCTCACCATTCGTAGAGCTGCATTAGGCCCGACCAAATAATGCTGAAGTTTCTGTCGCCTACTCACACCTGAGGAAGGTGTTTCACTTGTGCGTGTAGCTGGCACAGATCGACCACGTCCTCTCCCTGCAACAGGAGCTCCACCAGCAGCACCACGACCGGGGCCACGTCCCTTATTTGACGCTCTCCTCATTCTCCGCAAATTCAGGATCTTGCCAAAAATTGGTGTTTTTTTTATAACAGAATATTATTGCAGTATTTCAAGCTTGTATTTCACACTGACAGATGCAGCAAAGGCCGCAAATTTAGTATTTTGCCAAAATGGGTGTTTTTTTAAACCCAGAAATATATTGCAGTATTTCAAGCTTGTATTTCACACTGACAAAGACTGCAAAGGGACAAGATGTAGGATATTGCCAAAAATGGGTGATTTTTTTAAACTTAGAATATTATTGCAGTATTTCAAGCTTGTATTTCACACTGATAAATGCAGCAAAGGCCGCTAATTAAGTTTTTTGCCCAAAATGGGTGTTTTTTTAAACCCAGAATATTATTGCAGTATCTAACGCTTGTATTTCACACTGACAAATGCAGCAAAGGCCGCTAATTTAGTTTTTTGCCCAAAATGGGTGTTTTTTTAATAACAGAATATTATTGCAGTATTTCAAACTTGTATTTCACACTGACAGATGCATCAAATGCCGCAAATGTAGTATTTTGCCAAAATGGGTGTTTTTTTTAAACCCAGAAAATTATTGCAGTATTTCAAGCTTGTATTTCACACTGACAAAGGCTGCAAAGGGACCAGATGTAGGATATTGCCAAAAATAGGTGCTTTTTTTAAACCCAGAATATCATTGCAGTATTTCAAGCTTTTATTTCACAGTAACAAATGCAGCATAGGCCCCAGATGTAGGGTATTGACAAAAATGGGTGTTTTTTTTAAACCCAGAAAATTATTGCAGCATTTCAAGCTTGTATTTCACACTGACAAATGCTGCAAATGCCCCAAATGTAGGGTCTTGCAAAAAATGGGTGATTTTTTTTAAAACCCAGAATATAATTGCAGTATTTCATGCTTGTATTTCACGGTCACAAAAGCACATATGCTGTGCTGGTGCACTCACTGAACTTGCATAAAATGGCTGCCGTATTGACTGCTATGCCCATGCAAAGGTCTTTATGGTAGACGATTGCATGCCCATGTACCTAATACTGTGTGACACCTGAAAACCCTATAATAGTGAGGGGACACGACCACCGGCTCCCTGCACTTAATACGGACGGAGTCAGGGTCACCTATCATCAAGCCAGCAAGGAGACACAAATAAAGGAAAAAGACTTATCTGAGGAATCAGCAGTAGCAGCCTCCAGCAGTGAACACAATCCAGGAAGAAGTATAAACCGCAAAGTGAGGCAGTATGGGAGGGAATATAAAGGGAGACAATTAGTGTAAATAGGTGACAGCTGGGAGAAGGAAAGGAGATGACAAAGTGAAACCAAAACAAAGAACGTCATGCAAGAGGTAGAGAAGAAAGTCTAACAGACCTTCTCACAGAACTGGCGGTGACAGTAGATCGCTGAGTTAACAAGCACTTCTGATTAAGGATTCTTTCCTATTCTCTCCCTCACAGCAGCAGCATCCTATCTCTACACTAATCAGAGCAGAGTGTAACAGTACAGCCTGGATCACAGCGGCTCCCTGTGACGATACGCTGACTTGCGCTCCAGCGTGGAACGCACCGGCCGTCTGCGATGATACGCTGGCTTGCGTTCCAGCGTGGAACGCAGCGACCGCCTGTGTTGTTACGCTGGCTTGCGCTCCAGCGTGGAAAGCAGTGGCTGCTGGGCCCTCCTGTGACTCCGCCCACTTACCGTCCGGCCCTTAAATAGAAGACAGGTGCTAAGCAGGGTGTTCCACTAATGGAGTGCGCACCCTGCTAGCTCCACTGCATCTGAGGACTCTGTCCACATATCCAGACCTGGATCCCTAACAACAGCGTGAAGGACTGTCTACCTTCTTGCCACTGGCTTCCCCACTGCTGGCTTCCTAGCCAGGACCAACTAACCGCAAGTATATGCCTGTTACCTGCTCTGATTAATGTCCTAGAACTCTGAGTGGGGTGGTTCCTGACTGGTGTGAGACGATACTCCCAAACCAACTCTGAACCTACTGCATACTATATACTAAACTGTGGACATGCTCTGAACCTACTGCATACTATATACTAAACTGTGGACATGCTATACTAACTCTGAACCTACTGCATACTATATACTAAACTGTGGACATGCTCTGAACCTACTGCATACTATATACTAAACTGTGGACATGCTATACTAACTCTGAACCTACTGCATACTATATACTAAACTGTGGACATGCTCTGAACCTACTGCATACTATATACTGAACTGTGCACAAGCTTATACTAACTTGTGACTCCTGTAATACTGGGAGACCTTCCTCTCCAGCAGTAATACTAAATAGATGGATAGCGGTAAATGATTTTGTTACCCCAAACTCTCCGCCCAAGACTGAGAGAAACGCCTGGGGTACATACTGAGTAACCGCGAATCCCACAGCCAAGAACAAGGGCAGTGGGATAATAGTGCATGTCCATTGCTTCCGAAGTTGAGATCCTAACTGATCAACTAGGTGCGTTACATATTAGTGGAACCCACATGGATCCAGCGGAAGTTGCAGGTCACCTCGTCACCCTCACTAAGAGGGTGGAGACCCTCAATGTGACTATACAACATCTCCAGCTAGAAAACCAGGCAATACGGCAACTTGTCACTCAGGGGCCAGGACACCCCCGTGATGGACCAGAACCCAAGGTCAGCCCACCTGAGATATTCGCGGGTGACCGAAGGCAGTTCAGGGATTTCCTGAACGCGTGCAAACTAATGTTTGAGCTGCAGCACCGGACTTACCCAACTGACAGAACAAAAGTACTTACCATGATCTCATACCTCAGGGGGGAGCCCAGAGCATGGGCCAATACTTATTTAGAAAAAGAAGACCCAGTCCTGGAATCCTTCCCTCTGTTCCTTGAAAAAATGGCCCTTCTCTACGAGGACCATAGTAAACAGCTGACCGCTGAGACCGCTATACGCAGCCTTAAACAAGGGAGACGACCTGTAGAGGACTTTATTGCGGAATACACTCGCTGGGCCCGGGAGACTGAATGGAATGACCTCACTCTTAGGAATCAGTTCCGCCTAGGCCTTTCCGAGGCCCTGAAGGACGAATTAGCCCGAGGAGAATTACCACTTACACTTAATGCCTTGATGCAGAAGGCCATCACCATTGACAGACGGCTGAGGGAACGCAGAGCCAAGAGAGTCTCAGGCTTCACACCCAACCCAAGACCGTCCAGCCAGGGTCCTGCTGTAGAGATGATGGAGATTGGGGCGATCCGAGGTCCTCTGACCGAGAGAGAGAAAGCCAGGAGACGTAACCTCAACTTCTGTTTATATTGTGCGTCTGCTGACCATACCGTTGACGGATGCCCCGCGATACGTAAGAAGTGCGAAGGTAAGAGCGGCACGTCTTGTACCTTAGGCAGTACTAAAAATAGTACTGGTGGTTACATATACACGTCTCTCACCTTACAGTGGGACCAAAACCGGATTATCATTGAAGCCATGGTGGACACGGGAGCATCGGGGAATTTTATCAATATGCATCTGGTTGAGCGAAATAAAATTCCCCACATGAGAAAAAACGTTCCGATATCCGTGAGTTTCATTGACGGTACCACTTCTAGTCCTATCCACAGTCAGACTCAACCCCTCATGGTGACATGTGAAAATAACCACACAGAATTCTTATCCTTTGATATCATACACTCTCCATTGTTTCCCGTGATTCTTGGGTTGCCATGGTTGCAAATACACCAGCCAGCCCTCCTATGGAAACAGGGGAGAGTTCAGTTTACGTCACCTTATTGTATGGAGACCTGCTTTCCTCTCAAATCTCTCATGCACGTGGGAGTGAACCAGGTCCCCAGCCAATACGCAGACTTTGCTGAGGTATTCAGCGCAAAGAAGGCGGAATCTCTTCCGCCCCATAGATCTTACGATTGCCCCATAGACTTGCTGCCGGGTAGTGAGATACCCACGGGTAGAATTTATCCATTTATACAACCAGAACTTGTTCACCTCAAACAGTATCTAGAAGAGAACTTACGAAAAGGTTTTATTCAGCCTTCAACCTCCCCGGCAGCAGCAGGGATGTTCTTTGTGAGAAACAAAGACTCAAGCCTAAGGCCCATTATAGATTACAGAGCCTTGAACAAAGTAACAATCAAAAATCGGTACCCCTTGCCACTAATATCCGAACTCATAGTAAGATTACAAACAGCAACAATCTACACCAAGCTGGATTTGAGAGGCGCATACAACTTAATTAGGATCAGAAAAGGTGATGAATGGAAGACAGCTTTCCGCACTCGGTATGGTCTCTTCGAGTATACAGTGATGCCCTTCGGGTTGTGCAACGCCCCTGCCACATTCCAAAATTTTATTAACGACATCTTTAGGGATCTACTGGACGTATGTGTAATCATCTATCTTGATGATATACTAGTGTATTCCGATAACTTACACGATCACAGGAAACATGTCCGTTGGGTTCTCGCACGGTTAAGTGTTCATCGCTTATACGTCAAACAGGAAAAATGTGTATTCGAGACTACCTCTCTTCCCTTCCTCGGATACATAATTTCACCCAAAGGTATCCAGATGGATCCCTCAAAAATCACTTGCATCCAAAATTGGCCGATTCCGGATTCCAGGAAAGCTCTTCAACGGTTCCTGGGGTTTTCAAACTTCTATAGGAAATTCATTAAAGATTTCTCCGCTACCACTAAACCACTAACCCGCTTAACTAGTGTCAACACGAAGTTCGTTTGGTCCAAGGACGCCCAATCAGTGTTTGAGTTATTAAAGAACAGGTTCACTACGGCACCGATACTGACTCTCCCAAATCCGAACCATCACTACGTGCTGGAAGTAGACGCATCCCAGGCAGCCATAGGAGCTGTTCTGTCCCAGCGAAGCTCTTTTTCAACTCCGTTACATCCTATCGGGTTCTACTCCCGGACGCTAAATACCGCCGAATTCAATTACCCCATAGGCGAAAAGGAACTCCTCGCCATAAAGTGCTCCCTGGAAAATTGGAGGCATTTACTTGAAGGATCAATACACCCCATCACAATTTATACGGATCACCGTAATCTACAATACCTGAAAACCAATAAAACATTATCAGGCCGTCAAGTACGGTGGAGTTTTTTTTTTGACAGGTTTAACTTCCAAATTACATACCGACCAGGCTCAAAAAATGGGAAGGCCGACGCCTTGTCACGACTGGCTGAAATTCGCACCTCAGACACGGCCCCCACATGGATCATTCCACCGAAGAAACTCGTCCTTGCCACCATAACGTTGGAAACCCAGCTCAAGGATGCTCTAATTAATGACCATGCTAATACCCCCCCTGGTCTTTCGCAGAACCAACAGGGTCTCCTTTACAAGGACAGCCAACTGTACATACCACCCTCCCTCACCAATCAGGTGATCAAACTTTGCCATGATTTACCCCTTGCAGGACATCCCGGCATTGCTAAAACCACAACCCTGATACGCAGGAACTTCTGGTGGCCAAAGATGACCAAACAAATTGAGGAATACGTTTCCACGTGCGAGACCTGTGCCTCATGTAAAACTGACAGAAACCGACCTTATGGTCTCCTAATGAGTCTTCCCATCGCCAACAGACCCTGGGAATGGGTCTCGATGGATTTCATAGTTGAACTTCCCCTTTCCAGAGGAAAAAACACCATCATGGTGGTAGTGGATTTGCTGACTAAGATGGCACACTTCGTGCCCCTCAAGAAGTTACCCTCCTCCAAGGAAACGGCCGTGGTATTCCTGTCTAATATTATTAAGTTACATGGAATTCCTAGCCAGGTCATATCAGACAGGGGTTCGCAATTCGTATCCAAATTCTGGAGAGCACTTTGTTCCAGACTTCAAATCGACCACAGAATGTCTACCGCCTATCACCCCCAAACTAATGGGCAGACTGAAAGGGTGAATCAGTGTCTGGAACAGTATCTCAGATGTCACTGCTCATTTCTCCAGGATGACTGGGAGGGCCTACTTCCTCTCGCTGAATTCGCCTATAATAATTCTACGAATTCCTCCACATTACATACTCCATTCTTTGCTAATTACGGATTTCACCCTAGGTCTCTTCCTCAAACCAGCCTTCCCACAAACGTTCCAGCCACAGACGATTATCTGACCACTTTGCAAACTACCCTTAAGACGCTAAAAGACAACCTTCAACGGGCAAAAGAAAGACAGAAGTGTTATTACGACCGTCGTAGGAGAGAAAGTCCTCCCTACCAGGTCGGGGACTCGGTTTGGTTATCAACAAAAAACCTTCGGTTGGGGGTACCTTCCAAGAAATTGGGAAGACAATTCCTGGGTCCTTTTCCGATAGAAAGGATTATTAACCCCAACACGGTGAGACTCACCCTTCCTCCGCGATTACAGGTACATCCCACATTCCACGTGTCACTACTGAAGCCGTTTAGATCTAGGCCGTTCCCATCAAGTGATCCTCGACCCTTGCCTCCGATAGAGGTCCAAGGAGAAGAAGAATTTGAAGTTGAGCAGCTCATTGATTCCAGAAGAAGACGGGGGAAGATCCAGTATCTCATTAGATGGAAGGGGTATGGTCCCCAGGATGACTCTTGGGAAGATGTGCAAAACGTTCATGCTCCCAGACTCCAAAGATTGTTCCATAGAAGATTTCCCAACCGACCCTCTCCTAGTGGGGTACCCCGGAGGGGTCCCTTAAGGGGGGGGTACTGTAACAGTACAGCCTGGATCACAGCGGCTCCCTGTGACGATACGCTGACTTGCGCTCCAGCGTGGAACGCACCGGCCGTCTGCGATGATACGCTGGCTTGCGTTCCAGCGTGGAACGCAGCGACCGCCTGTGTTGTTACGCTGGCTTGCGCTCCAGCGTGGAACGCAGTGGCTGCTGGGCCCTCCTGTGACTCCGCCCACTTACCGTCCGGCCCTTAAATAGAAGACAGGTGCTAAGCAGGGTGTTCCACTAATGGAGTGCGGACCCTGCTAGCTCCACTGCATCTGAGGACTCTGTCCACATATCCAGACCTGGATCCCTAACAACAGCGTGAAGGACTGTCTACCTTCTTGCCACTGGCTTCCCCACTGCTGGCTTCCTAGCCAGGACCAACTAACCGCAAGTATATGCCTGTTACCTGCTCTGATTAATGTCCTGGAACTCTGAGTGGGGTGGTTCCTGACTGGTGTGAGACGATACTCCCAAACCAACTCTGAACCTACTGCATACTATATACTAAACTGTGGACATGCTCTGAACCTACTGCATACTATATACTAAACTGTGGACATGCTATACTAACTCTGAACCTACTGCATACTATATACTAAACTGTGGACATGCTCTGAACCTACTGCATACTATATACTAAACTGTGGACATGCTATACTAACTCTGAACCTACTGCATACTATATACTAAACTGTGGACATGCTCTGAACCTACTGCATACTATATACTGAACTGTGCACAAGCTTATACTAACTTGTGACTCCTGTAATACTGGGAGACCTTCCTCTCCAGCAGTAATACTAAATAGATGGATAGCGGTAAATGATTTTGTTACCCCAAACTCTCCGCCCAAGACTGAGAGAGACGCCTGGGGTACATACTGAGTAACCGCGAATCCCACAGCCAAGAACAAGGGCAGTGGGATAATAGTGCATGTCCATTGCTTCCGCAGTTGAGATCCTAACTGATCAACTAGGTGCGTTACACAGAGTGACGTGCAGCGCTACGTGATTCCAGCTTATATAGAGGCTGGGTCACATGCTGCACTGGCCAATCACAGCCATGCCATTAGTAGGCATGGCTATGATGGCTTCTAAGGGGACATGAGTTAAACGCTTGTTGATTGGCTTCTCTGCAACCTTACAAAAAGCTCCATTATTTTGCCGAACACCGAACCCGAACTTTTGCTGAAAAGTTCGGGTCTGGGGTCCAAAAATCCTAAAGTTCGGTACGAACCCGAACTTTACAGTTTGGTTTCACTCAACCATAATTGATATGTTTTAACTTTATTTAGAAAAATAAACCAAAATTCATAAAGTACAAAAAATTTTGAAAAATTCGTAATTTTCTAAAATTGAATTTCTTTGCTTTAAAGGACAGATAGTAATGATATGTATTAAGGCATTTGCCTGGATTTGTGGGAGGGGCTGAGGTCCGCCTCCAGCCTATTTAGGGCACCCCCCTTACCTGGCTCCTGCACCGTCTGAGGTCTGAGCTTTGTGAGAGGAAGTCGCTTGTTGGAGTTCTGAGGAATTTACCTGCGAGCCGCTGATTTTCTGAGAGCTTTTTTCATCGCCGTCTGGTTCTGGTTGTGGAGCATTGCTGTTCTTTTCCCAGCTTCTCTCGGTTCACTGTGGGTCGCGTTTGCCCGTCAAACTGTGAGTTATTTCGTACGGGTCAGCAGGGCCTCACGGTTGCCCCAGCACCGGTTCATCTCATTTCATCAAGGCACACCAATGTCACGGTTTCATGCAAGTCACCATCATTCATTTCTGTCACACCTGTTCATGCGTTCTCATTTACGATCTGCACCACCAGTTTGGTCATACACACTGGCAGCATGCGGCATGGTTCCTGGTTCAAACCCCCCCCCTTTTTCTGTTGTTTTCCACACGCTGCACCCATGTCACCAGCAGCTCCTTTTTCAGGCCCTCTGGCGTCTCCACACAGGACCGTCATGCCGGCCAGCAACCTGCTGATCCCAGCCCATTCCCCGGGTTGGTTCATCCCAAACAAACATTCATCATGCACAACATAGAGGGCAGCTGCCGTGCACCCCCCCATTCATTTTCACTTTTCACTGGGCTGCCGTTCGTCCCTTCCCTGTCGCCTCCTGCCTGTTGCCGCTCCTCCTGCCGCGCGGCCGATGGCGCCCGACCGCGTCCTGGGGCCTGGTCTGCGCATGCGCGGCCGGGGGTTCTGCGCATGCGCGGCATTTTCGATGGCGCATGCGCAGTGTCCCGACGCCTCCGGACGTTTGTGTTCAACACACTGATTCTTCCCAGCCTCCACATGTCACTCCCCAGTCACAAACCCCCCCCGGTCATTCATGTGCGCAGTCGTGGGGGCCAGCGGCAGTGCAACCGCACAATCCCCCCCCCCCCTTCCATTCATTACCTGCACTGAGCCCATTACCTGCACTGGGCTCACCGCGGCCGCAACATCCCCTCACCACCTCCTGCCTGGGTACCGCTCCCCCTGCCGCGCGGCCGGCCGCGTCCTGGTGCCTGATCTGCGCGTGCGCGGCCGGGGTTCTGCGCATGCGCGACGGCTCGTGCGCGGTGTCCCGGCGGCCGTGCGCGCAGCATCTGTGTCCGGGGGGCCGCCGTAGGACAGCAGGGGAGGCCACAACATGCCCCTTTAGTTACACATTCCCCAGGAGCCCCAATAAAGACAGTGAAACACATCACACCCATGAAATAAACAGGGAATCATGAGCAGGCCCCTCTTGGCCAAAATCATGCATGATCTCACCATGCTGCTCGCCGGAGGGGCATAGACTTCCCATCCGCATTCAGCTACAAGTGACTGTCTCCAAAGGGGTCGTCACCTTTTTCACAACCATGTTCAAAAAAAAAAAAAAAAAAAAAAAAAAAAAATGTTATATAATATTTATATTTTTGCATCATATTCAATAAACAGGTGGGAATTGCGGGGGCACGGTCCAGAAATGTTCCAAAAAAAAAAATTAAAAAAAATAAAAAAAAATAAAATTTTTTTTTGCAGGCACACACTTTTCCGCCTGGCCATGGCCACGTCACGCACTGGTCTCGTTCACATCAGGCGCAAGCTATCATTTCATGTGTAACCGCCATGATCCTCCCGGTCATGCATATGTACCACATGCATTTACGCTTTTCATCACGCTATGTCATGTTTACCCTCCCCCTTATATTTTTAGGCGGTCAACCTATACTGTTTTACACTACCGTGTATCCGGAGAATTTTCTTGGTACCAGGTACGTTCACCTGCTCATTTACCAAAATCTTCCTTACATTTCGGATGGTCCCGTTAGGGTCAGCGTGCTGGCTTTAGGGGCACGATCATCCCACTAGGTAACCCCCCCCCCCTTTTTCTTGGCTTCGCCGGTAGTTAGTGGTCCCGCGAGGCCGACACCCCGCCTCAAACGTACGGAGGCACCTGCCCAACGCGCCACCTCGTTAGTAAGCCGCCTCGCATGTTGCATAGAGAGGGCCTCACCTGTCACTCCCTTCCCCTAGTCCTGTCTTACAGTCACCGAGAGGCCAACGCTCCTGCCGCTACCACGAGTGGCCTCATTACCCCCTCGCGCCAAATCATAGGTAGAGCCTCTCAAAGCCGCTTGGCAATTAGCAGGGCCTCATCTGTCACCATGCAAGTGTAATTTTTTCGCCATTTTGGCCTAGCTAGCCAGCACGATCCTGCATGGCCTCAAATTAATCAACTTTTTATTGTAGTATGTCGCTGGATGGGTTGGAAAACTTCTCCCTACCTGGCACCCCTGCCAGATCTGTCACTGCTACTTCGGGAGACGATCTAGCCAGTCCAGCGTCCATCCGGTCCTGGACAATTCCTCGCATCACGGCGGAGTTGAGGAAACGGCATGTTCCCTTCCCCGCCACGGCTAGGAAAGCGGAGCTGTTCCGGCTATTACGCGCTTCAACCGATACTAGCGATGCGGGGCAAGGACCCAGCCAGTCCGGCACCGGGGACATCCATGCCATGCTGGCCTCTCTGATGACATCCATGTCAACAATCAACGCCAGGCTGGAGAGGCTGGAAACGGTCACCACGACCCTCTCCTTGGCGGGTCCGCCACCGGCGGCATCACCGGCACCGGTCGGTTTGCCGGTGGTCACACCATCCACTAGCGTGGAGGACCGGGAAGTCAACCCGGCGCATATGATTCCTGAGCACTTGAAACGGGATATCCTGGAAGGTAAGGATATAAACCTGGCCTCCCTTCTGATTGCCTCCCAGGACGTGGTCGAAAACACGACGTACGCCTATGACGAGGTGTCAGTTGTGGTCAAGTCCAGGGATGCCCGGCTCAATAGGAAATTGACCATTCCCGAATTCGTGTTGGCCTTCGGAATCTACAGAGAGGTCATCTGTGCGGTCTACCCCAACAGAAGGGAGGAATTCGACCTCTACTTACTCAAACTGGTGGATTTGGGCAACAAATACGGAGGGTCAGCGTTTTATGACTATCACAGGTCTTTTTCGGCAAAGGTGGCAGGGGCTTTCTCCCAGTACGGAGTCCGCTCCAACTGGGCGAGGATCGACACGGTCATTTTTTGTCGCCACTTCGCAGGCCTTAGGACCCCAGCCTGTGCGCACTGCTCCTCCACGGCCCACACCACCAATTTCTGCCCGAACACGTCGGTCAGACAGGGCCCCTCCCAGGCAGCTGGTCCCTCCGGGGTCCCGGAGAGACTGGCCCGGGACAAACTGGGTCGGCCGATCAAATTTCTAGGCAAATCAATGATTTGCAATAATTTCAATGAGGGGTCCTGTAATTATAACGGATGTAAATTGTTACACATATGCACCAAATGTTTCCGGGCACATGCCAAGTCCATGTGTCCAAATAAAATGTTTACAAAACCGTATCTAACAACCATCAACATGCCTGTTTTTACCGCACTCATGTCGCAACACCCCTCCAGGCATCTTTCAGATTTCCTAGTTTCAGGGTTGACAGAAGGATTTCACACGGGCATCCTGTATATGCCGACAGGCACCCTGGAATGTCCTAATCTTTTATCCGCTCTACGCAACCCCACCGTCATTGACGCCCTCATAGCCCAAGAGGTAACAGAGGGTTTTGTGCTAGGTCCTTTCAAGACTCCCCCATTCGCCACATGGCGCACCAACCCCATTGGCGTCACTGGGAAATCTTCCCAGAAACAGAGGCTCATCATCGACCTATCGGCACCTCACGGAACGGGCAACCCCAGTCTCAACTCCCTCATTCCCTCGGAGGAATTCTCTCTGCAGTATACCACCATAGATCACGCCATCACGGCCATCAGTCAAGCAGGGGTTGGGGCGTGGCTCAGCAAAACCGACATCGCCAACGCCTTCAAATTACTACCGATTCACCCTACACTGTGGCACCTGCATGGCATCAAGTGGTCTGGGGATTATTATTTTTTCTCCCGATTGACCTTCGGGTCCAAAAGCAGCCCGGCCATCTTCGACGTGTTTGCGGAAGCATTATGCTGGTTGCTATTGAATATAGCAAGGTGCCCGCTGGTTTTACATTACCTTGATGACTTCCTATTGGTGGAAGAAAACACTTCCCCTCCTTCCAGCCTCAGAGCCACCATCAAGCTGTTCAAGGAACTGGGGGTCCCCCTCTCCACCAAGAAGACAGAGGGGCCGGACACGATCATCACCTTCCTGGGTATCCAGTTGGATTCAGCTGCAATGCAAGCCAGTTTGCCGTCCGGGAAGATCCAGGAAATCCTCACCCACATAGACGGCTATCTTCAACTCGGCACCTGCAACCGCAGAGAACTACAGTCCCTGCTGGGCTCCCTGAACTTTGCCATGCGCATCATACCCCAGGGTCGCTCATTCATATCACGGCTTCTGCACCTCTTCCCCTTGTTCCTACACGACGCGCACAGGTTGTCCCTGGATGCCCACGCTGCGGCAGATCTGGGAATGTGGAGGAAATTTCTGTCCACCTGGAATGGCAGGAGCTTGTTTCTCCCTCAGCTGTCGGACTCTTCCCCCTCTATCTGGTCAGATGCGGCATCTACCACAGGCTTTGCGGCCATATTTGGGGACGATTGGCTGTGGGGCAGCTGGCCTCCTGAAGTCCGGGGTCTGGAAGGATTCTCCACTACCTCAGCGCTTTTTGAGATCTATCCCATCGTAGCGGCTGCCGTGGCGTGGGGTCATTTATGGGCAAATCTGGCGGTCCGCTGCTACTCGGACAACCAAGCAACCTGCCAGATCATAAACAAAGGTCGATCTAAATCCCTCACAATCATGAGGTTCATGCGAAGACTTACCTGGCTGGCCGCCAGCAATAATTTTTTCTTGCATTGTTTCCATGTCCCGGGGGTATGCAATTCGGCTGCTGACAATTTGTCTCGCTTCAAATTTCAGGCATTTCATCAGGATCTCCCATCAGCATCACCCACTGCCTCCAGCACCCCAGCATTTCAGCAACTCATTCTGGACTAGAGGCCATCATGCGGCATAGCCAGTCTTTGTCCCACTTTTCACTATCAGTCAATACACATAAAGCATACAACAGAGCGTTCACACTATTCAACAGATTCCTGTTAGAACACAACATCACGCACCCTTTAATCATGACGTCTGTTTTGGGATTTGCTTCTTTCTGCCACCTCAAACTAAAAATGTCATACAACACCATCAAACTATATCTTACTGGCATTCAACATCATATGCTAATCCAGCACCCCAACTACACCAGCTTCATGGCCTCCCACCAAATCAAAACAATACTCAGAGGCATTCAGAAGACGGAACCCGCACGTCCAGCCCAAAGGCTGCCCATCAACAGTCATATTTTCAAGGCATTATCCAACTTGCTGGACGCCACGCCTTTTGATACAAATACCAACGCGGTCATCAAAACTGCTATTTACTTAGCCTTCTACGGGTTCCTGAGGCCCGGGGAATTCACTACCACCTCTACGTCCCAAACCTCATCTTGTCTCCTTGTCTCCCACTTATCTAAACACCTGGATCATTACATCCTGACCTTACCTCACTCCAAGAGTAGTCAGCATTCACCCGTCAACGTCTCATATTACCCCACGCACAACAAATGGTGTCCGGTGAAGGTGCTGGACACCTACCGTCAGCTTCACAGGTTCCTACCCTCTCAACCGCTACTTCAACTTCATGGATCGGTGCTCACCACGACCACCTTCATGTTCCATGTCAGATCCTTTCTCACCCAACTGGGCCTTAACGCGGCCAACTACTCGGGGCACTCCTTCCGCATCGGAGCTGCATCCACGGCCTCCAGTGCCAACATTCCTGCTCATGTTATCAAGAAATTGGGACGCTGGAAGTCGTCCGCTTACACACGGTACATTCCTAATCCAGCGCAAGAGTTAAGAGTGGCTTTCCAAAGCATGTCGGGTTAAGCTGTTTACATGTTTTATTGGTTACAAATAAACTGGTTTATTTCCATTTTTGCCCTCTTCTTTCTTAGGCCTACCTCGTCCTCGGTTTCGGCACACCACAACCGACTGCATTTCTTTCCCTGCATTGCAGGGTTCTTCTCTGTACTACCGTAAGCACCTTACACAAGTATTAAGGCATTTGCCTGGATTTGTGGGAGGGGCTGAGGTCCGCCTCCAGCCTATTTAGGGCACCCCCCTTACCTGGCTCCTGCACCGTCTGAGGTCTGAGCTTTGTCCCTCCCACCACTCCACTCATTTACAAACTCATTTCTTTTATGTCTTTTCCTTGGGTGGGCCCTCTTCTTTCTTAGGCCTACCTCGTCCTCGGTTTCGGCACACCACAACCGACTGCATTTCTTTCCCTGCATTGCAGGGTTCTTCTCTGTACTACCGTAAGCACCTTACACAAATATATATATACACTCACCTAAAGAATTATTAGGAACACCATACTAATACGGTGTTGGACCCCCTTTTGCCTTCAGAACTGCCTTAATTCTACGTGGCATTGATTCAACAAGGTGTTGATAGCATTCTTTAGAAATGTTGGCCCATATTGATAGGATAGCATCTTGCAGTTGATGGAGATTTGAGGGATGCACATTCAGGGCACGAAGCTCCCGTTCCACCACATCCCAAAGATGCTCTATTGGGTTGAGATCTGGTGACTGTGGGGGCCATTTTAGTACAGTGAACTCATTATCATGTTCAAGAAACCAATTTGAAATGATTCGAGCTTTGTGACATTGTGCATTATCCTGCTGGAAGTAGCCATCAGAGTATGGATACATGTTCTCATTCTGTTTACGCCAAATTCGGACTCTACCATTTGAATGACCACCCTGTCTGCCCCATAGGCTGATTTTAATTAGTGTTAGTACATAGTCAGGCCTGCTCCCCTTCACTCACTGAAGCCATGGCACCAGGAGTGGGATAGTTTGTGGACTCTCACTGCAGTCCTTGGTAGCCATTTGGCGCCGGTGATGTCGTGGAGTGGGCCTGCTGTGTAACCTACACTCCCTGAAGTGTATGGTAGCCGTCATGGTACCTAACAGGTAAAATTTAGCGTAGGAATGTGGAACCTACACTCCCTGAAGTGTATGGTAGCCGTCATGGCACCTAACAGGTAGAATTTAGCGTAGGAACCCGTCTAACAGAGATCGCCTTGACGCTCGGCAGACGGGCTCAAATAATTTTGTACAAAACGATTTGCCAAGTATCTTGCACTTATAGTGTAGCACTTGTTATTATTGTGCAATTTAACTCTATATTGCAGTTAATTGTCGCATTGCATGTTTCTGTCTTTCAATGTTCTACCATTTGAATGTCTCAACAGAAATCGAGACTCATCAGACCAGGCAACATTTTTCCAGTCTTCAACAGTCCAATTTTGGTGAGCTCGTGCAAATTGTAGCCTCTTTTTCCTATTTGTAGTGGACATGAGTGGTACCCGGTGGGGTCTTCTTCTGTTGTAGCCCATCCGCCTCAAGGTTGTGCGTGTTGTGGCTTCACAAATGCTTTGCTGCATACCTCGGTTGTAACGAGTGGTTATTTCAGTCAACGTTGCTCTTCTATCAGCTTGAATCAGTCGGCCCATTCTCCTCTGACCTCTAGCATCCACAAGGCATTTTTGCCCACAGGACTGCCACATACTGGATGTTTTTCCCTTTTCACACCATTCTTTGTAATCCCTAGAAATGGTTGTGCGTGAAAATCCCAGTAACTGAGCAGATTGTGAAATACTCAGACCGGCCCGTCTGGCACCAACAACCATGCCACGCTCAAAATTGCTTAAATCACCTTTCTTTCCCATTCTGACATTAAGTTTGGAGTTCAGGAGATTGTCTTGACCAGGACCACACCCCTAAATGCATTGAAGCAACTGCCATGCGATTGGTTGACTAAATAATTGCATTAATGAGAAATAGAACAGGTGTTCTTAATAATTATTTAGGTGAGAGTATATATATATATATATATATATATATATATAGAGAGAGAGAAAGAACGGAAAAAAGCAGCACACATTAAACGCGGGTGCAAAGTCCTCTTGGGGGCCTGAGACCAAGGTTCCAAGTGTATAGAGTAAAGAAAAAAGGCAGCCTTCCAGATTTGTGATGAAAAAAGTCTGATGGGTGAATAAACCGTCCACTTTTTTCATCACAAATCTGGAGTGCTGCCTTTTTTCTTTACTCTATATATATATACAGTACAGACCAAAAGTTTGGACACACCTTCTCATTCAAAGAGTTTTCTTTATTTTCATGACTATGAAAATTGTAGATTCACACTGAAGGCATCAAAACTATGAATTAACACATGTGGAATTATATACATAACAAACAAGTGTGAAACAACTGAAAATATGTAATATTATAGGTTCTTCAAAGTAGCCACCTTTTGCTTTGATTACTGCTTTGCACACTCTTGGCATTCTCTTGATGAGCTTCAAGAGGTAGTCCCCTGAAATGGTCTTCCAACAGTCTTGAAGGATTTCCCAGAGATGCTTAGCACTTGTTGGCCCTTTTGCCTTCACTCTGCGGTCCAGCTCACCCCAAACCATCTCGATTGGGTTCAGATCCGGTGACTGTGGAGGCCAGGTCATCTGGCGCAGCACCCCATCACTCTCCTTCATGGTCAAATAGCCCTTACTTTCAAAGTTTTCCCAATTTTTCGGGCTGACTGACTGACCTTCATTTCTTAAAGTAATGATGGCCACTCGTTTTTTTTTACTTAGCTGCTTTTTTCTTGCCATAATACAAATTCTAAAAGTCTATTCAGTAGGACTATCAGCTGTGTATCCACCTGATTTCTCCTCAATGCCACTGATGGTCCCAACCCCGTTTATAAGGCAAGAAATCCCACTTATTAAACCTGACAGGGCACACCTGTGAAGTGAAAACCATTTCAGGGGACTACCTCTTGAAGCTCATCAAGAGAATGCCAAAAGTGTGCAAAGCAGTAATCAAAGCAAAAGGTGGCTACTTTGAAGAACCTAGAATATGACATATTTTCAGTTGTTTCACACTTGTTTGTTATGTATATAATTCCACATGTGTTAATTCATAGTTTTGATGCCTTCAGTGTGAATCTACAATTTTCATAGTCATGAAAATAAAGAAAACTCTTTGAATGAGAAGGTGTGTCCAAACTTTTGGTCTGTACTGTATATATATATATATATATATATATATATATATTTATTTATTTATTTATTTTTTTACATTTTCAATAAAGTACCTCTCCCTCACTATTCCCTCATTTCTGTGAAGCCGACACAATATATCTAATTTCTACTTTTCTGACCGCCTGCTAAAGAGATTTAAAAGACTACTTACTCTTTGTTTTACATTGGCTAATCCTCTGGATATAAAGCCCTCGAGCAAATGTCTTATAGTCATCCCACACAACTCCCACAGGTGCCTACCCCACATTGGTAGAAAAAACTTGATGAGGTACCGTGCAATACCTTCCCTGGTCTCTACCAGTTGTAGCCAAAAATAATTAAGTTTCCATGATCCCACTCCAAAAGGCCTCTGACAACCCATTGGAAGAATAATATTGGGGAGTGGTCTGACAAACTCCTGGGAAGCTATTCAATGTCTCTAATATAAGGCAACATACCAGGGGACCCAATGGATAAATCTATCCTATAAAGGGAATGGGGGATAGTAATGAAGAAGGAAAACTGACATGCCATGGGGTTTCGTATCCACTATAAATCATATAGGTCCAGCTCTTGTAACAATTTGGCAAAAGGCGTTTCCCGAGCTGTGCTTGGTACATCAGCTGTAGATAATTTATCAAGCTGTGGTGAGGGATAGGTGTTTAAAATCTCCTAGCAGTGAAATTGGGCAAGGAAGGGACACTTCAATAAATGCCATAACCTTCTTCAGGAACAACACTGGAGTACAGAGGGAGAATATATAAGGCCACAAGAAAAAAGCAGTGTAAACAGTCAAACCAGGAGCAGTGAAAACAGTCAAACACTCCACGGAAAAGTGTTGAAAAAGTAGAATGATAGGAATGCCATGGTTTACGTATAAAATGAGTATTGGCATTACATAGTAACATACAGTTGCAAGAAAAAGTATGTGAACCCTTTGGAATTATATGGATTTCTGCACAAATTGGTCATAAAATGTGATCTGATCTTCATCTAAGTCACAATAATAGACAATCACAGTCTGCTTAAACTAATAACACACAAATAATTAAATGTTACCATGTTTTTATTGAACACACCATGTAAACATTCACAGTGCATGTGGAAAAAGTATGTGAACCCTTGGATTTAATAACTGGTTGAACCTCCATTGGCAGCAATAACTTCAACCAAACGTTTCCTGTAGTTGCAGATTAGACGTGCACAACGGTCAGGAGAAATTCTTGACCATTCCTCTTTACAGAACTGTTTCAGTTCAGCAATATTCTTGGGATGTCTGGTGTGAATCGCTTTCTTGAGGTCATGCCACAGCATCTCAATCGGGTTGAGGTCAGGACTCTGACTGGGCCACTCCAGAAGGCGTATTTTCTTAAGCCATTCTGTTGTTGATTTACTTCTATGCTTTGGGTCGTTGTCCTGTTGCAACACCTATCTTCTGTTGAGCTTCAGCTGGTGAACAGATGGCCTTATGTTCTCCTGCAACATGTCTTGATAAACTTGGGAATTCATTTTTACTTAGATGATATCAATCCGTCCTGGCCCTGATGCAGCAAAGCAGCCCCAAACCATGATGCCCCCACCACCATACTTCACAGTTGGGATGAGGTTTTGATGTTGGTGTGCTGTGCCTCTTTTTCTCCACACATAGTGTTGTGTGTTTCTTCCAAACAACTCAACTTTGGTTTCATCTGTCCACAGAATATTTTGCCAGTACTGCCGTGGAACATCCAGGTGCTCTTGTGCAAACTGCAAACGTGGAGCAATGGTTTTTTTGGACAGCAGTGGCTCTCTGTGGTATCCTCCCATGAAATCCATTCTTGTTTAGTGTTTTACCTATCGTAGATTCGCTAACAGGGATGTTAGCATATGCCAGAGACTTTTGTAAGTCTTTAGCTGACACTCTAAGATTCTTCTTCACCTCATTGAGCAGTCTGCGCTGTGCTCTTGCAGTCATCTTTACAGGACGCCCACTCCTAGGGAGAGTAGCAGCAGTGCTGAACTTTCTCCATTTATAGACAATTTGTCTTACCGTGGACTGATGAACAGCAAGACTTTTGGAGATACTTTTATAACCCTTTCCAGCTTTATGCAAGTGAACAATTCTTAATAATAGGTCTTCTCAGAGCTCTTTTGTACGAGGCATAATTCACATCAGGCAATGCTTCTTGTGAAAAGCAAACCCAGAACTGGTGTGTGTTTTTATAGGGCAGGGAAGCTGTAATTAACACCTCCAATCTCATCTCATTGCTTGGACTCCAGTTGGTTGACACCTCACTCCAATTAGCTCTTGGAGATGTCATTAGTCTAGGGGTTCACATACTTTTTCCACCTGCACTGTGAATGTTTATATAGTGTGTTCAATGAAAACATGGCAACATTTAATTATTTGTGTGTTATTAGTTTAAGTAGACTGTGATTGTCTATTGTTGTGACTTAGATGAAGATCAGATCACATTTTATGACAAATTTGTGCAGAAATCCATATCATTCCAAAGGGTTCACATACTTTTTCTTGCAACTGTAGTTTATAAGGCTGAAAAAGGAATTCTGTCCATCCAGTTCAGCCTGTTATCCTGCAAGTTGATCCAGAGGAAGGATGGCCCTCATTTTCTGCAGCAGCTCTGTCATATCGGAATAATTTTTCAGTAACCTCTGTACCACTAAATTCAGCACATGTGCCAGGCAAGGGATGTGCATCAAACTAGCTAGACCCAGAGCTGTCAGAGCAGTTGGTGGTGCAGGCGTTACGCTGACTGGATGAGGAAGCAGTAGAGGAGGACGAGGAGGGGGTAGAGGAGGAGGAGGAAACAGGAGGCACCGAGAAACGTCCAGCAATCTTCGGTGGCTGTAGGACATACGCCAAACCGCTTTCCACCTCAGGCAAAGCCACCACTACATTTACATTGCCTTGCAAAAGTGTTCACCCCGCTTGACTTTTTACGTGTTTTGGTGCCTCACAACCTGGAATTAACATGGATTGCTTGAGGATTTATAGAACATGCCCACAACTTTAAAAAAAAAAAAATAAATTATTTTTTATTGTGAAGCAAACAGCAAATAGGACAAAATAACAGAAAAAGTCAATGTGCAGAACTATTCACCCCCCTAAAGTCAATACTTTCTAGAGCCACCTTTTGCAGCAATCACAGCTCCAAGTCGCTTTGGATAAGTCTCTATGAGCTTGCCACATCTTACCACTGGGATTTTTGCCCATTCCTCCTTGCAAAACTGCTCCAGCTCCTTCAAGTTGGATGGTTTGCGCTTGTGAACAGCAATCTTTAAGTCTGACCACAGATTTTCTACTGGATTGAGATCTGGGCTTTGACTAGGCCATTCCAACACATTTACATGTTTACCCTTAAACCACTCTCAAGTGTTTGGGGTCATTGTCCTGCTGGAAGGTGAACCTCCGTCCTAGCCTCAAATCACTCAGTGGTACAGGTTTTGCTCAAGAATATCCCTGTATTTAGCACCATCCATGTTTCCCTCAACTCTGACCAGTTTCCCAGTCCCGGCTGCTGAAAAACATCCCCACAGCATGATGCTGCCACCACCATGTTTCACTGTGGGATGGTGTTCGGTTTGCGCCAGACATAGCACTTTCTTTGGCCAAAAAGTTCAATTTATTTTCATCAGAACAGAGTACCTTCCTCCATACATTTTGGAAGTCTCGCACATGCCTTTTCGCAAACTCACAACGTGCCTTTTTGTTTTTTGCTGAAAGTAATGGCTTTCTTCTGCCATAAAGCCCAACTCTTTGGAGCGTACGGCTTATTGTCGTCCTATGTACAGATACTCCAGTCTCTGCTGTGGAACTCTGCAGCTTTTCCAGGGTTAACTTAGGTCAGGGGTGCACAACCTTTTTTGGTCTCAGGGCCGCATTGTCACATTGCTCTATTTCAAGGGGCCGCAGATAAAAAGTTAATCAGCACTTGTTTGCATCAGCCTATTACACAGGCTGATGCAAAGTGAATGGGGAGGAATGATCGCTACCACAGTCACTGCTCCCTCATTCAGTTCTGTTGATTATTGGCAGCACACTGATTACACAGTGAGATGTACTGACAATAATTGTAATCTATTATCCTGATAAAACATGCAAATCAGCTGACAAACGAGTGATCGCTTGTTTATCAGCTGATCAGCGGCAGTGGTGTGCCTAGGTTGTTTGGCACCCGGGGCGGGTCCTTTCTCTGGCACTCCCCCTTCCCCAATACTTTAAAAAAATCGTACCCCCTCACAGTAGTATTGCCCTCATTGTACAGCCTTCTCAGTAGTTTTGTACAGATGTGTGCTCCCTAACAGTAATTATGCCCACATTGTGCGCCCTAACAGTCGTTATGCCCACATTGTGCGCCCTTAAAGTACTTATCCCTTAATTGTGCCCCCTTCATAGTAGTTATGCCCTCATTGTGCCACTCTCACAGTAGTAATGCCCTCTCTGTGCCCCTTTCACAGTAGTAATGTCCTATCTGTGCCCCTTCACAGTTGTAATGCCCTCTTTGTGCCCCCTTCACAGTAATAATCCCCATTGTGCCTCTTTCACAGTAATAATGCCCCTTAATAGTAGTAATGCCCATTGTCCCCCTTCACAGTAATGCCCATTGTGCACCCTTAATTGTAATAATGCCCATTGTGCCCCCTTAATAGTAATAATGTCCATTGTGCCCCTTTCACAGTAATAATGCCCTCTGTGCCCCCTCCATAGTAGAAATGCCCTCTGTGCATTGTGTCCCCTCCATAGTAGAAATCTCTATTGTGCCCCCTTAATAGTAGTAATGCCCTCTGTGCTAGTAATGCTTATTGCTCCCCTTCACAGTAATAATGCCCTCTTTGCCCCCTCCATAGTATAAATGCCCTCTATGCACTGTGCCCCCTCCATAGTAGAAATGCCCATTGTGCCCCCTCCATAGTAGCAATGCCCATTGTTCCCCCTTCACATTAGCAATGTCCATTATGCCCCCTCCAAAGTAGAAATTACCATTGTGGCCCCTTCATATTTGCAATGACCATTGTGCCCCCTTCGTGTTTAAAAAAAAAAAGAAAACAACACAGTACCTACTCACCTCGTCACGTTCCTGAAGCTCACAGTCCTCTCTCCCCTGCAGGCACAGATCACTCTGCATCACTGTGTGGGCGGAGCTTATGCAGATTCACGTGGCTGCAGGCTCCACCCACACAGTCTGGCAGGGCGATCCCTGTCTGCAAGCTGAATGGTGGAGCGGGGAGAGGTCTTCCTGCTCTACCATTCAGAGCACCTCCAGCCTGAAGGAGGGGTGGAGCGCAGGAAGCTGAGCGGTGAGTGACAGGACCGCAGCTGCCAGCGCTCCAGCAATGAACGCTTCCATCTGTATTGATGGAAGCGCTCATTGCTTTTTGCACCCCCTGAGAGCAGGCACCCGGGGTGGATAGCCCCCCAGGCCCCCCTTCATACGCCACTGCTGCAGAGCGCTCCTTGAGAAGAAGTCAGAAGCGCTGATAAACTGCACCTACCTTCTGCTCGGCTCCCCCACTCAAACCAGTAGCCAGGGACCCGTTTTGCTCCAGACTCCTGCTACAGTACAGGGGCAGGAGCTGTCATTCTTCCCTGTGCACGATCAGCTGTGTTTCTGTCCAGCAGCACCCCTGCTGTGCACCCCTGCCTTAGGTCTCTGTGCTGCCTCTCTGATTAATGCCCTCCTTGCCCGGTCCATGAGTTTTGGTGGGCGGCCATCTCTTGGCAGGTTTGCTGTTGTGCCATGTTCTTTCCATTTGGTTATGATAGATTTCATGGTGCTCCTGGGGATCATCAAAGATTTGGATATTTTTTTATAACCTAACCCTGACTTGTACTTCTCAACAACATTGTCCCTTACTTGTTTGGAGAGTTCTTTGGTCTTCATGGCAGTATTTGGTTAGTGATGCCTCTTGCTTAGGTGTTGCAGCCTCTGGGGCATATGTGTATATGTAATGATAGATCATGTGACACTTAGATTGCACACAGGTGGACATCATTTCACTAATTATGTGACTTCTGAAGGTAATTGGTTGCACCAGAACTTTTTATTGGCTTCCTAACAAAGGGGGTGAATACATACGAACATGCCAATTTTCTGTTTTCTATATCTAAACAATAGTTTTATTTATATATATTTTTCTCATTTCACTTCACCAACTTAGACACTTGTGTTCTGATCCATCACATAAAATTCAGATTAACAAAACATTGAACTTAAGGCTGTAATGTAACAAAACACGAAAAAAGTCAAGGGGGTGAATACTTTTGCAAGGAACTGTACCCAGTGGGCGGTAAGGGAGTTAAAACATCCATGCCCATGCTTATTGGGCCAAGTATCGGTGGTTATGTGGACATTGCCACTGATGGCGTTATGCAATACACATCTGATTTTGTCCCCCACTTGTTTGTGCTGGGCAGGGCTGGTCCGTCTGGAAAAATAGTGGCGGCTTTGAACCACGTATTGTGGGATAGCCACTGACATTAGGTTTTTAAAACTAACCATCTCCACCAGACGGAATAACAGCTTTTCAAAGGCCAGGAATTTTGAAATGCCGGCATTCAGGGCCAGGGCTCGTGGGTGGGTGGGTGGGGGGGGGGGGTAATGGGTAATTCCACTTTCTCTCCAGTGTTTGGGGGATGGACAGCTGAACACTTCCATGGGACTGTGTGGAGATGCTCGGTAACATTGGTGGCGGTGGTCTGTCACATCCTCTCTTTGCAGGGTGCCTGGTGGCCCAGAGGAGGAGTAAGAGGCCAAGACCGCAGCAGAAGAGGAAGCAGGCGAAGCTTCAGATCTAGAGTTGAGCGAACACCTGGATGTTCGGGTTCGAGAAGTTCGGCCGAACTTCCCGGAAATGTTCGGGTTTGGGATGCGAACTCGACCCGAACTTCGCCCCGAACCCCATTGAAGTCAATGGGGACCCAAACTTTTCCGCACTAAAAAGGCTATAAAATAGCCCAGGAAAGGGCTAGAGGGCTGCAAAAGGCAGCAAAATCTAGGTAAATCCCCTGTGGATAGGGAAATGAATTAAAATTAAAATAAAATTAATTAAAATTAACCAATATCAATTGGAGAGAGGTCTCATGGCAGAGAATCAGGCTTCATGTCATAGCAGAGAATCAGGCTTCAAGTCATAGCAGAGAATCAGGCTTCAAGTCATAGCAGAGAATCAGGCTTCATGTCATAGCAGAGAATCAGGCTTCACGTCACCCACCTCTGGAACAGGCCATTGTCAGATATTTAGGCCCCGGCACCCAGACAGAGGAGAGAGGTCCCATAGCAGAGAATCAGGCTTCATGTCATAGCAGAGAATCAGGCTTCAAGTCATAGCAGAGAATCAGGCTTCATGTCATAGCAGAGAATCAGGCTTCACGTCACCCACCACTGGAACAGGCCATTGTCAGATATTTAGGCCCCGGCACCCAGACAGAGGAGAGAGGTCCCATAGCAGAGAATCAGGCTTCATGTCACAGCAGAGAATCAGGCATCATGTCACCCACCACTGGAACAGGCCATTGTCAGATATTTAGGCCCCGGCACCCAGACAGAGGAGAGAGGTCCCATAGCAGAGAATCAGGCTTCATGTCATAGCAGAGAATCAGGCTTCAAGTCATAGCAGAGAATCAGGCTTCATGTCATAGCAGAGAATCAGGCTTCATGTCACCCAACACTGGAACAGGCCATTGTCAGATATTTTCAGGCCCCGGCACCCAGACAGAGGAGAGAGGTCTCATAGCAGAGATTCAGGCTTCATGTCATAGCAGAGAATCAGGCTTCATGTCATAGCAGAGAATCAGGCTTCATGTCACCCAACACTGGAACAGGCCACTGTCAGATATTTTTAGGCCCCGGCACCCAGACAGAGGTGAGGTTCATTCAACTTTGGGTTGCCCCGCAATATAATGGTAAAATGAAAATAAAAAAAGGATTGAATGAGGAAGTGCCCTGGAGTACAATAATATAGGGTTAAGGGGAGGTAGTTATAAATGTCTAATCTGCACAAGGGATGGACAGGTCCTGTGGGATCCATGCTTGGTTCATTTTTAAGAACGCCAGCTTGTCCACATTGGCTGTAGACAGGCGGCTGCGTTTGACTGTAATGACGCCCCCTGCCGTGCTGAATACACGTTCAGACAAAACGCTGGCCGCCGGGCAGGCCAGCACCTCAAAGGCATAAAAGAGTAGCTCTGGCCACGTGGACAATTTGGAGACCCAGAAGTTGAATGGGGCCGAACCATCAGTCAGTACGTGGAGGGGTGTGCACAGGTACTGTTCCACCATGTTAGTGAAATGTTGCCTCCTGCTAACACGTTCCGTATCAGGTGGTGGTGCAGTTAGCTGTGGCGTGGTGACAAAACTTTTCCACATCTCTGCCATGCTAACCCTGCCCTCAGAGGAGCTGGCCGTGACACAGCTGCGTTGGCGACCTCTTACTCCTCCTCTGCCTTCGCCTTGGGCTTCCACTTGTTCCCCTGTGACATTTGGGAATGCTCTCAGTAGCGCGCCTACCAACGTGCGCTTGTACTTGCGCATCTTCCTATCACGCTCCAGTGCAGGAAGTAAGGTGGGCACATTGTCTTTGTACCGGGGATCCAGCAGGGTGGCAACCCAGTAGTCCGCACACGTTAAAACTTGGGCAACTCTGCTGTCGTTGCGCAGGCACTGCAGCATGTAGTCGCTCATGTGTGCCAGGCTGCCCAGAGGTAAGGACAAGCTGTCCTCTGTGGGAGGCGTATCGTCATCATCCTGCGTTTCCCCCCAGCCACGCACCAGTGATGGGCCCGAGCTGCGTTGGGTGCCACCCCACTGTGAATATGCTTCATCCTCATCCTCCTCCACCTCCTCCTCATCCTCGTCCTCCTCGTCCTCCAGTAGTGGGCCCTGTCTGGCCACATTTGTACCTGGCCTCTGCTGTTGCAAAAAACCTCCCTCTGAGTCACTTCTAAGAGACTGGCCTGAAAGTGCTAAAAATGACCCCTCTTCCTCCTCCTCCTCCTCCTCCTCCTGGGCCACCTCCTCTTCCATCATCGCCCTAAGTGTTTTCTCAAGGAGACATAGAAGTGGTATTGTAACGCTGATAACGGCGTCATCGCCACTGGCCATGTTGGTGGAGTACTCTAAACAGCGCAACAGGGCACACAGGTCTCGCATGGAGGCCCAGTCATTGGTGGTGAAGTGGTGCTGTTCCGCAGTGCGACTGACCCGAGCGTGCTGCAGCTGAAACTCCACTATGGCCTGCTGCTGCTCACACAGTCTGTCCAGCATGTGCAAGGTGGAGTTCCACCTGGTGGGCACGTCACATATGAGGCGGTGAGCGGGAAGGCCGAAGTTACGCTATAGCGCAGACAGGCGAGCAGCGGCAGGATGTGAACGCCGGAAGCGCGCACAGACGGCCCGCACTTTATGCAGCAGCTCTGACATGTCGGGGTAGTTGTGAATGAACTTCTGCACCACCAAATTCAGCACATGCGCCAGGCAAGGGATGTGCGTACAAACCGGCTAGTCCCAGAGCTGCAACGAGATTTCGCCCATTATCGCACACCACCAGGCCGGGCTTGAGGCTCACCGGCAGCAACCACTCGTCGGTCTGTTGTTCTATACCCCGCCACAACTCCTGTGCGGTGTGGGGCCTGTCCCCCAAACATATGAGTTTCAGAATGGCCTGCTGACGTTTACCCCGGGCTGTGCTGAAGTTGGTGGTGAAGGTGTGTGGCTGACTGGATGAGCAGGTGGAAGAAGAGAAGGAGGAAGCCGAGTAGGAGGAGGAGGCAACAGGAGGCAAAGAATGTTGCCCTGCGATCCTTGGCGGCGGAAGGACTTGCGCCAAACAGCTCTTCGCCTGGGGCCCAGCCGCCACTACATTTATCCAGTGTGCAGTTAGGGAGATATAGCGTCCCTGGACGTGCTTACTGGTCCACGTATCTGTGGTTAGGTGGACCTTGCCACAGATGGCGTTGCGCAGTGCACACTTGATTTTATCGGATACTTGGTTGTGCAGGGAAGGCACGGCTCTCTTGGAGAAGTAGTGGCGGCTGGGAACAACATACTGTGGGACAGCAAGCGACATGAGCTGTTTGAAGCTGTCTGTGTCCACCAGCTTGAATGACAGCATTTCATAGGCTAGTAGTTTGGAAATGCTGGCATTCAGGGCCAGGGATCGAGGGTGGCTAGGTGGGAATTTACGCTTTCTCTCAAATGTTTTATGAGATGGAGAGCTGAAAGCTGCCGTCTGACATGGTTGAGATGCTTGGTGACGGAGGTGGTGGTGTTGGTGGTACATCCTCTGTTTGCTGGGCGGCAGGTGCCAACGTTCCTCCAGAGGCGGAGGAAGAGGCCGAGGCGGCAGCAGCAGAAGAGGTAGCAGGCGGAGCCTGAGTGAGTTCCTTGTTTTTAAGGTGTTTACTCCACTGCAGTTCATGCTTTGCATGCAGGTGCCTGGTCATGCAGGTTGTGCTAAGGTTCAGAACGTTAATGCCTCGCTTCAGGCTCTGATGGCACAGCGTGCAAACCACTCGGGTCTTGTCGTCAGCACATTGTTTGAAGAACTGCCACACCAGGGAACTCCTTGAAGCTGCCTTTGGGGTGCTCGGTCCCAGATGGCGGTGGCCAGTAGCAGACGGACTCTCTTGGCGGCGGGTGTTCTGCTTTTGCTCACTGCTCCCTCTTTTGCTACGCTGTTGGCTCGGTCTCACCACTGCCTCTTCCTCTGAATTCTGAAAGTCAGTGGCATGACCTTCATTCCATGTGGGGTCTAGGACCTCATCGTCCCCTGAATCGTCTTCCACCCAGTCTTCCTCCCTGACCTCCTGTTCAGTCTGCACACTGCAGAAAGACGCAGCAGTTGGCACCTGTGTTTCGTCATCATCAGAGACGTGCTGTGGTGGTATTCCCATGTCCTCATCAGGAAACATAAGTGGTTGTGCGTTAGTGCATTCTATCTCTTCCACCCCTGGGGAAGGGTTAGGTGGATGCCCTTGGGAAACCCTGCCAGCAGAGTCTTCAAACAGCATAAGAGACTGCTGCATAACTTGAGGCTCAGACAGTTTCCCTGATATGCATGGGGGTGATGTGACAGACTGATGGGCTTGGTTTTCAGGCGGCATCTGTGCGCTTTCTGCAGAAGACAGGGTAGGAGATAATGTGAACGTGCTGGATCCACTGTCGGCCACCCAATTGACTAATGCCTGTACCTGCTCAGGCCTTACCATCCTTAGAATGGCATTGGGCCCCACCAAATATCGCTGTAAATTCTGGTGGCTACTGGGACCTGAGGTAGTTGGTTCACTAGGACGTGTGGCTGTGGCAGAACGGCCACGTCCTCTCCCAGCACCAGAGGGTCCACTAACACCACCATGACCATGTCCGCGTCCCTTACTAGATGTTTTTCTCATTGTTACCGTTCACCACAATAAGAAAAAAATTATTTGGCCCAATGTATTGAATTCTAATTCAGGCCTTTTTTTACAGGCACCTAACACTATCTGGCTATCTATTTAGGTACTGTATTACACTAATACAGGCACTGCAGTAACGACAGATTTAGCTGAATATAAATTGTAGGCCTAGTATTTAGGCGCTGGATGACAGGTATCCCTTTTACGGACAGAATTAGACTTGGAAATGCACGGTAGCGTGTGACGTTATTGAGGATGACCCTATCCGCACCTTCAATCTAATATACCCTTTTATGGATAGATTTAAACTTGGCCTGATAGAGCAGAAACCACTAATTTAGGGAATTGCTAAGTTGGGAATTGTATTTCAACCCAGAACAAAAACTGTGCTTTGGCAGACACTAAATAGATTGACCAGCCACAGCAGTAACAACAGATTTAGCTGAATATAAATTGTAGGCCTAGTGTTTAGGCACTGGATGACAGGTATTCCTTTTATGGACAGAATTAGACTTGGAAATGCACGGTAGCGTGTAAAGTTATTGAGGATGACCCTATCCGCACCTTCAATCTAATATACCCTTTTATAAATAGATTTAACCTTGGCCTGATAGAGCAGAAACCACTAATTTAGGGAATTGCTAAGTTGGGAATTGTATTCAACCCAGAAAAAAAACTGTGCTTCGGCAGACAGCAGACAGTATTACAATTGGCTAGCCACAGCTGAAACACCAGATTTAGGGTACTGCTATTTTGGCAATTGTATTTTACCCCTCAATAAAATAGCAAGCACAGCCAAGCCCCTGATGTAAGATAAAGCTAAAAAAAAAAAAAAAAACACACTATTGATGGTTAAAAATGGACTTGGTGGCAGCTTGTGCTGGCGCACCACAAGACACAAAATGGCCGCCGATCACCCCAGAAAAAAGTGACTGAAAAACGCTCTGGGCAGCCTTAAAACAGTGAGCAATTGAATAGCAGAGGTTGTATGATACACAGCTGTATATTGATCACTTCAGTAAATAAATCCCTGCCTAATCTCGCCCTAAGGCCTCTTTCACACGGGCGTTGCGGGAAAATGTGCGGGTGCGTTGCGGGAACACCCGCAATTTTTCCGCGCGAGTGCAAAACATTGTAATGCGTTTTGCACGCGCGTGAGAAAAATCGCGCATGTTTGGTACCCAAACCCGAACTTCTTCACAGAAGCCGGCATTTGCTTCTGTATTCTTTCTTTAGGACCTGGGTAAAGGACCTTTGATGACGTCACTCCGGTGAATCACCATGGTAAAAGATCATGTGACGTACCATGTGATGACCGGAGTGACGTCATCAAAGGTCCTGTAACTGTATTTAATGCTCACCGTAGGTCCTTCAACAAAGGAGACACAAGGAGATGCCGGACTACGCGAGCAAGTGGATTAAGGTGAGTTAAAAAAAAAAAAAAAATTTTTTAACCCCTCCAGCGCTATTTTACTTTGCATTCTGTATTCAGAATGCTATTATTTTCCCTTATAACCATGTTATAAGGGAAAATAATAATGATCGGGTCTCCATCCCGATTGTCTCCTAGCAACCGTGCATGAAAATCGCACTGCATCCGCACTTGCTTGCGGATGCTTGCGATTTTCACGCAACCCCATTCACTTCGATGGGGCCTGCGTTGCGTGAAAAACGCAGAATATAGAGCATGCTGCGATTTTCACGCAACGCATAAGTGATGCGTGAAAATCACCGCTCATCTGAACAGCCCCATAGAAATGAATGGGTCGGTATTCAGTGCGGGTGCAATGCGTTCACCTCCCGCATCGCATCCGCGCAGAATACTCGCCCGTGTGAAAGGGGCCTAACAGCAGCAGCTGCATCCTCTCCCTACACTGATCCGAGCAGAGTGACGTGCGGCACTACGTGACTCCAGCCTAAATAGAGGCTGGGTCACATGCTGCACTGGCCAATCACAGCCATGCCAATAGTAGGCATGGCTGTGATGGCCTCTTGGGGCAAGTAGTATGATGCTTGTTGATTGGCTGCTTTGCAGCCTTTCAAAAAGCGCCAAGAAAGCGCCGAACACCGAACCCGGACTTTTACGAAAATGTTCGGGTTCGGGTCCGTGTCACGGACACCCCAAAATTCGGTATGAACCCGAACTATACAGTTCGGGTTCGCTCATCCCTATTCAGATCCTATGTCGTTTTCAGGTGTCTACTTTACTGCAGCTCGTGATTTTAATTTAGATTCCTGGTCATGCAGATGGTGCTCAGGTTTAGAACATTTATGCCTCGCTTCAGGCAGGGGTGTAGTGGGGGGGGGGGGCAGACTGGTCACGTGCCCTGGGCACTGAGGCTGGGGGAAGCACACCCGCACCTGTAAATCCTTTCACTAGCATATCAGACACCCTGCTTCACTGTTCTGGTGGTCTCCGCCGGTCCCCCCTCAGGCTGATGGCTGTGGGAGGAGTGCTGAAAGCCCAGGAATCAACCTCCTGCACAGCAAGCAGCACGATGTGTGTGTGTGGGAGCACGTCATGCTGCTGGATGTGCCGACTGCTGGTCATCAGGGAAGCAGGTATTTCAGTTTTATTTTTTTATTTTGGTGTAGCTGGAGAGGGCACTGGGGAGGACATAACTCTGTGAGGGGGCACAAAAGTGGGCATAACTACACTGCAGGGGCATATATCTGGCCATAACTACAGTGAGGGGGAACAAAAGTGGGCATAACTACAGAACTACAGTGAGGGGGTACAAACTGAACATACTACTGTGAGAGGCACAAAGATGGCATACCTACTGTGGGGGACACAAATTCGGGCATACCTACAGTGAGGGGGCACAAAGATTGGCATATCTACTGTGATGTCCACAAAGGTGGGCATGACTACTGTGAGGAGCACAAAGGTGGGCATAACTACTGTGAAGGGGTACAAAAGTGGGCATAACTACAGTGAAGGGGCACAACAGTGGGCATAACTACTGTGATGGGCACAAAGGTGGGCAAAACTACAGTGAAGGGCCACAAGGAGAACATAACTATTGCGAAGGCACCATAATTTGGGCATTTATGCTTTAAAGGAGGCACAATGTGGGCATAATTACTGTGAAGGGGCACAATGTGGGCATTAGTACTGTGTGGTAGCACTAACGGGAATTGCCCTAGATTACCCAGTTATACATTGTGATGGCTCGGTCTTACAGAGCCAGCACAGCGCCCCTTCGTAAGTATTTACCAGGTGCAGTAAACATCCTTTCCTTATGTCATTATTCTTATTTCTCTATCACCACAGGGGCCTTGTTCCAGATCCAGCGGACACGCCAGTGACACCCTGGATGAGGTAGGATCAGTTGGGTCTTTCTTTTATGGCAAGAAGTATTGGTACTGCTGTGAATCCCATGATAGATTTTTTTAGGTAAGTTGGACTGGGTGAGTATAGTTATGCATTGGGCGGAGTTAGAGGAGTGGCTTAGTATAAAAAGAAATTACCGCTTAGCTTCCCCCTCTAAAAGTAAATTTGACTCCCAGGGGTGGGGGGCGCAATTCTGAACCCTTGCCCTGTGTGCCAGAAAGCCTAGTTACACTTTTGGCTTCAGGCTCTCACTGCACAGCGTGGAAACCACCCATGTCTTCTCGTCACCACATTGCCTGAAGAACAGCCACGCCAGGGAATTGCCTTGAGCTGGCTTTGGTGTTCTCTGTCCCTCTGTGCGGTGGGAAGTAGCAAACATACTGGCTAAGGGCCGGCTGCTGTGGTTTTGCACCCTTCTCCCTCTTGTGCTGGGCGGCTGGTGCTGTGTGACCACCACCTCTTCCTCCAAACTGCACATGTCACTCAGCTGACCTTGATTCTATGTGGGGTCTAGGACCTCATCATCCTCCACATCATCTTCCACCCACTCCTCACCCCTGCCCTCCTTGCCGGTTTGCACACTGCAGAAAGCCGCAGCAGTTGACACCTGTGTTTCGTCATCATTAGAGATGTGAGAATTTTTCAAAATTTCGATTCAGCTGATTAGCGAATTTTACAAAAAAAATTGCTTTGTGACGAATTACTTTGTCACAAAGTGCATTTTTTTGTAAGTAGTGGGTGCAATGACAGGGAGCTGCGATAGTGATGCCCCCCGTCATTGTACCCATCAGATGCCGCGTTCATACATGATCGCGGCATCTGAGTGTAAAAACAGTGTGAAATTAACATAAAAAATGTAATCAAACTTACCGCATCTATTTGCTCGCAACGGGCCAGCCACCGCCATCTTGCTTGAAGATCTGACGCGAATTCTCGCGCAACGCGAGATTATGTTGTCCCGCAGGCCAACGTGCTGATGTCATATGTCATCATGCACGGGATTTCGGCCTAGATCTTCAAATACAATGGCGGCTGGCGGCCCATCGCAAGCAAATGGAGGAGGTAAGAATGAATTTTTTTGTTTTATACTATTTCGGGTTAAATCAATTCGATCACACGAAGCACGAGGACATTTTGCTTCAAGACAAATCTAATTTATCCTGAAATTTGGATTAAATTCCACTTCGTAGGATTCGATTTGCTCATCTCTTGTCATCATCATCAGAGACATGCTGCGGTGGTCCTCACCACGTCCTCATCCTCAAACGTAAGCGGTTGGGCATCAGTGTACTCAATCTCTCTCCACTTCTGGGGCAGGGCTAGGTGGATGGCCCACGGAACCCCCGCCAGCAGAGTCATCAAAAAGCATAAGTGACTGCTGCATGACTTTAGGGCTCAGACTGCTTGGCTGATGTACAAGGAGTTGAGGTGGAAGACAGATGCCCATGGGCCGCCAGTGACAACTCTGCTATTTCAGCAGGGGACCGGTTGGAAGACAATGTGCAGGAACTGGAGGCACTGTCAGCCATCCAATCTAATACCGCCTCTGGCCTCACCATTCGTAGAGCAATATTCGGGCCTACAAAATGATGCAGAACGTCCTGTCACCTGTGTGCACCAGAGAAAGGTGATTAATTTGGGTGCATAGCTGGCACAGATCGACAACATCCTCACCCTGCAGCAGGGGTATTGCAAGGATGGGGGGGTGGGGGGACGTTAGGGGAGGAGTGTAGGGTTTAAAAGGGGCAGCGGGAGGCGGGATCAGGGTCATCTCGTGCCGGACAACAGTCTTTCAGCAGCCCCTGTCCTGCTGCTGCGTTACCTCTTTAGTGACTGACCTTTTTTCCCGAAGATGTCTTCTGTCGATGCTTTGCTGGCGCAGCTCCGGGCGGCAGCTAAGAGCCAGGGACCCGAATGGCTTCAGGCGATGGTTCAAGGCTTGCTTCCGGGGTCAGGGGATTCGGCCTCCACAGCCCTCCCTATTCGCCGGCCGCGGAGGACCAGGCCTCCGGCACGCCTAAGTCCGGAGGAGACCCCGAGGGTCCGGCGCCGGGTACGGAGCCCCACCAGGGACCCTCCGGCACGCGCCGCAGGTAGGAGCAGTAGAGCCGGGCGGTCGCGTGCCGGGAGGAATCCGGTCTTACGGCGGGGCCCTGGGCAGGAGAGACCTGACATCTCCACCCCTGAATCAAGCGACGTGGGAGCGGGACCAGGATCGGCAGGTGGGCCAGGGCGGGCTCACCTGGCATGCCGTGGGAGTGAAGTCCGGGATCCATCTGGGGGACGGCGTGGTCAAGATGGCTGCCGGGAGCAGGATTCTCTGATCGGGTAGCGCGGAGCTGGCTCAGCATCGACGTCTTCTGGGGAAATGGTGGCCTCCAGTGGTCGAGCTGCAGTATTGCAGGCTCCAGTGTCAGTTTCAGCCGGGGAAATGGCGGCCTCTAGTGGGCGAGCTGCGGAACTGCAGGCTCTGGGATCTCAAGCAGCAAGAGTGGGCACTGGTAGTGCTGAAGATTGGAGAGTGTCCAGAGGGGAGATCAGCGCCGGTCAAGATCCACGACATCACGTTCCGGCTGGTGGAATCACAGCGTCCACGCAGCCAGGTGAGATTCAAGGGGAATCAGCATTAGCGGTGGCTTGTGTTGGGGGGGGGGGGTCCTGGGGTCGGGGGGGGGGCCCACAGGGATCTGTTGCGGGGGGATTAGAGGCATTGTTAGGGGGGTTGAGGGATTTAGTGAAGGGGTTGGTAAATGTGGGGCCAGGGACAGGGTCACCGGTGGCGGCCTGGGGTATACAAGGGGCAGGGTCCGGGGGTCAGGGGCAGACGCCTGGGTCTGTTGGGCCGGTGGACAAGACCAGTGTTAGAGATAAGGAAGCGAATACGGAAAAGGATGGGGTGGAACCACGGTTGGACGATGGGGCGAGAGGGGAGGTGTACGTTTGTTTTGAAGGGCCGCTGGGGGCTCACCTTAAGTCAGAGTTGAAGGAAAAAATATGGAAGGGGGATTACGTGGACATATTCTCATTGCTCCCACTAGAACGGTTTAATTTGGATAGAGATAGGAGGGAGGATAAGAAGAAGGAGGATGAGGACAGGCGGCGATGCCGTTTGATTCCGCAGACTTTCTCGAACTGGATGCAGGCGTTCGTGATCCTGGCCAGTGTCATTGGGGAAAAGGCGCCGGAAAATTGTTCCGCGCTTTTCTGTTACCTGGATGCAATAGGGGAGGCTTATCGGACATATGGGGGGATGGGATGGTTGAGGTACGATGAGCAATTTAGACAACGAAAAGCGGCTCGGTCCACCATCCGGTGGGACCATAAGGACATCGGTTTGTAGATGAGGGTGATGGCTCCGGTCAGGGGGGGGCAGTCCTTTCCAGGGGGAGCCGGGGGTTCTGGGCAAGTGGAACGCTCGGCGGCCTCGCAAAAGGGTTTATGCTTCCTGTTCAATGAAGGGGGATGTAAGTATGGGGACAAGTGCAAGTTCAAGCACGAATGTTCCTCATGTGGAGGGAGTCATGGAGCACAGCGGTGCTTCAGGGGTCGAAAAGGGAAGGGTTGGAGCGATTCGGCTGGAAAAGGGGCAGACGCCCATCCGGGTAACCGAGATGGCGCCCTTCCTAAATAGGTATCCGAATGTGGCAGTGGCGGGTTTTTTGTTGTCAGGTTTTGAGGAGGGTTTTCGTATCCCGTTCGTGGAGGGGGAAATTTTGCAAGAGTCTAAGAACTTGAGGTCGGCGAGGGAGCTTCCAGGGGTGGTGACGGAAAAATTAACCAAAGAGGTGGCATTGGGTCGCATGGCAGGCCCCTTCAAGGATCTGCCGATGCCGGATTTGCGGGTATCGCCGTTGGGGGTTGTACCGAAGAGGGTACCTAATAAGTTTTGCTTGATACATCACCTATCATTTCCGAAGGGAGGTTCGCTTAATGACGGTATCGCGCCAGAGTTGTGTTCGGTTGTGTATACGTCGTTTGATGAGGCGGTTCGTTGGGTTCGGTTTTATGGACAAGGGGCTTTGCTGGCGAAAGTAGATATTGAGGCGGCGTTCCGTATTCTACTGGTTCATCCGGATTGTCAGCACTTGTTGGGTTGTTTTTGGGACGGGGGTTTTTTCGTGGATCGCTGTTTGCCCATGGGTTGTTCGGTTTCATGTTCCTATTTTGAGAAGTTTAGTACATTTTTGGAATGGGTGGCGAGGGATTGGTCGGGTTGGGGTTCTATTATCCATTATTTGGACGATTTTTTGTTTATTGGGCCGCCGGGGTCGAAGGGGTGCTCTGTGATGCTGCATTCGTTCGAAGTTATGGCGCGACTGTTTGGGGTTCCTTTGGCGTCAGAAAAGACAGAGGGTCCTGCGACTGCTCTGAGTTTTCTGGGGATAGTCATTGATACAGTGGCTATGGAATGTCGGTTGCCGGACGACAAGGTTGAGGATTTGGAGGGGTGCTCGCGGCGGCCTGTGGGCGGAGGAAGCTGCGTCTGCGGGAATTGCAGTCCTTGCTGGGAAAACTCAACTTTGCCTGTCGGATTATGCCCATGGGGCGGATTTTTTGTAGAAGGTTGGCACAGGCGACAGCAGGAGTTCAGGCCCCTAATCACTTTGTACGGCTTACCCGTGAACTCCGGGGGGACTTGTGGGTGTGGGCTTCCTTTTTGAAACGGTATAACGGCCGGTCTTTGTGGATGGCGGAGGGGGTGTTGGCAGCGGATCTTGACCTTTTTACGGATGCGGCTGGGGGGTGCGGGTTTGGGGCGTACTTACAAGGTCATTGGTGTGTAGGGGAGTGGCCTGTGCAATGGCAGGAGGAGGGCTGTTTAAAAAATCTGGTGTTGCTGGAACTCTTTCCCATTGTGGTAGCGGTGTCCGTTTGGGGGGAACATTTCAGGAACAGGAAGGTGCGATTCCACTGTGATAATTTGGGGGTTGTGGAGGCCATTAACCGTGTTTCGGCCTCGTCACCGCCGGTTGTCTGTTTGCTTCAACATTTGGTTTTGAGTTGCTTGTCGTTGAATGCTTGGATTGTAGCGTCCCATGTACCAGGGGTGAGTAACTCAATTGCGGATGCTTTGTCTCGTTTTCAGTGGGAGCGTTTCCGGGTGCTGGCACCAGAAGCGGACGTGCAAGGAACGAGTTTCCCGCAGGAACTGTGGAAGCTGCCATTTGGTCGGCTGGCGACTTGGTGAGGGGATCCCTGTCGGGGGGGAGTTGGGCGGCGTATGACAGGGCTTGGGGATTATGGGAGGAATGGAGGGAGCATTTTCATGGGTGTGGGTTGGAGGAAGGGGCTATGATGTTGCTTTTTGTGGGGCACTGCAGAGAGTAGGGATGGTCAGTGTCCAGAATGAGAAAGTTTATGGCAGGGGTGGCTTTTGGTTGTAAGGGTCGGGATATAGTGGATGTGACTAAATCATTCTGGGTATTGCAGGCTTTGAAGGGTTGGAGGAGGCGGGCACCGGGTGGGGATCGGCGCAGGCCGGTTTCCTTCGAGTTGTTAGGGGAGATATTGGAGCAGTTGGAAAAGGTCTGTGTATCAGTGAGTGAAGTTAGGCTGTTTAAGTTGGCTTTTTCGTTGGCTTTCTTTGGTGCGTTGCGCATTGGAGAATTGGTTAGCCTGAGTAAGTGCAGAGCAGGGGGACTGCAGGGTGAGGACGTGGTTTTATTTCAGGACAGGGTGGAGTTTGTTATTCGGCGGTCGAAAACTGATCAGTTGGGCCGGGGTTGTCGGGTGGTTTTATATCAGGTGGCGGGGTCGGATGCGTGCCCAGTTCAGTGTCTTAGGAATTTTTGGGGGCAGGAGGTTGGGGGGAGCGGACCGTTGTTGGTACACGATGACGGGTCCTTCCTTTCTAGATTCCAGTTTATAGCGGTATTTCGAGCATGTTTAAAAGGGCTGGGCAGTAGAGTTGAGCGAACACCTGGATGTTCGGGTTCGACGAGTTCGGCCGAACTTTCGAAAAATGTTCGGGTTCGGGATCCGAACTCGACCCGAACTTCATCCCGAACCCGAACCCCATAGAAGTCAATGGGGACCCGAACTTTTGGGCACTAAAAAGGCTGTAAAACACACCCGGAAAGGGCTAGAGGGCTGCAAAAGGCAGCAAAATGTAGTTAAATCCCCTGCAAACAAATGTAGATAGGGAAATGATGAGTTAACATAAAATAAATAAAAATTAAACAATATTAATTGGAGTGAGGTCCCATAGCACAGAATCAGGCTTCAAGTCACCCACCAATGGAGAAGGTCACTTACTATTATTTTGACCACAGCACCCAGACAAAGGAGAGAGGTCCCACAGCAGAGAACCAGGCATCATATCACCCACCACAGGAGTAGGCCACCATTTAGTTACTTTGACCCCTACACCCAGACGGAGGAGAGAGGTTACACAGCAGAGAATCAGGCATTTAGATCACCCACCACAGGAGTAGGCCACCATTGAATCAGACCCCGGCAACCATGTCAGATGGCACAAGCATAAGCTTTATATCAATCAGCACAGGAGAAGGCGACTTTGACAGACTTTGACCCCTACACCCGGACGGAGGAGAGAGGTTTCAAAGCAGAGAATCAGGCATTTAGATCACCCACCACAGGAGTAGGCCCCAATTTAATGGGACCCCGGCAACCATGTCAGATGGCACAACCATCAGCTTCATATCAATCAGCACAGGAGAAGGCGACTTTGAAAGACTTTGACCCCTACACCCAGACGGAGGAGAGAGGTTTCACAGCAGAGAATCAGGCATTTAGATCACCCACCACAGGAGTAGGCCCCCATTGAATCAGACCCTGGCAACCATGTCAGATGGCACAACCATCAGCTTTATATCAATCAGCACAGGAGAAGGCGACTTTGAAAGACTTTGACCCCTACACCCAGATGGAGGAGAGAGGTTTCACAGCAGAGAATCAGGCATCATATCAACCACCACAGGAGAAGCCACCATTTAGTTACTTTGACCCCTGCACCCAGGAAGAGGAGAGAGGCACCACAGCACATATTCTGGCATCATATCAGCCACCACAGGAGAAGCCACCATTGAGTTACTTTGACCCCCGCACCCAGGAAGAGGAGAGAGGCACCACAGCACATATTCTGGCATCATATCAGCCACCACAGGAGAAGCCACCATTGAGTTACTTTGACCCCCGCACCCAGGAAGAGGAGAGAGGCACCACAGCACATATTCTGGCATCATATCAGCCACCACAGGAGAAGCCACCATTTAGTTACTTTGACCCCTTCACCCAAACAGAGGAGAGAGGTTCCACATCAGAGAATCAGGCATCATATCAACCACCACAGGAGTAGGCCACAATTTAGTTTATTTGACCCCTGCACCCAGGAAGAGGAGAGAGGCCCCACAGCACATATTCTGGCATCATATCACACACCACAGGAGAAGGCCTCTTTCAGTGATTTAGGCCTTTGGACCCAGACAGAGGAGAGAGGTCAGAGATTAGCTTCATATCCCCCAGCACAGCAGAAGACCGCTTTATTTGACTTAGGCCTCAGCACCCAGACAGAAGACAGAGGTAGCATGGCAGAGGTTATGGCTTCATGTCACCCGTTAGTTTAACCGGCCACTTTCATCTGGTTAGGCCCCGGCGCCCAGACAGAGAAGAGTTTCATTCAACTGTGGGTTTCATAAAATTTGTATCAAATAAAGAAGTGGCCCGTAGCACAACAAGACATGTTTTAGGCAGTTAATAAGGACTACTCTGCACAAGGGAGGGACAGGTCCTGTGGGATCCATGCCTGGTTCATCTTTATGAAGGTCAGCCTGTCCACGTTGGCTGTGGACAGGCGGCTGCGCTTGTCAGTAATGACGCCCCCTGCCGTGCTGAATACGCGTTCAGATAAAACGCTGGCCGCCGGGCAGGAAAGCACCTCCAAGGCATAACATGCTAACTCTGGCCACGTGGACAATTTCGAAACCCAGTAGTTGAATGGGGCCGAACCATCCGTCAGGATGTGGAGGGGTGTGCAGACATACTGTTCAACCATGTTAGTGAAATGCTGCCTCCTGCTAACACGTTCCGTATCAGGTGTCGGTGCAGATAGCTGTGGCGTGGAGACAAAACTTTTCCACATTTCTGCCATGCTAACCCTGCCCTCAGATGAGCTGGCCGTGACACAGCTGCGTTGGCGACCTCTTGCCACTCCTCTGCCTTCACCTTCCACCTGTTCCCCTGTGACATGTGGGAATGCTCTCAAGAGCGCCTCTATCAGCGTGCGCTTGTACTCGCGCATCTTACGGTCGCGCTCCAGTTCAGGAATTAAAGTGGGCACATTGTCTTTATACCGGGGATCCAGCAGGGTGGCCACCCAGTAGTCTGCACACGTTAAAACGTGGGCAACTCTGCTGTCGTTGCGCAGGCATTGGAGCATATATTCGCTCATGTGGGCCAGGCTACCCATGGGTAAGGACAAGCTGTCCTCTGTGGGAGGCGTATCGTCATCGTCCACCGTATCCCCCCAGCCACGCACCAGTGATGGGCCTGGGCTGCCACCCCGCTGTGAACTTGCGTCATCCTCGTCCCCCTCCACCTCCTCATCCTCCTCGTCCTCCAGTACAGTGCCTTGGCTGGCGACTTGTGAACCTGTCCTCTGCTGCTTAAACAAACCTCCCTCTGAGCCACTTCGAACAGACTGGCCCGAAAGTGTTAGAAACGAGCCCTCATCCTCCTCCTCCTCCTCCACCTGGGCCACCTCCTCTAACATCATTGCCCTAAGTGTTTTCTCAAGGAGACATAGAAGTGGTATTGTAACGCTGATAACAGTGTCATCGCCACTGGCCATGTTGGTGGAGTACTCGAAACAGCGCAGCAGGGCACACAGGTCTCGCATGGAGGCCCAATCATTGGTGGTGAAGTGGTGCTGTTCGGCAGTACGACTGACGCGAGCGTGCTGCAGCTGAAACTCCACTATGGCCTGCTGCTGCTCGCACAGTCTCTCCAGCATGTGCAAGGTGGAGTTCCACCGGGTGGGCACGTCGCATATGAGGCGGTGAGCGGGAAGGCCGAAGTTCCGCTGTAGCGCAGACAGGCGAGCAGCGGCAGGATGTGAACGGCGGAAGCGCGCACAGACGGCCCGCACTTTATGCAGCAGCTCTGACATGTTGGGGTAGTGGTGAATGAACCTCTGCACCACCAAGTTCAGCACATGCGCCAGGCAAGGGATGTGCGTCAAACCGGCTAGTCCCAGAGCTGCCACGAGATTTCGCCCATTATCGCATACCACCAGGCCTGGCTTGAGGCCCACCGGCAGAAACCACTCGTCGGTCTGTTGTTCAATACCCCGCCACAACTCCTTTGCGCTGTGGGGCCTGTCCCCCAAACATATGAGTTTCAGAATGGCCTGCTGACGTTTACCCCGGGCTGTGCTGAAGTTGGTGGTGAAGGTGTGTGGCTGACCGGATGAGCTGGTGGAAGCAGTGGAGGAGGAAGCCGAGTAGGAGGAGGAGGCTACAGGAGGCAGAGAATGATGCCCTGCGATCCTAGGGGGCGGAAGGACGTGCGACAAGGAACTGTCCGCCGGGGGCCCAGCCGCCACTACATTCATCCAGTGTGCAGTTAGTGAGATATAGCGTCCCTGGCCGTGCTTACTGGTCCACGTATCTGTGGTTAGGTGGACCTTGCCACAAATGGCGTTGCGCAGTGCACACTTGATTTTATCGGACACTTGCATGTGCAGGGAAGGCACGGCTGTCTTGGAGAAGTAGTGGCGGCTGGGAACCACATACTGCGGGACAGCCATGGCCATCAGCTGTTTGAAGCTGTCTGTGTCCACCAGCCGGAATGACAGCATTTCAAAGGCCAGCAGTTTAGAAATGCTGGCGTTCAGGCCAAGGGCTCGAGGGTGACTCGGGGGGAATTTGCGCTTCCTCTCTAAGGTTTGAGATATTGAGAGCTGAACGCTGCTGTGTGATATAGTGGAGACGCTAGTTGACGGTGGCGGTGGTGGTGGTGTCGGTGGCACATCCTCCCTCTGTTTGCTGCTCGGCAGGTGGCAACATTCCTCTCGAGGCGGAAGCCGAGGCAGCAGCGGTAGAGGGAGCAGGGGGAGCCTCAGCGAGTGCCTGGTTTTTAAGGTGTGTACCCCACTGCAGTTCATGCTTTGCATGTAGATGCCTGGTCATGCAGGTTGTGCTGAGGTTCAGAACGTTAATGCCTCGCCTCAGGCTCTGATGGCAGAGCGTGCAAGTCACTCGGGTCTTGTCGGTAGGACATTGTTTAAAGAAGTGCCATGCCAGGGAACTCTTTGAAGCTGCCTTTGTGGGGCTGGGTCCCTGTTGGCGATGTCCAGTAGCAGGCGAACTCTGGGGGCAGCGGCTCGTCTGCTTTGGCCCCCTGCTCCCTCTTTGGCTTCGCTGTTGTCTCGGTCTCACCACTACCTCTTCCTCTGAACTGTGAAAGTCATCGCCACGACCTTCAGTCCATGTGGGGTCTAAGACCTCATCGTCCTCTGCATCGTCTTCCACCCAGTCTCCCTCCCTGACCTCCTCCTGTTCAGTCTGCACACTGCAAAAAGACGCGGCAGTGGGCACCTGTGTTTCGTCATCATCAGAGAGTCGGTGACTCTGCTGTGGTGGTATTCCCATGTCCTCTTCATCTGGAGACATAAGTGGTTGTGCGTCAGTGCATGGTATGTCTTCCTCCACTGGGGAAGGGCTAGGTGGACGCCCCTGGGAAACCCTGGAAGCAGAGTCTTCAAACAGAAGAAGAGACTGCTGCATAACTTGTGGCTCAGACCGTTTCCCTGATATGCTTGGGGGTGATGTGACAGACTGATGGGCTTGGTTTTCAGGTGCCACCTGTGCGCTTTCCGCAGAAGACTGGGTGGAAGACCATGTGGTGAACGTGCTGGAAGCACTGTCGGCCACCCAATCGATTAATGCCTGTACCTGCTCAGGCCTTACCATCCTAAGAGCGGCATTGGGCCCCACGAGATATTGCGGTACATTCTGCCGGCTAGTTGAGGGAGTTCGTTCCCTACTGTGTGCGCCTGGGGCCGAACGGCCACGTCCTCTACCAGCAACAGAGGCTCCACGGACACCACCACGACCGTGTCCTCGTCCCTTAATAGTATTTTTCTTCATTGTTGCGATTCAACTCGCACCACAATGAAATATATTATTTTTTATAAGCAAAATCCCCTCACTGGAATACTTTCAGTCTTTTGACTGTATGGATTACAGATGGAATGACTGTTATATGTGAGTACCGCTTTCTTTGACAGATTCTAGTATGGGTACATATATGTTTTCCCAACCCCAGCACATTAGTTTGCTAATTCCAGATGTATGAAACGCAGGCCTAACTGTATCTAGTATATTGAACGCCAGATAAACTAACTTGGCCTTTTTTAAATAAAAAAAATCCCCTCACTGGAATACTTTCAGTCTTTTGACTGTATGGATTACAGATGGAATGACTGTTATATGTGAGTACCGCTTTCTTTGACAGATTCTAGTATGGGTACATATATGTTTTCCCAACCCCAGCACATTAGTTTGCTAATTCCAGATGTATGAAACGCAGGCCTAACTGTATCTAGTATATTGAACGCCAGATAAACTAACTTGGCCTTTTTTAAATAAATAAAAAATTCCCTCACTGGAATACTTTCAGTCTTTTGACTGTATGGATTACAGATGGAATGACTGTTATATGTGAGTACCGCTTTCTTTGACAGATTCTAGTATGGGTACATATATGTTTTCCCAACCCCAGCACATTAGTTTGCTAATTCCAGATGTATGAAACGCAGGCCTAACTGTATCTAGTATATTGAACGCCAGATAAACTAACTTGGCCTTTTTTAAATAAAAAAAATTCCCTCACTGGAATACTTTCAGTCTTTTGACTGTATGGATTACAGATGGAATGACTGTTATATGTGAGTACCGCTTTCTTTGACAGATTCTAGTATGGGTACATATATGTTTTCCCAACCCCAGCACATTAGTTTGCTAATTCCAGATGTATGAAACGCAGGCCTAACTGTATCTAGTATATTGAACGCCAGATAAACTAACTTGGCCTTTTTTAAATAAAAAAAATTCCCTCACTGGAATACTTTCAGTCTTTTGACTGTATGGATTACAGATGGAATGACTGTTATATGTGAGTACCGCTTTCTTTGACAGATTCTAGTATGGGTACATATATGTTTTCCCAACCCCAGCACATTAGTTTGCTAATTCCAGATGTATGAAACGCAGGCCTAACTGTATCTAGTATATTGAACGCCAGATAAACTAACTTGGCCTTTTTTAAATAAAAAAAATTCCCTCACTGGAATACTTTCAGTCTTTTGACTGTATGGATTACAGATGGAATGACTGTTATATGTGAGTACCGCTTTCTTTGACAGATTCTAGTATGGGTACATATATGTTTTCCCAACCCCAGCACATTAGTTTGCTAATTCCAGATGTATGAAACGCAGGCCTAACTGTATCTAGTATATTGAACGCCAGATAAACTAACTTGGCCTTTTTTAAATAAAAAAAATTCCCTCACTGGAATACTTTCAGTCTTTTGACTGTATGGATTACAGATGGAATGACTGTTATATGTGAGTACCGCTTTCTTTGACAGATTCTAGTATGGGTACATATATGTTTTCCCAACCCCAGCACATTAGTTTGCTAATTCCAGATGTATGAAACGCAGGCCTAACTGTATCTAGTATATTGAACGCCAGATAAACTAACTTGGCCTTTTTTAAATAAATAAAAAATTCCCTCACTGGAATACTTTCAGTCTTTTGACTGTATGGATTACAGATGGAATGACTGTTATATGTGAGTACCGCTTTCTTTGACAGATTCTAGTATGGGTACATATATGTTTTCCCAACCCCAGCACATTAGTTTGCTAATTCCAGATGTATGAAACGCAGGCCTAACTGTATCTAGTATATTGAACGCCAGATAAACTAACTTGGCCTTTTTTAAATAAAAAAAATTCCCTCACTGGAATACTTTCAGTCTTTTGACTGTATGGATTACAGATGGAATGACTGTTATATGTGAGTACCGCTTTCTTTGACAGATTCTAGTATGGGTACATATATGTTTTCCCAACCCCAGCACATTAGTTTGCTAATTCCAGATGTATGAAACGCAGGCCTAACTGTATCTAGTATATTGAACGCCAGATAAACTAACTTGGCCTTTTTTAAATAAAAAAAATTCCCTCACTGGAATACTTTCAGTCTTTTGACTGTATGGATTACAGATGGAATGACTGTTATATGTGAGTACCGCTTTCTTTGACAGATTCTAGTATGGGTACATATATGTTTTCCCAACCCCAGCACATTAGTTTGCTAATTCCAGATGTATGAAACGCAGGCCTAACTGTATCTAGTATATTGAACGCCAGATAAACTAACTTGGCCTTTTTTAAATAAAAAAAATTCCCTCACTGGAATACTTTCAGTCTTTTGACTGTATGGATTACAGATGGAATGACTGTTATATGTGAGTACCGCTTTCTTTGACAGATTCTAGTATGGGTACATATATGTTTTCCCAACCCCAGCACATTAGTTTGCTAATTCCAGATGTATGAAACGCAGGCCTAACTGTATCTAGTATATTGAACGCCAGATAAACTAACTTGGCCTTTTTTAAATAAAAAAAATTCCCTCACTGGAATACTTTCAGTCTTTTGACTGTATGGATTACAGATGGAATGACTGTTATATGTGAGTACCGCTTTCTTTGACAGATTCTAGTATGGGTACATATATGTTTTCCCAACCCCAGCACATTAGTTTGCTAATTCCAGATGTATGAAACGCAGGCCTAACTGTATCTAGTATATTGAACGCCAGATAAACTAACTTGGCCTTTTTTAAATAAAAAAAATTCCCTCACTGGAATACTTTCAGTCTTTTGACTGTATGGATTACAGATGGAATGACTGTTATATGTGAGTACCGCTTTCTTTGACAGATTCTAGTATGGGTACATATATGTTTTCCCAACCCCAGCACATTAGTTTGCTAATTCCAGATGTATGAAACGCAGGCCTAACTGTATCTAGTATATTGAACGCCAGATAAACTAACTTGGCCTTTTTTAAATAAAAAAAATTCCCTCACTGGAATACTTTCAGTCTTTTGACTGTATGGATTACAGATGGAATGACTGTTATATGTGAGTACCGCTTTCTTTGACAGATTCTAGTATGGGTACATATATGTTTTCCCAACCCCAGCACATTAGTTTGCTAATTCCAGATGTATGAAACGCAGGCCTAACTGTATCTAGTATATTGAACGCCAGATAAACTAACTTGGCCTTTTTTAAATAAAAAAAATTCCCTCACTGGAATACTTTCAGTCTTTTGACTGTATGGATTACAGATGGAATGACTGTTATATGTGAGTACCGCTTTCTTTGACAGATTCTAGTATGGGTACATATATGTTTTCCCAACCCCAGCACATTAGTTTGCTAATTCCAGATGTATGAAACGCAGGCCTAACTGTATCTAGTATATTGAACGCCAGATAAACTAACTTGGCCTTTTTTAAATAAAATAAAAATTCCCTCACTGGAATACTTTATGGCTTTTCACTGTATGGATTACAGGTGGACTGGTATTAGTAGGGGTGACACAAGCACACCCAAGTCCCTGATGTAGGATTTCTATGGCACAGACCACTATTACAAGTGATTAATGGACGTTGGGAGAGATTGTGCTGCAGCACTAGTCCCAAGATGGCCGCCGCCTATCAGCCCAGTAACATGTGCCACAAAATGGTCTGCACAACCTTTAAAAAAAATAGCCTTGGACTGTGCTGCTAAATCGCTATTGGTCTGAATCCCAGGTGTAGATGTCTGACTTGTTTGGAGCTTTGGAATGCACACTGTGGCAGCTTCTGCTGCAGCACTACAAGTCGCAAAATGGCGGCCGGCGGTCAGCCCAGGTACATGTGGATGGAAAAATCACTCTGGCCACTCTAAAAATAGCCAATCCCTATCAAAAAAGCAGCTCAGCTGCAGTTGTTCAGATGAATCACAGGTGGAGGAGAGAAATTTGCTTCCAGTTATTCAATTATCCCTGCCTATTCTCGCCCTAGCATCAGCTGCGTCTATCCCTGTTCTATTCACATCGGGAGTGAGCACGTCCCGACGTGCGCACAAGCTTATAAAGAGGCTGAGTCACATGCTGCACTTGGCCAATCACAGCCTTGCCAATAGTAGGCATGGCTGCGATGGCATCTTAGGGCAAGTAGTATGATGCATGTTGATTGGCTGCTTTGCAGCCTTTCAAAATGCGCCAAAATACATGCCGAACGACGAACCCGAACCCGAACTTTTACGAAAAAGTTCGGGTTCGGGTCCGTGTCACGAACACCCCAAAATTCGGTACGGACCCGAACTATGCTCGAACTGTTCGCTCAACACTACTGGGCAGGGATCCAGCGTTGTTTAGGGGGCATTCATTCCGGATTGGTGCTGCCACCAAGGCGGCTAGGAGAGAATTGAGTGAAGAGGCCATTCGCCGCATTGGGCGATGGGAGTCGCTGCGGTTCCGGTCCTATGTTAGGCCGGCGTTGTTATAACCGGGGGGGCAGGAGGATGTTAGTGTTGTTGGGCTGAGGGAACGGGTGGGGAGCTGTTCTTTGCTGCCCGGTTGACGTATTTTATTTTGTGCTTCTTACAGGTGGTGTGGCGTGCCTGGTGTGGATTATGGGGCACTCGTACGTGTTTTGGGGAGCGTTGCGAGCAGCAGTCAGGCCGGATGGAAGGCAGTTGGGCTTTTCTAGGGAGGTGGCGGTGGTTCGTTGGTTGGGGATTAGAGGTATGTTGTGGAGCCGGGTTCTCCCAGAATTTTATAATTTTACCAGGTTAGACTCGTATCCGGGGGTTTTGGTGTTACACGTAGGGGGTAACGATTTGGGGGGCGCCCTTTTCGTGAGCTTACGAGGGACATAAAGTTTGATTTGCTGCGTTTGTGGGCTCAGTGTCCTGGTATGGTTACGGTCTGGTCAGATATGGTGCCGCGTAAGCAGTGGAGAGACGCTAGGTCGGTAGAGAGGTTGAACAAAGCCCGGATAAAGGTTAATAGGGCAGTGGGCCGGTTTGTGGTGAGGAATGGTGGTGTTGCAGTCCGGCATAGGGAGCTGGAGGCGGGAGAGGGGGCTTTTTGGAGGGCAGATGGGGTTCATTTAAACACGGTGGTTATCGACCTGTGGTGTTCAGGAATACAGGATGGAATCGAGGTGGCTCTGCGGGTGTGGCGGGACGCAAGGAGGTGAGGCGTCACCCCCTTGGGTCGTGGCGGGGGTGGGTCCTTGGAGTTGGTGGTTATGGTGGCTCTGGCGTAGTGGGGAGGGAGCCAAAGGGGCTCTGGACTCCCCAGGTATTGGATGTTTGGGTGTGATATGGCGGGTATCTGCCCCACGGTTGTTGCCCATGGTTACCGGTTCTGCCTCCGAGCTGGCGTTTATCGGCTGGAGGTAATTTAATTGAGGGCACGGGCTGTTATCCGTCAGGTTTTACGGGGCTCCAAGGACCCTCTCCGTGCTGGGCATGTTTCTCTGTGGTCTGGAAGTTTTTTTTGGGCGGGGGGCCTTCAGGTGGGAAGGCCTTGGATTGGTTATGTTATATGTTATTTATGCTTAAATTATTATTATTAATAAATAAATGGCTGCTGTGGCCAATAAAATCCACCAGTGGAGTTGTGTCTTTATTTGGGGAAGGAGGGGAGAGTGGGAGGTAAAACAACTTGACAATACGCTGGTCATGTTGATTGGCTGCCCGCAGCCTTTCAACAAGCTTTATTTATTATCCAAACACTGAACAGGACATTCCGGTCTGGGTTTGCTCAGCCCTAACAATTAAGGAAAGGTCTCTTCCCGAAAATTATCTGTTCTGCCAGTCTAAATTCTGCAGTACAATGTATGTCTTTGCTGCTTCTGGTGGCCAGTTAATTGGCATTTACCATATGTGTCCCATAACTGTGTCCCATAAGACCATTTCAAGCCCTAGATCATGGCAGTACTGGGTTTCAATCCTGTGAGCAATCCTAGTTTTGCTACATATACCAGTTTCAATGTCTTAATTCCCTCCTTTTGTTTGGTGTTGCCTAGGTCAGTTGAACATTGCTTTTCTTAACACTGGTTGCATTCCTGCATTTGTAGCACCTTTTGACTAATGCATTGTTCACTATGCTTTTCTTTTGTATGTGCAATTTATTGGTTACTGTTAACGTTAATAAAACGTGGAAAGTTAACCTAATCATGACCCCAGATGTCATACTAGTCAGTGGAGCAGGAGGGGTGTATGGAGCGAGATCACCAGCTAATTCCGCTCCATACGTCGCAGATGCCAGCTGTGTAATACAGCTGTCACCCAACTGCAATCACAAGGATAGTAGATAAATCCTCGTCATTTAACCCCATAATTGTCTCCAATCAGTTGCTATGGCAGCCTGGGGCCTTGGGAAGGCCCTAAGGCCTTCCATAGTAAACTGTCGGTAATGCCATGCCTGCAGAGGGCTTGACAGGCACTTCTATGGGACGGCTCTGTAGTATTCAACTTTATTGGAACGAGCCAAGTGAATAGAGTCCCATAGAAGGTAATAGGACAGCTGCGTTTTCGACGGCGAGCATGTAAATAATGAAGAGTAGGCAGCGCTCGCACAGAGCATGGCCTTCTCTTTAACCAGCTGATCTGAGGATAGGTCATCAATATGAAAATCCAGGAAAAGCCCTTTAAGCATCAGCTTAAGGCTACATGCACACGGACATTAGGGCTCCGCACATCTGATGTTCCACACCGCAAAAAAATAGTGCATGCGCTACTTTTTTTCGGTGCGGAGCACGGCCAGAAACACCACGTAAGTACTCCGTAGTGCTTCCGTGGGGTTCCAATCCGTGCTTCCATTCCGCATCTCTGTGATTGCGGACCCATTCAAGTGAATGGGTCCACGATCCGTAATGCTGAATGCCAGTGTATTTCGGACACGCTGTATGCGGGCCGCAATACGGCCACGGGAGGCACACAGTCGTGTGCATGTAGCCTTAGAATGTGATAATTTAAAAAAGGTATAAAATGCCAACAAAAAAAAACTATTGAATGGGCTTATTATGTGCAACTGTCAAAAATCCCAATGTAAGAATGAAGTAATATTTTAAAATGGATAAATCCTCCTCAGGGTGTTGTAATTAATAACTTGCTATGGAGAGGCAAGCAGCATCTGCCAACATGGTTTTGTATGTGCCTGTGTTTAATGATGTACAAGGTTTGCAGATGCCACATTTTATCTTTTATAATCCTACATCTTACTACAGAAATTGTTATTGACTATAAAAGATTTAGTTAAATCGGCAAATATACAGTGCAATGCCTTTGCAAAAAAAAATATTTCTCCTTTCCATTTCATATATGTTACAGATTATAACTAAACAGTCCTTCCCAGATTCATAGGGATGAAGACATTATCACTTCTGCCAGAAAATTAATAACAAGCAGCAACCGTATTCAGACCTCGTTAGGAAAATGATACTTACTTTGCTAATATCTTCTTCATGCCCAAGGGTATGCCGGTACAACAAATGGCAATTTATATTTTTTCACTATATAATGTATTAAAGTGAAATTGTTATATTTATGTTTTGAAAATGTGTAAAGGGGTATTCCTATCATTGAATGTTATGTCACATCGCTAAGACATATTATTTATTTTCTGGTCATTGGGGGTCCAACATCCAGTGAATAACTCGACTGTGTTCTCATTGTCTTTTCTATTTCACAGGGGCAGTCTTAGCCACCTACTGTCGAGAAAATTGCATTATGGCCCTTATTTATGCAATGTTTTGTTACAGGGAAAAACTGAGGAGGAGCCACAAAACCTCTGCACTATATTCTAAATTAATCAAATTTGTTACGAAATTCAGGAAAAATTTGGATTCCAATTTTAAACTTTTGTGAGTTGTTTAGAAGGTATTGTTCAAACTGTCATCTTCCATTTTACAGATCAGAAAACAGCACAGTGGGGAAGATGAAAGATGATCACATGACCGAGGGTGTTGCCCTGGAACGCTTGCCCACGATTCCGCAGTCAGTATCAGTTCTGAAGTTCTCAGTGCATTTTGATTTCTCCAGTGTAATTGTGACTGGTAGCCTGTGTTTAAATCCTGGTACAAGACTGACAGGGAGTGGCTGTAGTATCTCTGCCTCTCCTTCCTCTCCCAACTCAAGCATTAAAGATCCAAGCCTGCTTGAGGTCCTGCTGGAAAATACACCCTTCAAGGAATTGATTGAGGGGTGTAGTGAGGGCTTTGACCCAACAGGCGTTTCATAGAATTAATAGAAACACTGAAATAAAAGAATTACATTTTTTCAATAATATGATTTGATTTTGCCCCAGATTTTCACCGCAGGGCTAAGAAGGGAAGGAGCGTCATATGAATTTTAGAAGGCAGATTTTGCTAGAATGGTTTTCGGGTGCTGTGTTTAAACATCCCGTATATAGTGGTAAATGGCTGCTTAGGCACACTGCAGGGTTCAGAAGACAAAGAGACAAAGTAAAAATTGCTATTTCTACACAGATATGCCATCTCAATGCCCAATATATTGTGTCTAGTGTGTGCCAGTGTGAAAAGCCAGCCCTCTTATTATTACTCCATAAAAAAGCAAAAGAACCAGCTCACCTCCAAATAGAACAGGTGAACGAACCAGGGGCTGATTTCTCTTTTCCAAATAAAAAATTGGGTTGAAAGTCTAGAACTTTCGAAATATAAAATGTCTTTATTAAATATCTGGACAGTAGAAAAAATGTTAAAAACAAGTTTGCTTACATGTTTCAGGTGACCACAGCACCCTTAGTCATAGCATAAAATGTCAGAATGAGAAACAGGTTTATATCGATAAACATACACAGGTTTGCTGGGAAATGAGCATAATGGAAAACATAGAATGGATTGCACTATTATTTCAGTATAAATATACATACTGTACATATAATTAGAGATGAGCGAATTTATTAAAAGTTAGAAGAGTTAGATTCACTGAATTTCCCCCAAAAATTTCGAAGCACATTATTTTGTAAGCAGCGGGTGCAATGACAGTGAGTTGCGATAGCACTGCATCTGAGTGTAAAATGAACAGTAAAAAAAAAATTGGCACCGCCATCTTGCTTGAAGATCTCGGCCGAAAACCTGTGCCGGACGGCGTGATGAAGTAATCTCGCGCCGCACGGGATTTTCGCCTAGATCTTCAAGCAAGATGGTGGCTGGCGGCCCGTTGCGTGCAAATGGAGGAGGTAAGTTCGAATTTTTTTTTTTTATACAATTTCAGGTTAAATCGATACACTGACACAAAGCACAAGGAGATTCAGCTTCTAGACGGATCTAATTTATCCTGAAATTCGGATCGAATTCCACTTCATGGGACTCGATTCGCTCATCTCTACATACCGTATAATGTTTAAATTGCTGAGCATGTTATTTTAGCAGAACATCTAGATTAATGTCGTATCATGATGATTAGAGATGAGCAAATTTTTCAAAAATTTGATTCGCCGGTTCGCTGAATTCTTTGGGAAAAATTCTGTTTGATCCGAATAAATTTGTGGCGAACTACATTTAAAAAAATGGACTATGGACATTAAGCTTACTGGTATATAATTATCTGGTGAAGACCTAGCACTAAAGATGAGCAAATTTCTCAAAAATCGATCCAAATTTATTTTGGGCGAATTGTGTTAAAAAGCGTCTATTTCCTGGCTGCAAAGAGCCTTTATAGTGGTGTAGAACACTGTGCCTTGCAGTAACACGCATAGGGAGTCTGCTTTGATAGTGAAATAATACTGTGAGTCCGTATGACATCCAGATGACAGACGTCGCTCTTAGAATCACTCCGAACTTCAATTATTTGGTCAGTCACGGGGGCCAAAACTGACCAAATAACTCAAGTACGAACTCAGCCTTACAGGTCTGATTCCACATACAGTAGATGTCAACAAAACCTGTTCTATTAAACACTGATACAAGTAGAGTCCCCTCACAGAGTGGAGAGGGTGTCAGCAGTAAGTTTTTGTTGACGTCACTGATTAATTTGCCCTTCCTCTGATCCGCCAGAGCAATAACCCACAAAAAGGATCCTGTCTGTGGAGCATCCGCCTTCACTCGGTCAGCATTTGGTCAGTAATCCATCAGTATTGCTAATGCTGTTGTGGAAATTTTATTAGGATGTGTTTCTAATATATTGTGTATTGTCATCATGTCTCTCAGTGTCAGGGTAAACCATTGGAGTGGATATCTTCCTGTGTATGTCCTGTCATGGCTTCTGGGCGCACAGGTCTCCGTTGGCGAATGGTCCATGTGCTAAGCACTGCGCTATGGGCCGGGGGAGACTGATGTGTTCAGCAGAGCAGTGTTTTGTTGGCTGATGTATGGACGCCGGCTAGGGCCCCCGCGCAAGACGCAGATTTATTGGTTTGGCGTGGATGCATTCGTTAAGAGAACAATATATGAAAGGAACGTGTGTTTGTTGTCTCTAGTGCGCCTGATCAGCCGCTGGAGATAATGACGTTGTCCTGTAAATAAACATGCATGAGGATCATAGTAACTTTATCTGGCGTTGATCACTGAGCAAGGCTGGATAAAGTTCACTCCAATGGTAATGGTAGATTATTGTATACATGTGTTTGTTAGCTGGCTATGTTATTCTAAATGATGGTGTCTTGTCTTCCGATGTCATCACTTCCTGTATGTCATCACTCCCTGCATCCTTGTTACATGAAGTAAGTGGTCGGGTGATGGGCCGGCCCCTTTTCTATTGTTACACCTTTTGTGAGTAAACAATAAAAGTGTACAGACTGGGCGGGATCAGGGCAGTTGCTCAGAAGAACTCAAAATGGTAACACCTGTGTCTGACTCTGACTGCGGTTGAGATTTTTACCTTTCCTTACACAGTCTGATGCGAGCGGATTTCTACTATTAATATTTCTATATCAATGCCAAAAAAAACATGAGTGGATCTAAAACAGAGATGACATGTGAATGGAATATTTGCATGTCTACTGTGTTTTGTACAGACTCCTGCTTTTGGCTACCAAATCATAAGCCAATTCTGATAGGACCATACAGGCCTTACAGCTTCTACACATACAGGATCCATTGTGCGTCTAATTTTTCCTTCCTTCTGACAGATCAGAAGAAAGGTCAAATAAATGATGATGTCAGCCAGGCCGAAAGGCAAAATAATGGCCCAGTCATGAAGTGGGGAGGGTGGGAACAGCATGAGAAGTCCACAGAGTTGACCTATGACATAGTGGTGAGGTGGAAGCAGCATGAGGAGACCACAGAGTGGCCCAGTGACAGGGTCTAAAGGTGGAAGCAGTATGAGGAGGCCATCGAGTGGCATAATGACAGAGTCTGGAGGTGGAAGCAGTATGAGGAGGCCGATAGTGGCAAAATGTCTGGAGTTGGTAGTGGCCAACTGACTACATAGGATGTCTCTGTAGTATTTCAGTTTGTCCTTCCTCTCAGTGGGTGTAAAAAAGGCCCCCATTCTGGACTGGTAGCGAGGGTCCAACAAGGAGGAGAGCCACAAGTCATCCCTCTGCCAAATGGTGACAATTCGGCTGTCACTACGCAAGCAAGTGAGCATGCATCTGGCCATTTTTGCAAGTGACTCGGAGGGACTCCCTGCCTCCATCTCCACTGCATACTGCCACGGTGTGTCTGGGTCCTCTGTCTAGTCTTCCTCATTGCCCTGTTTCTCCTCTGGCTGCTCCTGCTCCTCCTCTCCTGTCACCTGAGTAGAAAAACCACCTATTTCGCTACACATTGCCTGTGCTCCAATGTCCTCCTCCCCCTTCTCCTCCTCTTCCAGTTCAGCCCGCACAGGACTCATGTGGCCGTGAGATCTAGCCGCCACATCTCCAGTCCCCTGACCAGCCATTGCTACCACCATCTGTTCCAGGACATGAAGCAATGGAATGACATCATTCATCCCGTATTCCTGACAAATAACATGGCATTTTCAAAAGATCTGAGCAAACGGCAGGTGTCATGCATGAGCTGCCACTGGCTAACATCAAAATTACACAGGGGAGTACTCCTATCCGCTTGCATCATCAAAAAATCGTTGATGGCCTTTCTCTGTTCGTATAGTCGGTCCAACATATGGAGGGTGGAATTCCAACAGGTGGAAACGTCGCATATCAGCCTATGTTGGGGGATGCCATTCTGCCGCTGCAGCTCAAGGAGGGTGTGCTTTGCGGTGTACGAGTGGCTGAAGTGCATGCAAAGTTTCCTGCCCATTTTTAGGTTGTCTTGCAGATGGGTCTCAGGAACCGCTTGACAACCAGATTGAACACGTATGCCATGCAGGGCGCATGGCTCAGCCCCCCTTGATGCAGTGCCGACACAATTTTCTTCCCATTGTCGGTCACCATGGCTCCAATTTTAAATTGTCGGGGAGAAAGCCAGGATTCGATTTCTTGATGAAGGACACAGAGCAATTCCTCCCCTGTGTGACTTTGTTCGACCAGGGAAACGAGGTGCAGAATAGCTTGACAGCGCCGTGCCCTGCACATGTGGTATGCTGGAGGGGCACTGTGACTTGTCCCTGCAGTGGAGGCTGAGGACATAGTAGAGGATGAGGAGGCAGAGGCGTACATTGTCGCAGTACCAACGATGTGACATCGTGGAGGCGGAAGTGGCGTGACCTGGCCAAGTTGCTGTGCAGGAACCACATTCACCCAGTGGGCCGTAAAGGACATGTACTGTCTCTGACCATAGTTACAGCTCCACACGTCGGTGCTGCCGTGCACTTTGGCAGACACTGACAGGCTCAAGGACTGGCCCATGTTCTGTTTTACATATTTGTGCAGGGCTGGTATTGCCTTTTTGGCAAAGAAATTATGACTTGGCACTCTCCATCTCGGGTCGGCACAAGCCATCAGTTTTCTGAAAGGTGCAGAGCCCACCACTTGGCACGTTTGGCTCCCGACCTCCCACTGCTGCTACCCTGCTGACCCCCAGCCATACTATCATATCAACACATATAACCGCCGACGTGAGCTGAGAATATATTTTTCTTTTTGTACTGAAATAGGACACTAAACACTTTCAAGACATATAACCGCCGCCAACTTGAACTGAGAATGTATTTTTCTTTTTGTACTGAAATAGGCCACTAAACGCTTTCAACACATATAACTGCAGAAGTGAATTGAAAATATATTTATGTTTTTGTACTGAAATAGGCCACTAAATGCTATGACCACAAATAACTGCAACAGTGAAGTGCGTATATATTTTTCTTTTTGTACTGAAATAGGCAACTAAACCACTTTGACCACAAATAACTGCAACAGTGAAGTGCGTATATATATATATTTTATTTTTTTGTACTGAAATAGGCCACTAAACGAATTCACCACAAATAACAGCGACTGTGAAATGTGTATATATTTTTCTTTCTGTACTTAAATAGGCCACTAAATGCTTTCTGAGGTCACTAAACTGAGGCCACTAAACTGCAGAAGTGAAATGCATATATATTTTTCTTTCTGTACTGAAATAGGCCGCTAAACGCTTTCACCACAAATAACTGCAACAGTGAAGTGTGTATATATTGTTCTTTTTGTACAAAATAGGCCACTAAAGGCTTTTCAACATAGCACTTGCACCCCAATAACAAGAACAAATTGCTGGAATGACAGAGCTGTATAATGGCTATTTGGATCCCCAAATAATCTTTCCCTGCACTTGTAAATCGCTTTTCTAGCACTGTCCCTTGCGCCTTTTGACGTCTCTCCCTGCACTTAGATGCTGTGAAATGATTCCTTCCTATCCTTTCCCTGCACTTATAAATCGTTTTTCTAGCACTGTCCCTAGCACCTTCTGACGTCTCTCCCTGCAAAAAGATGCTGTGAAATGATTCCTCCCTATCTTTTCCCTGCACTTATAAATCGTTTTTTTTTTTCACAATGAGGTTTTTCCGATTCCTGTCCCGAGCGCCTTCTCACGTCTGTCCCTGCACTCAGAATGCTGGAAAATGTCTTAATCTAAGATGGCCGCCGTATTTATAGGGCTGATGATTGTCTGCATGCATGGCATTATGGGTCATCCTGCCTTCCCACAGTTCCTTGCCCCATGTCTTCACATGTGTAGCCGCCATTTTAGGAAAAATTGCGATTCTTTACAATGAAGCGCGAGGAAATTCGCATTCGTTGCAAATCAAATTTTTCAAAAAATTTGGTTCGATTTCCACTTCATTAGCTTCGAATCGCTCATCTCTAATAATAATTAATACAAATATGCCAATTCTGAACCTAAGTTTAAGCCATCAGGATGCCAACTCCCCATAATCAGAATTCCAAAATCTTCTTGGCGGAGGAGAGCCCTCCTCCAGTCACCTTTCTGTCTGGGCTGGTTCACCTTTTCTATTGCTTTCACCTGTAGAGTACACAAGATACCTTAGTGGGCATTTACAAAGTGTGATGCCGCACCAGAAAGGTTGTGTTGTTCTGGATTGGTGATGCTGGTAATATGTTCTGCAATTCTAATCTTCAAGTGACGTGTAATGCAGCCAATATATTGTTTATTTCGTTCTGTTACATACACTCACCTAAAGAATTATTAGGAATACTGGTTCTATTTCTCATTAATGCAATTATCTAGTCAACCAATCACATGCCAGTTGCTGCAATGCATTTAGGGATGTGGTCCTGGTCAAGACAATCTCCTGAATTCCAAACTGAATGTCAGAATGGGAAAAAAAGGTGATTTAAGCAATTTTGAGTGTGGCATGGTTGTTGGTGCCAGACGGGCCGGTCTGAGTATTTCACAATCTGCTCAGTTACTGGGATTTTCACACACAACCATTTCTAGGGTTTATAAAGAATGGTGTGAAAAGGGAAAAACATCCAGTATGCGGCAGTCCTATGGGCAAAAATGCCTTGTGGATGCTAGAGGTCAGAGGAGAATGGGCCGACTGATTCAAGCTGATAGAAGAGCAACGTTGACTGAAATAACCACTCGTTACAACCGAGGTATGCAGCAAAGCATTTGTGAAGCCACAACACGCACAACCTTGAGGCGGATGGGCTACAACAGCAGAAGACCCCACCGGGTACCACTCATCTCCACTACAAATAGGAAAAAGAGGCTACAATTTGCACGAGCTAACCAAAATTGGACTGTTAAATACTGGAAAAATGTTGCCTGGTCTGATGAGTCTCGATTTCTGTTGAGACATTCAAATGGTAGAGTCCGAATTTGGCGTAAACAGAATGAGAACATGTATCCATCCTCTGATGGCTACTTCCAGCAGGATAATGCACCATGTCACAGAGCTCGAATCATTTCAAATTGGTTTCTTGAACATGACAATGAGTTCACTGTACTAAAATAGCCCCCACAGTCACCAGATCTCAACCCAATAGAGCATCTTTGGGATGTGGTGGAACGGGAGCTTTGGGCCCTGGATGTGCATCCCTCAAATCTCCATCAACTGCAAGATGCTATCCTATCAATATGGGCCAACATTTCTAAAGAATGCTATCAGCACCTTGTTGAATCAATGCCACGTAGAATTAAGGCAGTTCTGAAGGCAAAAGGGGGTCAAACACCGTATTAGTATGGTGTTCCTAATAATTCTTTAGGTGAGTGTATATTACATATATAGTATTGCAATTTATCAATGTGGTAATATTGTTTGAAATCATTGGCAGTGAAAGCAATTTGCTTCCCATATTTTACATATCTGCACAAACAACATCTATTCAAACCACATTTATAAAAGCCAGTACAAGAAAGCCAGTTACCAGCTTGATTGGAATAGCACAAATACATAGAGAGGGCTAATATATTGCCTAATGCGATATCTCTTTTGGCTACAAACCTGCAGTCTAGGGACAATATGTTTTTTTTAATTGGGGGTCATCCTTTAATATGGGTAGATGTTGCTTGATAATTCCCACAATATTGTGATATTCCAAAGAAAAACTAGTGGAAAATGTAACAGAATCAGTTTTATTAGATTGGGGTCTCTGTCTAGACAGTAAAGATTGTTAATTTTTTGATAAGGCTATATCTTTTAGCCCTTTCTAACATCCAGGGTTTATAACCCTGTTCAATAAGATGTGAATCTATAATTTTGATTTCATTATCTAAATCAGCATGGTGTAAACGTGCTCGCAAAGCGCATTTGTATTCACACACCGGAATGCTGCGTATTGTGTGATTAGGATGACAGCTGGTTTACAATATAATTTAGTAATTATTTTTTTATTATTAGTATCACCAATTAGAGCAAGATCTAAGAAAGTAATACTGATCAGGTGGGTGGTAAAAGAGAACCACAGTGAAAATACATTGTCATTAAGATATTTTACAAAGGCCGGCACGGACACCACAGGACCCCTCCAAATGATGAGCAGGTCATCAATGTATCAGAATATATTTCGTTTTTCCAAGCAAAATATGTCTAAGGGCTCGTTCACATGACCGTTGGTGTCCTGTTCCTGTATTGCGGCCCGCATTTGCGGATCCGCAATACACGGGCACCGTTCAGTTGTCATTCCGCATCACGGATGCGGACCCATTAATTTCAATGATTCCGCAAATCTGGAAATGTGGAACGGAAGCACGGAATGAAACACTACGGAAGCACTGTGGAGTGCTTTCCCGGGGTTCCGTTCCGTGCCTCCGCACCGCAAAAAAGGGGTGGAGTGACATTTTGACACCACAGGTGAATTACAAAAATTAATGCACAGAAGATAGTACAAAGTGAAAATTAATTTTTTTTCACAGATATGCCATTTCAGCACCCAATATGTGGAGTCCATCGTGGGTCAGTGTGAAAAGTCATCCCTCTTATTATTATCTTATTATTATGCTGTGTTTCCTGGTTTTAGAAACCCCCTACATGTGGTCCTATTCTTTTGCCTGAATGTATGAGAGGGCTCAGGAGTGAAGAGCAGTGATGGCCAGTTCGCATTGTTTGCCCGCGAACACATGCGGGCTGCCATCGTTTCTCACAAGTCCGGCGAGGCACAGGTAAGCCCTTAGCTGTGCCTGTGCGCGAGACAGTCTGAAAACAAATGTGGTCAGCGGGAGCAGGCAGTTCCGAAAAGAGCCACCGGGGGCCTTCATCGGGCTGTTCTCGGAACTGCCTGCTCCCGGTGACCGCATTTGTTTTCAGACCGGCTCACGGCGCAGGCACAGGTAAGGGATTACCTGTGCCTCGCCAGACTTGTGAGAAAAGATGGTAGCCCGCATGTGTTTGCGGGCGAACAATGCGAACTGGCCATCACTGGTGAAGAGCACCATATGGGTTTGAAGCCAAATGTGGTCATTTACACTGCTTGTGTTGAGAGGCTCTGAAGTAAAATAATAAATAGGCTCCTGAGAAGTGGCCCTATTTTGGAAACTCTGCCCATCGTGGTATTAAGGGGTCGAGTGAGAATTTTGATGCCACAGTTATTTAAGGCTGCGTTCACACGGGCGAGATTTCCGCGCGGGTGCAATGCAGGAGGTGAACGCATTGCACCCGCACTGAATCTGGACCCATTCATTTCTATGGGGCTGTGCACATGAGCTGTGATTTTCACGCATCACTTATGCGTTGCGTGAAAATCGCAGCATGCTCTATATTGTACGTTTATCACGCAGCGCAGGCCCCATAGAAGTGAATGGGGCTGAGTGAAAGTCGCAAGCATCCGCAATCAAGTGCGGATGCGGTGCGATTTTCACGCATGGTTGCTAAGATGATAGTCTATTTACTGCATTATTTTCCCTTATAACATGGTTATAAGGGAAAATAATAGCATTCTTTAATACAGAATGCTTAGTAGGTGGTCAATTGAGGGTTTAAAAATAAAAAATAATTAACTCACCTTCTCCTCTTGACCGTGGTGATGGACCATGTGATTGTACCATGTGATATGACATCACTGCAGGTCCTTTAGCCGGCAGCTCATGATTAAAGAAGTAAGAAGAGACCGGCAGCTATGCGATCAAGAGGAGAAGGTTGAGTTAATATTTTTTTTTTTAACCCTAAATTGACCACCTACTAAGCATTCTGTATTAAAGAATGCTATTATTTTCCCTTATAACCATGTTATAAGGGAAAATAATAACATCTACACAACACCGAACCCAAACCTGAACTTCTGTGAAGAAGTTGAGGTCTGGGTACCACAGTCAGTTTTTTATCACGCGTGTGCAAAACGCATTGCCAGGGACGATACATTTCACTGACGGTACACTGGGTGAATGTTGTGGAGGCTGGGAGCGAGTCATACCCTGGGATGACACAGGTGCTACCGACACCAAGGATTGCGGGCCCTACCTTCGATAAGGGTTTCCGCCAGCACCTATGTTAGTGGCTCCGACCCCCACTTCTCCTCCTCCACCTCCTCCTTCACTTCGACCTTCGAATAATCCATGTGAAGCACCAGTCAGTCATTGGTTGGTAGCTGGAAGCAGTGTAGCAATGCAGTGGGGAAGCGGCAGCAGGCCGTGCTGAAGCTGATATGCTTAGGGGACAAACAGCACACCACCGCCGAGCTGTGACAGGGGATAAGAGACTAGACTGAGATGTGGCTGTTGCCATTTAACCTAGAACCAGGCATAGTTGTGTCTGATAAAGGCCGTAACATGGTGGCGGCTTTGGAGCTCAGCAAGCTTAGACACATCCCATGCCTTGCCCACGTCTTCAACCTTGTGGTTCAGCGGTTTCTGAAAACCTACCCCAATTTGCCTGAGCTACTCGTGAAGGTGCGCCGCGTGTGTGCACATTTCCGCCAGACACCATCAGCTTCAGCCGGTCTGTCAACACTGCAGCAGCGCTTGAAATTGCCAGCTCACCGCTGTTGTGCGACGTGAGCACTGGCTGGAACTCCACATTCCACATGTTGGCCAGGCTTTGTGAGCAGCAGAGGGCAGTAGTGGAATACCAGCTGCAACATGGTCCTCGCCTTTCCAGTCAGCTTCCGCTATTCACAAGCGAGGAGTGACCATGGATGTCTGACCTCTGTGAGGTTTTAAGAAACTTTGAGGAATCAACACTGATGGTGAGCGGCGTTAACACTATTATCAGCGTATAAAAAGAAAACAGTCTCTAATCTTTGTGGTTACTTATCGGCGCTGCAGATCCACCAAGCGACGTGGGTACAAATCGCTTCACAGTCAAAATTTCCAGAAAATGTTGATCGCGCTACCTTCTGAGTGTAGAGTTCCAATCTCAGACCCTTCTATGCTCAGGTTATACCACCTTGTAGCCAAACAATCGGTTACCAGAGGCTGGTGCACTCACGTACACTTGCACCCTAGAGGGAAGTTATAGTACAAATAGTGAAGTTCCACCAGGTAATATCGCAATCAGCAGGTTTTTTTCTACTTACAAATAATCATAAAATTTCTGTCATAAAAACAAATTGCTTTCATCTAGAGTCCACCCAACCCGGGTTTCGCCAGTCCAGTTTCGTCAGGGGCGATAGTATCCTCCCTCACAGGTGCAGTATTTATTGAGCCAAGATCCCTCCCAAGGACCGCCCATTAATACAAATTATTATTATTATTTTATTAGATGTTCAAGCAATAAAAGTAATAAACATAGTTCCTAAAGCCCACTAAAGCTAACAGTGTTCTAATATAAAAACACATCACATCAACTAAACAGAGCATATAATACACAAGCGATACCATCCCTCTATTTTCATTCATGAAAAAGGCACGTACCGGCACTCCGAACACATGACTCTCCCGAGCCAATGACAGCCCACTATATTCACTTCATTCACAATAAACCACGAGCATCCAAGGACAGCGGCAATACACCACCCCCCACCTCCACCCGATAAAGTAACGCCGCAAGGAAACCCTGCTGCTACCTTACATAGATCCACAGCGGCAGCGACACAACCCCTGGCTATTATCAGTGTAACCATCCCACTTCTGTGTCTACTCAAACACTCACTGCTCACTATTAAGGATGACAATTTGCATGTGGAAGAAATGGAAATGAGGGAATACATTACACTGGGTGATAGACAGACCCCCCTCAGTTCGTCTTCTCAGGCGAATTGGACGATGAAGACGGTTGCCTCCGCTGCAGAGGGTAGTACCCATGGAAGTTTAATTCCATCTGTTTAGTGTGGGTGGGTAGAAGAGGAGGAAAGGATGAGAACATTGGGAGTGATCCTCCTGATGACGATTGTGAAGTCTTGCCTGTTGGTACTCTGGCACACATCGCTGACTTTATGTTAGGCTGCCTTTCTCACGACCTGCGCAATATACGCATTTTAGACAACATGGATTACTGGTTGTTCACCCTTCTCGACTCCCGCTACAAAGAGAACATTTCATTCCTCTGGTGGAGAGGATGAGCAAAACGGTGCAATGCCAGAAGATCTTTGTTAAAAAATTGCTCCAAATATTTCCATCTGACAACGCTGGCGGAAGAGTCCGTAGTTTCTTGGCCAACGGAGGAGGGGAGACGAGGGGAACACACAGCAGTTCCAACAGAGGCAGGGCAACACTCTCCATAGCCTGGGACATTTTCATGACACCCCGCCAGCACCCTCACCCTGATGCGCCGCCTACTGTCACAAGGAGAGAAAAAATTTGGAAGATGGTGAAGGAGTACATAGCAGACCGTGTCAGCGTGCTCAATGATCCCTCAGTGCCTTACAACTACTGGGTGTCCAAGCTGGACACGTGGCACGACCTGGCGCTCTACGCTTTGGAGGTGCTGGCCTGCCGCCAGGGTTTTGTTTGAGCGTGTATTTAATGCTGCTGGTGGCATTATAACAGATAAGCGTATCCGCCTGTCAACTCAAAATGCTGACAGGTTGACTCTTATAAAAATGAACAAGGCCTGGATTGACCATGACTTCTCGACTCCACCAGAGGAAAGCGTCTGAACATAAAGGCACTTTAAATGTGTTGTTTATAATGTGCTGAATATACTGTATTCCCATGCACCCCTTCCACAACAAACAAAGGTATATGGTTGAATCTTCCTTTTCTCATCCTTCTCCTCCACTTCCATCATATCAACATGCTTATTCGTCACATATAATGCCCTCGCATATATGCCCTTCAAATATAATGTTTTACAGGGTCAGCTCACCTGCAGGCCCTCGCATATAATTTTTTAGAGGGTCAGCTCAGCTGCAGGCCCTCTCATATAATTTTTTAGAGGGTCAGCTCACCAGTAGGCCTTCACCTACAATCTTTTACTGGTTCAGCTCACCAGCAGGCCCGCACCTCAAATCTTTTACAGGGTCAGCTCACCAGCAGGCCCACACCTCAAATCTTTTACAGGGTCAGCTCACCAGCAGGCCCACACCTCAAATATTTTACAGGGTCAGCTAATCAGCAGGCCCGCAACTCTAATCTTTTACAGTGTCAGCTCACCTTAAGGCCCTCACAATTAATTTTTTAGAGGGTCAGCTCACCTGCAGGCCCTTGCATATAATGTTTTACAGGGTCAGCTCACCAGCAGGCGCTCGCATATAATTTTTTACAGGGTCAGCCGACCAGCAGACTCACACCTAAAATCTTTTACAGGGTCAGCTCACCTGCAGGCCCGCACCTAAAGTCTTTTACTGAATCAGCTCACCTGCAGGCCCTCACCTAATTATACCTAATAGGAAATTTGCGCGCATGCTGCCTTGCTTGGATGTGGTAGCCATAGCAGTTTCTCAGGCTTCCTCTCCTGAATCAAACACTGATTCCCCATTACCCATAGTTACAATTGTTGCGCTGACAATAACATCGAAAGTTGATTGGCCAGACATCCGAATGAATCGTCACCGTCACGGGGACGTGCGATCGGCCCCAGGTTAACTAGAGTCACCAAAGCAGCAACAGGCTCTCACCCATAATGTTTTAGATGGTCAGATCAACAGGCCCTTGATCCAAATGTTTTTGAGGGTCACCAGCAGGCCATCAATCATAATTTTTCAAGGATGTGTATGATGCCCTCCTTTATCTGTAATAAAGGGTGTATTGGCGTGCCGTTTCCTTTTAATTTTTGGCAGCCCTTTCATTTAGTGCATAGGCTTTATAAGTGTAGGAGTCCCACTACATGAACAATTGTACCACAATTTGAATTAGGCTCTCCTTTATGTGATATACAGGTTGTATCGGAGTTCCTCTTCCTTGTAATTTTTGGCAGCATTTGCACTTTATATACAAGTAAATATACAGGAAAGAATGATTAAATCAATTTTTTATTCGGTTTTGTGCGTATTATTGTCAATCTGTAAAAGTGGCGTACTATTCGGACAACATTGTTCCCAGCAGTGACCTGCGAGTCCAAGATGGGTGTTCGGTCGAGCACCCGAACACCCCGATGCGTTCGGCCAGAGCATCCGAGCACTACGGTGCTCGATCAACACTAATGTTTAGTACTCTTGTCCATTTGCAAGGAGAGCTGCCTTGCATGTGTCACTCAGAGAATTATCATGCAAGAGTGTCTCTCTTTGAGACAAATACCAAATCAAAAATCAGTCTTTTCTTCACTATTGCCACCCGGAGCAGGAGGGAGCAGCTGTTGTATAGTAACAGTGAGTACCTGACTTATGCTATCACTAGAGTTGTGTCTGCAGGAGCACAACTCGATCTGCTGAGCGGCTCTGGAGTAAAATAATAAATGGGCCCATGAGAAATGACCCTATTTTGGAAACTCTGCCCATCAAGGTATTAAAGGGGTCGAGTGAGCCTTTTGATGCCAAAGTTATTTTGTAGGAACTAATGTGCAGACAGGCGACTGTGCAAAATGAAAATTGCAAGTTTTCCACCTAGTAAGCATGAGGAGTATTGAGTCCATATGGATGAACACAACCTAAGTGAAAGCTGGTCAAACAAAATAAATATAAATGGCGCCCAAAATAAAGATTCGGAATAAATTGAGTATTGGAGTACCTTAAAATGTATATTTTATTAATACCATTTAAAATAATAGGCCCAACAGTGAAAAATTTGCACAACGCCTCACTAGGAGGTTACAAAACATCTGCCAACCAAAGATGAACTGGTAGGGAGAAAAAATATATATAAGCCAGGCGGTGTGTACACTGGCTCACTCAGAGGGTGAGTTAGGCAATAACAGGGATAGAATATAGGAGGGAGACAGATGCTGGGTCTCTTCCCCTCAATACGTCCCTGTATCCTAACTATAAACAAAAACCCTCTCTGACTGCCCCTAGATGGCCCTCAGACCTATCCGTTGACTGCCCAGCTTCGTCAGAAGCAATGAAAGACCAGTCACTCGCTAGGGCAGGCAGACAAGAGAAAAAAGTAATAGTAATAAATAGAAAAACATCCCTACGCGTTTCACTGACGGATGCCAGATCATCAGGGGACCAAAATAGTGCCAGGAACGCAGGCAAACAACAACAAGACAGTATATGCTTGTTACAGCCTAAGTCATAGGTTATGGCAGTTAATAAGACAATCCATACAGTACATTCGGATATACTTAGCTTGCCAAAGTAGTTAACCTGCGTCCTCGGTCCGCACCTCTCCTGCGTATGGCAGTGGGAGCGGGTGACTAGCGCTGGCGTCCTTTTTAAACCTCGCGTGTCGCATCTTTGGTTGGCAGATGTTTTGTAACCTCCTAGTGAGGCGTTGTGCAAATTTTTCACTGTTGGGCCTATTATTTTAAAGAGAACCTTTCACTAGAATAAAAAATCTAAACTAAGTATACAGACATGGAGAGCGGCGCCCAGGGATCTCCCTAAACTTACTGTTATCCCTGGGCGCCGCTCCGTTCTCCCGGTATAGGCTCCGGTATCTTCATATGTTCGGCTCCACCCAGTTGAGCCTGCCGGCGTCTCTTTCTCCCAGGATGTAGCGCTGGCCAATCGCAGCGCTCAGCTCATAGCCTGAGAGAAAAAAGGAACTCTCAGGCTATGAGCTGAGCGCTGCGATTGGCCAGCGCTACAGCCTGGTCGAAGGAGATGCCGGCAGGCTCAACTGGGTGGAGCCGAACATATGAAGATACCGGAGCCTATACTGGGAGAAGCGGCGCCCAGGGATAACAGTAAGTGCAGGGAGATCCCTGGGCGCCGCTCTCCATGTCTGTATGCTTAGTTTAGATTTTTTATACTAGTGAAAGGTCCTCTTTAAATGGTATTAATAAAATATACATTTTAAAGTACTCCAATACTCAATTTATTCAGAATCTTTATTTTGGGCGCCATTTATATTTATTTTGTTTGACCAGCTTTCACTTAGGTTGTGTTCATCCATATTGCTTACTTTTAAGGTATGGCAGGTTTTCTGGCTACAGGTCTGGATAGGAATTCTTGGTTGACAGAGGCTAGTGATGTGTTCTCCGAAAAAACTCTGACTTTAAAAAGATACACTCCCTCCTTTGAGACTGCCTTTAAGGATCTGACTAAAACCTTTAAAGAATAGATCTGTTCTTGGTGGGAGATACAATCCCTGGAAAATTATCTGAAGCTTCAGATAGTTCCCAGGGGATTAAGAATCACCCTTACCCCAGCCAACAGGTGCAGAAGTTCTGCGCTTATGACTAAATGGAAGGAGGAGGCAACAAAAAGCTCCTTACGGTTTATATCACTCTTGCTGGAGGAAGAACGGACCAATCTGAACCTATTGGATAACAAGCTAAAGGAACAGATTGAGGTTACGAATAAACTAAAACAAGAACCAGATTTTGCTAATAAGGAGGCACAACTCAAGATTACGTTAGAGAGGTTTCAGTTTAACTTGAAGGAAAGAAAGCACCGCCAGTTCAATAGGGACTTGCAAGACTTCCGAGAAAATAGAGTCTATACTATTGAAAGCGGAACCCAAAAAACTACGGGGAAGCTTGATTCCGACATTTCCTCAAGTGAAACTGACGCCTCTGAAGGCGAAAAGGAGGGTAATCCACCCATTCGTGGGAGAGGTCGTGGACGCAGAAAGGGTAGAGGGCCACGGGGAGCCTATGAGAATAGTGGTCCACGTAGTTCTTATGACAACAGTGGTGTTCGTTTTTTAGATCAAGGAATACCTTACTACCTGCGCAACCGCAACCAGACTGCATCACCCACAACCCCAAGTCAAAACAGTGTGGGCAGATATTGAATCTGTCCTCACGTAAATTGGAACAGGCAGAAATGGCAATCCTTGGCAAAGGGCTGTCATTTGTGCCAACATCCTTTTTTAATCTATTCAGTTGGATCAAGGATCTGAGTTTGTTTGCCAGGAAACTCAAATGGCACAAACACTATGCCTTGATCAATAGACGAGAAAGCAGAGAACTAGGCATTTCATCTGATATTCTACAGGATGTCAAATTGCTGTTTAGTCTGAGTGACTGTACTATGCAGGAGGGTAAAGGGCCCTTCACTACTTTAAAAAACAGAAGTATAAGAATACCACCAGCTGGGGATCCCTCCTGCATTGATGTGTTTCTGAACCAGGTATCGCAGGATTTGGAGCGGATGACTCTGGAGAAACCCAGATTCAACTGCTCTAAAGAAGAATACAAGGCTTTAGAACATCTGGCGTGTGACAGGGCCATCACGATTAAATCCTCCGATAAAGGGGGTAATGTGGTGATTCTGGACATGCCAGATTATAAAAAGCTCTGCCTTGACCTTTTGAGGGACACTGATACATACGAAAGACTCAGAAATGATCCCACTGCTGGTTACCAAGCCACATTGAAAACTATCCTTTGTGAGGCTAAATCATCTGGTCTGATCTCAGGGGAGGAGTTTGAATTCCTGTATAAAAAATATCCTACTACTCCGACCTTCTATAGTCTTCCGAAGGTTCATAAGGGAACAACACCCCTTAAAGAAAGACCTATAGTGGCCGGAGTCAACAGCCTAGGACAGAATGTGGGGATTTACCTGGACTACATTTTGGCCCCTTTTGTGAAGACTTTACCGTCTTACATTAGGGACACTAGTGACCTTCTGGGTCGACTGGAAGATGTCTGCATCGATGGGGATACCTGGCTTGCCTCTATTGATGTGGAGGTGCTATATTCCTCTATCCCACATCATCTGGGACTGAGAGCAGCAGAGACCTTGTTACTGACCAGGGGCTGACAACACTATGCCCATAATGATCTTGTCATGAAACTTTTGGAATTCACTTTGACATCTAATTATTTCCTCTTTGATGGTGTCTTCTACCACCAGCTCAGGGGCACGGCGATGGGGAGCCTCTGTGCCCCGTCGTATGCCAACTTGTTCCTGGGCTGGTGGGAGGAGACAGTTGTATTCGATGAATCACTGGCCCATGTCGTCACCAATGTGGGGACGTGGGTCAGGTTCATCTATGACATTTTTTTGTTGTGGAATGGAGAGGCAGGCCAACTGCAGCATTTTGTTGAAACACTCAACATTAATGATGTGGGGTTACGGTTTACATCTGAGGCCCAAAAAGACTCCCTACCCTTTTTGGATGTTGTCATAATGAGAGGGAGACAGGGCGAACTTCAAACCAAAACATACAGAAAGCCTACATCTACTAATGCCCTCCTTAATTGGAACAGCGATCATCCCCTTCCACTCAAAAGGGGCATTCCTACCGGACAGTACTTGCGAATGAGGAGGAACTGTTCCACAATGACAGAATTCAAACAACAGGCGGATGATTTACGTGTAAGATTTAGGGAAAAAGGCTACTCCGACTCGACCCTTAGAACAGCGTATCAGAGGGCCTGCTCAAAAAATCCAACAGAATTGTTGCATCCCAACAAGATTGTCAAGGAGGAAAAACAGATTTGCCTAATTGGCACCTTTGATGGGGCTGCAAAAGAGGTACGTGAGGTGCTATCCAGACATTGGAACATCCTTTTGCTTGATCCAGACATTAGGGATGTTGTTGCACCCACGGCTAATATCACGTATCGTAGGGGGCGATCTATACGTGACCGCCTGGTGCGCAGCCACTTCAGCGAGATCAATGACCGGTCAGGTGGATGGCTGAAACCGCCTGTGGGTTGCTTTCGCTGCAGTGGCTGCATTGCGTGCCCCTACATAAAAAAAGGATGTGAATTCCAAAGTAACGGAACTGGCAAGATCTACTCCATTAAGGGATTTTTAAATTGTAGATCCAAAGGAGTCATTTATAGAGCCACATGTCATTGTGGTATGGAATATGTGGGTAAAACCACACGTGAACTTCGAAGGAGGGTGGGGGAACACCTTGGAGACATCAGGCACAAAAGAGACACTCCATTGGCCAAACATATTGAAATCAGCCACAATGGTAACTATAGGGGTATTACCTTTATGGGCATCGAAGTAATCCCTCCCTTGAAGAGAGGGGGTAATTGGGATAGGAGGATATTGCAGCGTGAGACATGGTGGATATTTGAGCTTAAGACTTCCAATCCTACTGGCCTTAATGAACAGCTTTCATTTAGCTGTTTCATTGAGGACTCAAGATCCACTCATTGACTTAAGCTTTTAGATTCATTCATTGATATTGGGATGTATTTATCCACACAGTATACTCAGCTGCAGTTCCGTACCGGATATGAATGAATCTTCTTGTTGACAGGAGTAATACACTCGTCATTCACCCTTGGTATGGACTACAGTATGCCCCATGTTTGCAGGCTATATATACTATTATATTGTCTGCAGTCTCGATTCAACCTTAGCCTCATTGGACCTTATTTTAAGTTGGGTCATATCCTTCAGCCCTTTACTTAGGGTGTCAATCTGGGCTACCTGAGTTCATGATGTCTTCTATTTTACAGCGTTCCCCCTCCCTCCTCCTTCTTCCCTTCTTTCTCTGCTCTCTCCTTATGTGCCCTGACATTTAGTGTGGGGTGTTCATAAACACTGTTTGGTATGTATCATCTCCACTACTTGATATATACCTATCCAGCAGTTTGTCCTTTTAATCTGCCATTAAATATCCTAGTTAGCGCCTCCTGTGACTATACGGAGTGACGCACCTCTATTAGGCTATTTTAGCCGTGATACAAGGTTACTAGTGGCGAGTGGAACTAGCCCATCCCCACATCGCTAGGAGCATACCTTGGCATCCGCCCCCTACCCCTCCCTTTTACTGTCTGACCTATCAGACACCAAGGTGATACGGCCGCAATAGAAGGGATGGTTTCTCCGCCGCACCCGATCATGTGACTCCTGACAGTGACGCGACGGTATACGTCATGTGTCACGTGATTGATCATGTGCTGCGGGGGGGAGGGGCCTATGCGACGTGCGAGGTTTAACCACCTCAGCCCCCAGTGCTTAAACACCCTGAAAGACCAGGCCACTTTTTACACTTCTGACCTACACTACTTTCACCGTTTATTGCTCGGTCATGCAACTTACCACCCAAATGAATTTTACCTCCTTTTCTTCTCACTAATAGAGCTTTCATTTGGTGGTATTTCATTGCTGCTGACATTTTTACTTTTTTTGTTATTAATCGAAATTTAACGATTTTTTTGCAAAAAAATGACATTTTTCACTTTCAGTTGTCAAATTTTGCAGAAAAAACGAGATCCATATAGAAATTTTGCTCTAAATTTATAGTTCTACATGTCTTTGATAAAAAAAAAATGTTTGGGTAGAAAAAAAATGGTTTGGGTAAAAGTTATAGCGTTTACAAACTATGGTACAAAAATGTGAATTTCCGCTTTTTGCAGCAGCTCTGACTTTCTGAGCACCTGTCATGTTTCCTGAGGTTCTACAATGCCCAGACAGTACAAACACCCCACAAATGACCCCATTTCTGAAAGTACACACCCTAAGGTATTCGCTGATGGGCATAGTGAGTTCATAGAACTTTTTATTTTTTGTCACAAGTTAGCGGAAAATTATGATTTTTTTTTTTTTTTTTTTTTTCTTACAAAGTCTCATATTCCACTAACTTGTGACAAAAAATAAAAAGTTCTATGAACTCACTATGCCCATCAGCGAATACCTTGGGGTCTCTTCTTTCCAAAATGGGGTCACTTGTGGGGTAGTTATACTGCCCTGGCATTCTAGGGGCCCAAATGTGTGGTAAGGAGTTTGAAATCAAATTCAGTAAAAAATGACCTGTGAAATCCGAAAGGTGCTCTTTGGAATATGGGCCCCTTTGCCCACCTAGGCTGCAAAAAAGTGTCACACATCTGGTATCCCCGTACTCAGGAGAAGTTGAGGAATGTGTTTTGGGGTGTCTTTTTACATATACCCATGCTGGGTGAGATAAATATCTTGGTCAAATGACAACTTTGTATAAAAAAATGGGAAAAGTTGTCTTTTGCCAAGATATTTCTCTCACCCAGCATGGGTATATATAAAATGACACCCCAAAACACATTCCCCACCTTCTCCTGAGTACGGAGATACCAGATGTGTGACACTTTTTTGCAGCCTAGGTGGGCAAAGGGGCCCATATTCCAAAGAGCACCTTTCGGATTTCACTTGTCATTTTTTACTGAATTTGATTTCAAACTCCTTACCACACATTTGGGCCCCTAGAATGCCAGGGCAGTATAACTACCCCACAAGTGACCCCATTTTGGAAAGAAGACACCCCAAGGTATTCCGTGAGGGGCATGGCGAGTTCCTAGAATTTTTTATTTTTTGTCACAAGTTAGTGGAAAATGATGATTTTTTTTTTTTTTTTTTTTTTCATACAAAGTCTCATATTCCACTAACTTGTGACAAAAAATAAAAACTTCCATGAACTCACTATGCCCATCAGCGAATACCTTGGGGTCTCTTCTTTCCAAAATGGGGTCACTTGTGGGGTAGTTATACTGCCCTGGCATTCTAGGGGCCCAAATGTGTGGTAAGGAGTTTGAAATCAAATTCTGTAAAAATTGACCTGTGAAATCCGAAAGGTGCTCTTTGGAATATGGGCCCCTTTGCCCACCTAGGCTGCAAAAAAGTGTCACACATCTGGTATCTCTGTATTCAGGAGAAGTTGAGGAATGTGTTTTGGGGTGTCTTTTTACATATACCCATGCTGGGTGAGATAAATACATTCCCCACCTTCTCCTGAGTACGGAGATACCAGATGTGTGACACTTTTTTGCAGCCTAGGTGGGCAAAGGGGCCCATATTCCAAAGAGCACCTTTCGGATTTCACTTGTCATTTTTTACAGAATTTGATTTCAAACTCCTTACCACACATTTGGGCCCCTAGAATGCCAGGGCAGTATAACTACCACACAAGTGACCCCATTTTGGAAAGAAGAGACCCCAAGGTATTCGCTGATGGGCATAGTGAGTTCATGGAAGTTTTTATTTTTTGTCACAAGTTAGTGGAATATGAGACTTTGTAAAAAAAAAAATCAGCATTTTCCACTAACTTGTGACAAAAAATAAAAAATTCTAGGAACTCGCCATGCCCCTCACGGAATACCTTGGGGTGTCTTCTTTCCAAAATGGGGTCACTTGTGTGGTAGTTATACTGCCCTGGCATTTTCCAGGGGCCCTAATGTGTGTTAGGTAGGTAAATGACCTGTGAAATCCTAAAGGTGCTCTTTGGAATATGGGCCCCTTTGCCCACCTAGGCTGCAAAAAAGTGTCACACATGTGGTATCGCCGTATTCAGGAGAAGTTGGGGAATGTGTTTTGGGGTGTCATTTTACATATACCCTTGCTGGGTGAGAGAAATATCTTGGCAAAAGACAACTTTTCCCATTTTTTTTATACAAAGTTGGCATTTGACCAAGATATTTCTCTCACCCAGCATGGGTATATGTAAAATGACACCCCAAAACACATTCCCCAACTTCTCCTGAGTACGGCGATACCACATGTGTGACACTTTTTTGCAGCCTAGATGCGCAAAGGGGCCCACATTCATTTTATGAGGGCATTTTTAGACATTTGGATACCAGACTTCTTCTCACGCTTTGGGGCCCCTAGAATGCCAGGGCAGTATAAATACCCCACATGTGACCCCATTTTGGAAAGAAGACACCCCAAGGTATTCAATGAGGGGCATGGCGAGTTCATAGAAATTTTTTTTTTTTGGCACAAGTTAGCGGAAATTGATATTTTTTATTTTTTTCTCACAAGGTCTCCCGTTCCGCTAACTTGGGACAAAAATTTCAATCTTTCATGGACTCAATATGCCCCTCACGGAATACCTGGGGGTGTCTTCTTTCCGAAATGGGGTCACATGTGGGGTATTTATACTGCCCTGGCATTCTAGGGGCCCTAAAGCGTGAGAAGAAGTCTGGAATATACATGTCTAAAAAATTTTACGCATTTGGATTCCGTGAGGGGTATGGTGAGTTCATGTGAGATTTTATTTTTTGACACAAGTTAGTGGAATATGAGACTTTGTAAGAAAAATAAATAAAAATTCCGCTAACTTGGGCCAAAAAAATGTCTGAATGGAGCCTTACAGAGGGTGATCAATGACAGGGGGGTGATCAATGACAGGGGTGGTGATCAATGACAGGGGGGGGTGATCAATGACAGGGGGTTGATCAATGACAGGGGGGTGATCAGGGAGTCTATATGGGGTGATAACAACAGTCATTGATCACGCCCGTGTAAGGCTTCATTCAGACGTCCGTATGCGTTTTGCGGATCCGATCCATCTATCAGTGCATCCGTAAAAATCATGCGGACATCTGAATGGAGCTTTACAGGGGGGTAATCAATGACAGGGGGGTGATCAGGGAGTCTATATGGGGTGATCACCACAGTCATTGATCACGCCCGTGTAAGGCTTCATTCAGACGTCCGGATGCGTTTTGCGGATCCGATCCATCTATCAGTGGATCCGTAAAAATCATGCGGACGTCTGAATGGAGCTTTACAGGGGGGTGATCAATGACAGGGGTGTAATCAATGACAGGGGGGTGATCAGGGAGTCTATATGGGGTGATCACCACAGTCATTGATCACGCCCCTGTAAGGCTTCATTCAGACGTCCGGATGCGTTTTGCGGATCCGATCCATCTATCAGTGCATCCGTAAAAATCATGCGGACATCTGAATGGAGCTTTACAGAGGGTGATCAATGACAGGGGTGTAATCAATGACAGGGGGGTGATCAGGGAGTCTATATGGGGTGATCACCACAGTCATTGATCATGCCCCTGTAAGGCTTCATTCAGACGTCCGGATGCGTTTTGCGGATCCGATCCATCTATCAGTGCATCCGTAAAAATCATGCGGACATCTGAATGGAGCTTTACAGGGGGGTGATCAATGACAGGGGTGTAATCAATGACAGGGGGGTGATCAGGGAGTCTATATGGGGTGATCACCACAGTCATTGATCACGCCCCTGTAAGGCTTCATTCAGAAGTCCGGATGCGTTTTGCGGATCCGATCCATCTATCAGTGCATCCGTAAAAATCATGCGGACATCTGAATGGAGCTTTACAGGGGGGTGATCAATGACAGGGGGGTGATCAGGGAGTCTATATGGGGTGATCACCACAGTCATTGATCACGCCCCTGTAAGGCTTCATTCAGACGTCCGGATGCGTTTTGCGGATCCGATCCATCTATCAGTGCATCCGTAAAAATCATGCGGACATCTGAATGGAGCTTTACAGGGGGGTGATCAATGACAGGGGGGTGATCAGGGAGTCTATATGGGGTGATCACCACAGTCATTGATCACGCCCCTGTAAGGCTTCATTCAGACGTCCGGATGCGTTTTGCGGATCCGATCCATCTATCAGTGCATCCGTAAAAATCATGCGGACATCTGAATGGAGCTTTACAGGGGGGTGATCAATGACAGGGGGGTGATCAGGGAGTCTATATGGGGTGATCACCACAGTCATTGATCACGCCCCTGTAAGGCTTCATTCAGACGTCCGGATGCGTTTTGCGGATCCGATCCATCTATCAGTGCATCCGTAAAAATCATGCGGACATCTGAATGGAGCTTTACAGGGGGGTAATCAATGACAGGGGTGTAATCAATGACAGGGGGGTGATCAGGGAGTCTATATGGGGTGATCAGGGGCTAATAAGGGGTTAATAAGTGACGGGGGGGGGGGTGTAGTGTAGTGTAGTGGTGCTTGGTGGGACTTTACTGAGCTACCTGTGTCCTCTGGTGGTCGATCCAAACAAAGGGGACCACCAGAGGACCAGGTAGCAGGTATATTAGACGCTGTTATCAAAACAGCGTCTAATATACCTGTTAGGGGTTAAAAAAAACACATCTCCAGCCTGCCAGCGAACGATCGCCGCTGGCAGGCTGGAGATCAACTCTCTTACCTTCCGTTCCTGTGAGCGCGCGCACCTGTGTGCGCGCGTTCACAGGAAATCTCGCGTCTCGCGAGAGGACGCACCGGCGCGTCCACCCAGAAGAGCAGGGCCGCCGCAAAGACGCAATCCTGCGTACGGCGGTCCTGAGGTGGTTAAAAAGGACGCCAGCGCTAGTCACCCGCTCCCACTGCCATACGCAGGAGAGGTGCGGACCGAGGACGCAGGTTAACTACTTTGGCAAGCTAAGTATATCCAGATGTACTGTATGGATTGTCTTATTAACTGCCATAACCTATGACTTAGGCTGTAACAAGCATATACTGTCTTGTTGTTGTTTGCCTGCGTTCCTGGCACTATTTTGGTCCCCTGATGATCTGGCATCCGTCAGTGAAACGCGTAGAGACATTTTTCTATTTATTACTATTACTTTTTTCTCTTGTCTGCCTGCCCTAGCGAGTGACTGGTCTTTCATTGCTTCTGACGAAGCTGGGCAGTCAGCGGATAGGTCTGAGGGCCATCTAGGGGCAGTCAGAGAGGATTTTTGTTTATAGTTAGGATACAGGGACGTATTGAGGGGAAGAGACCCAGCATCTGTCTCCCTCCTATATTCTATCCCTGTTATTGCCTAACTCACCCTCTGAGTGAGCCAGTGTACACACCGCCTGGCTTATATATATTTTTTCTCCCTACCAGTTCATCTTTGGTTGGCAGATGTTTTGTAACCTCCTAGTGAGGCGTTGTGCAAATTTTTCACTGTTGGGCCTATTATTTTAAATGGTATTAATAAAATATACATTTTAAGGTACTCCAATACTCAATTTATTCAGAGTATTGAGTCCAGTCAATGCTGCTCTGCGTTTCTGGAAAACATATGCAAATTAGCATATCTTATATCTGCAGGCATTAGATAGACTTACTGTTCTTTTCTTTTTAGAAGGAAAGCTAACTTGCATAACTTTGCGTTTCTGGGATACGTATTTTAATTCACCATATCTGGCATTGACATGGCGGGCACCTCTGGATCCTCATTGACTACAATGTAATCCCGCCGGTCTCTGCTGGCTTTTAGCTGGACAAATACTGCTGCATGCCAGACAAACCTACTGGAACAGGCTTCCAGATATCTTAACACTAGTGTGAACCTGGCGTAACAACAGTTAATACCAGGATCATACATGGGAGGGTTGTTTGCCTATTTAATCAGATAATACAATGTTAAGTCCCACATTTTTAACAAATACATTTTACATTGAATAAACATTTTTTGTTTTGTTTTAAGTTAGCCCAGACACTGAGATTTTACATTCAGAAAACATCAATACATATACATTAACGAGCAAAAGGGTAACAATGTTTTGACCTTTTGACTTTGTAGACATTCATCTTGGCTATCTCATACATAAATTGGACTTGCAACTATTTAGCATATGGTTATTTTTTTTAGATTCTTTTCACGTAACTGCATTGTTACTGCTTTGCTCCTGGTGGTGGAACAATATTTTTCTTCTTGTATACTACAAATTACAACCGGTTCTCACATTCCGTAATTACTGTGTTATTAGGTTGATTCCCAAGTAAAAGGTCACTGGTTTAAATCAAGGAGCAGCCATGAAGATTTCCCAAGAAAAGAGAAACAGCATCATCCAGATCATCGATAGTGGCATTTCGGCCAAGAAAATTGCACACTGCATCATGTGAGGGTCATGACAGTTGGAAGAATACGAAATTAAGTCTGTCTTTCCATTTCAAAGCCAAGAAGTGAATGTCCAGGCAAAATATCAGAGTCAACAAGTTGGCTCATTGCAAGGTCTATCAGTTCTTGCGCAATGAACACTGCAGTGGAGGTGGCTCATATGCTTCGTTATAGTGAGATCACAGATGTCCATGCAAGCACCTTGTGAAGCGCATTACACAAGTCTGGAACGGTGGCCTGAAAAAAGGTGAAGAAGCCTCGACTTCAATATCATCAAAAGAAGCATTGGTTCGAGTTTGCAAAAATGTACGAACAGTGGACAGTAGAAGATTGAAAACAGGTGATTTGGAGCGATGAGGCAAAAGTCAATAGACTGGGCTGTGATGAGTGCAAATAGTTCTGGAAGAAAAAAGAAAAAAGCGGGCTAGCGGATTGAGAAATTGAAGGAACTGTCAAGTTCCATGGAGGAAGCCTGATAATATGGAGTTGGTTCGCCGCCAAAGGTGTTAGATACCAAGATCGATGGTGGTCTCACTGCTGAGACATATGTGGGTATCCTACAAGACGAGTTACTTCGTATACTTGATTACTATGGTTATAAAAAGGACAAAATGTTGTCCAAGCATACGACAATGACCCAAAGCATACGTCAAGATTAGCGAAGAAATAGTTCAATGACAAGGAAGTTGAGGTGCTGGATTGGCCCTCACAGTCACCAGACTTCAACCCAATCTAACACTTCTGGGTAGAGCAGAAGAAAAAGTTGTATTTGCACTTAAGTAAGTCGACCAGTATGCACCAACATTGGGAATGTGTAAAAGAGACCTGGGACCAGATTTTGGATGAGACATGCATGAATCTGATCGAGAGCATGCCTAGAAGATTCAGGCAGTGTTAAAAGCCAAAGGTGGATTTACAAAACACTAACAAAATAGTAAAAATTTAAATGTTGAATTTTAGGAGCAAAACAGTAACAATGTAATTACATGACAAGAGTCTGAATAAATAAACATATGCTAAATAGTTGCAAGTCTAATTTATGTATGAGATAGCCAAGGTAAGTGTCTATAAAATGATGGTAGTCTCCCATTCGAAGATATAGTGGATGGTGAGAAAAGTGAGCCTGAAAGTCAAAAGGTCAAAACATTGTTACCCTTTTGCTCGTCAGTGTACATCTACTTTTCATCACCATTTTGGCAAAGGTTTGATGCATGTTGGCACATTTAAAGCCATGTCCTCTTCCTGAAAAGCCATGCCCTTTTCCCTCTAAATTACTGACTAGTGGGGTGCAAAAAGTGTCTAAAATGTATAATAAATGTGATGCAACACCAGTTATTTGGCCTAAATGGAAGTATAATTCTGGCTTTGGAAATCTCCCCCATAATGTCAGTGTTATGGAGGTGGTTGTAGAACCACTGTGTTAACCAACAGATTTGACTTGGGGTTAATCGTAAGTGTGTTATCCTGTCAGTCCTCTGTTGTTCACTTCTTAAACCATGTACAAGGATCTCGACTTCACTGAAGGAGAACCACCAGGCTGCTAGCTGTTTTTAGTTACTAGCTGAAACATTTGGGTCAGAGACACTGGTTCAAGGCACCAAGGGGTGAGGCCAAGGTCAGGGCTGGCAGAGTACATGCTGTACGGTAAGTGGTCCAAGAGCAGAGGAGACAGAAAAGGGTCAAAGGGTCAAGCAATGGAGGGTCAGAATATAGTAAATGGAAAGTGGTCGGTACACAGGCAGACAACAGAATACTTCTGCAGGTACTTAGCAAGCTAAGTAACCTTTTTCTCAGGCACTTTCCAACAGGAAAAGGTGCCTAAAGTAACCCAGGGTTGCAAGCCTTAAGTTGGTAAAGGTGCGTGCGGTGGCCCTGTAAGAGCCAAAGGGAGCACTCACATGCAGGTAGAGGGGGGAGAGGTCTTGTGGGTAAACAGGCTGTAGCCTGCATGGAGGGACATAGTGGACCTGGCGGCCAAACCTGCTGGAAAGAAGACAGACTAAGAGAGTCTGGGCTACCAGGCAGGGTATGAGAAGTTACGATGATAACAGTACATCCCCTTTCACCCTATCTTCTTTGGTCCAAATTGATGCAGGAATTAAAAAAAAAAACAGGAGCATTAATGTCTTTAGCCTGTTCCCAAGATCTTTTTTCATAGCCCTTACAATCCACAAAAAAAAGTTTTTACTCATGTCAAGAACATTCTTGGCTTCGAATGCATCCTCAGTGCTAACAGGAGTAGAAGCAGGAACAGAAACTCTAAAATAACAATTAAACAACACTGGCTTGAGGAGGTAGCCATGGAAAGAATTTGGAATACACAAGGAGGCTAGAATGCATAACTTATAACAGAAAAGTGAGCGGAGACCTGGTCTTGCGATCAGCTGACTTCTTCATGCAAGCAGAGGCCTGTAGTAGAGAAGTTGGTCTCTTGAGAGATCTCAGTGAAGTAATTGATAGTAGATTCAGCTGCCAGGATTACAGAGGAGATAGTGACAGGAAGAGGAATCCTTAAATGACGGCCATAAACTATGAAGAAAGCAGTCTTACCAGAAGACTCGCTAATATGGATAAATTGAAAATTCTACTCAGGGAAATAAAGCAGCCCAATCATTGTGACATGGAGAAGTGATGTGTCACAGGTAGTTGACCATGATTTGATTGATGCGCTCCACCTGACCATGGGAAAATTTATAAGTAAACTGCATCCATCGATCAGACACAATTTGCAAGGGCAACCCATGTAACCAGAAAAAGTGTTCTACAAACAACTTGTCTAGTTGACCAGCAGACAAGAGATCAGGCAGAGGTACAGAGTGAGCTATCTTCGAGAATTGACCAGCCACTACACATATTACTGTGCATTCAGAGGAAGAAGGCAGGACGGTGATAAAATCCATTGCAATATGCTGCCATGGGAGATCGGGCACTGGCAAGGGGGTGAAGAAGACCAACATTTGAAGACTTGTTCTGGGCACAGAAAGGGCAGGTGGCCACAAAGTCTTGAACATTTTTAGAAATTGTAGGCCACAAATAATATTGAATAACTGGATTTACTGTATTGTGGAAACCAGGGTGACCGGCAACTTTGTAGTAATCCCCCCCCCCCCCCCCCCTCCGACTAGGACCTGCTTATTCTTGGCCATGGGGGCAAACATCTTGCCAGGCAGAATGTCCTTCAGCTAAACTGGAGCAACAGAGATGATACAGGTGGGATTCATGATGTGGTGAGGTTCCTCTGTTCGATCAGTAGGATCAAAAGAATGGCAGAGGGCATCTGCTTTAGTATTCTTGTCAGCTGGACAAAAGTTTAAAATGAAGTTAAAGCATGCAAAGAACAATGACCACTGATGGTTGAGTCATTGAGCTGACTGCAGGTTGGCCACTTTCTTTCTACTGTTGACTTGTGTGTTTGTAAGAAGATTATATGACACTTACTAATATAGCCTTTGTTGAAATTATGCCCCATATTCTGTATTTCATTAGGTATGCCCCCTTGTTTGCCAAGTTTTTTGTGCTGTCCACACTGAGGTCCTGTCCATAAGATGGCTGCTGATGGAGGGTCACGTGAAAAGGCAAATCACCTCCATGTGGTGTCTTCTCTTTTCAAATACACAGTTGAGAGTTTAGTGCAGTTGTAGTGTGTTGGAATGCAGGAGACCTCACATGGAGGTGATATGCCTGGTCACTTGACTTTCGATCAGCGCCATCTTATGGGCAGGTCCTCTGTGTGGACCGCACAGAACATTTGCCGAACATAGGGCATGACTTATGAAATATAAAAAATGGCACATAATATTAACAAAGGCTATATTAACAATTGCCATATAGTCATCTTACAAACATATTGGTCACAAAAAGCCAGAACGTGGCCAACCCATTTAAGTTCTTGTGGGCAGTATAAATAATGAGATGATGACAGGCACCCTCCAACAGATGATGCCACTCTTCAATAACCAACTTGATTGCATCACCAATAGAATAATTTTGTTCTGCTGCTAAGAAGGCCTTTGAGAAGAAGTTGCAGGTGAGCATCTTGCCAGAGGCACCTTCCTGAGTAAGAATGGCTCCAGCTCCCACAGAGGATGTGTCCACCTCATAAAGAACTGTTTGGAGATAACCAGATGATGAAGAATTGGCAGAGAAGAAGGCTTGCTTGAGAGAATGGAAGGCCGATTCTGCCTCTGGAGACCATTTCTGGGCATTACCTCCCTTCCGGGTAAAGGCAGAAATAAATGTAGTCAGAGTGTAAAAGTGAGGAATGATATGTCTGTAATAATTGGCGAAGCCCAGGAACCGCTGGAGATGCAGAACTGTAGAATGGGGCCAGTTCAGTACTGCAGACAATTTGTCAGGATCCATCTGTATGCCACAGTCAGAGATAATGAAAACCATTATCTCTTCAAATGCTTCAATTTTAGCATAAAGTCTGTTTTCTCTCAAATGCTGGAGAACTGGGTGTGGATATCATACAAATAGGCCATTACACAGGTATAGAGGAGATTACAAAAAACAACATTAACAAAAAAATAGTGCAGGAGTATTACTGAGGCCAAAGGTCATGACGAGATATTTATGGTGGCCATCTCGGGTGTAAAAGAAGTCTTCCACTCATTGTGATCTCGCATTGATGAGATTGTAAGCTCCTCGAAGATCCAACTTCATAAAAAATCTGGCTCCATGGAGCCTATTAAAGAGCACTGGAGTTAGCGGTAAAAGGTACTTGTTTTTCGCAGTAATTTTGTTCAGTCTATGATAATCAATACATGGTTGGAAGGAGCCATCATTTTACTTGACAAAAAGTAAAATGGCAACTTCTGGTGACAATGAATTACAAATGAAGTCCCTTTTCAGGTTTTCTTTAAAATAATCAGACCTGGCTTTTATTTTAGGCAGAGACAGTGAATACACATAGACACATGGGGGAGTACTTCCTGGCACCAGGTCTATGGGACAATTGTAACCTCCTTCTTGCCAAAGACATCAGAATAGCTGGTGTAGACAGGATGAACGCCTTGAAGATTCTGAGGAACTTGTGGAACTTGTGCAGGTTGTACAGATGTCAAACAGCAAGAGCGACAGACAGAACCCCAAAGTAGAATCTGCCAGAGTTCCAGTCTAGGACAGGACTGTGTAAGCAAAATCAGGGAAGCCCCAACAAGAAAATGAGATCTACTCTGTGTGCAAAATTCCACTTGAAGCTCCATGGGCATGGTGCCATACTGTATGGAGGAGTTCCTTCCCATCGACAAATGTCTCTATCAAAGACTTCACGGTGTCATCACCAAGGCCTGATGCAGAAAGTTTTCTGCCAAACCATTGTCCAAGAAGGCCTGCACAGTAAACCTAGTCTCACCGTATGACAGTGATACAGGAAGTGTTTAATTTGGAAAGGACTTGTCTTCACTTAGGATCGTCTCTCTAATCAACGGTAGGCTCTTGAATTTCCCACCTTGAGAGGGTAGGTATGTTTATAGGGGGACATTTATCAAAAGTGATGCAAAGGAAAACTAGCTTAGTTGCCCATAGCAACCAATCAGATTCCACCTTTCATTTTTCAGAGCTCCTTTGGAAAATTAAAGGTGGAATATGATGATTGCTATAGACAACTAAGCCAATGTTCCTTTATACCACTTTTGCCTAAAGTAACCCAGGATTGCCAGCGACTGGGTGGTGAAGATGGAGATGCACACACACTGGCCCTTTAAGAGCAGAGGAGGAGAGGCCTTTCCAGCAAACAAGCAGCAGCCTGCATGAAGGAACAGAGCAGACCCAGCGGATGGACCCACTGAGAAGAAAACAGTGGGAGGCAGGTCTGGGCCACCGATCAGAGCAAGCGGAGCATGGTGGCTCACAGGGTACATAACATGTAGAATGTCAGCAGCACTTAGGGTGCTTTCACACTTGCGGCAGAGGATTCCGGCAGGCAGTTCTATCGCAGGAACTGCCTGCCGGATTAATTTTTTTTCATTTTGAAAGGTCTGCACATGCGCAGACAAGAAAGTTGAATCCGTTTTGCTGGAACACTTAATGCCGGATCCGGCACTAATACACTTCAATGTAAATTAACCCCTTAAGGACCGGGTCATTTTTCACCTTAAGGACCAGACTGATTTTAGCAAATCGGACATGTGTCATTTTATGTGATGATAACTTTAAAACGCTTTTACTTATCCAGGCCATTCTGAGAATGTTTTGTCGTCACATATTGTACTTTATGATAGTGGTAAATTTGAATCAAAATATTTCATCTTTATTTATAAATAAATACAAATTTTACCAAAAATATGGAGAAAATCACAACTTTCCAAATTTCAATTTCTCTGCTTTTAAAACAGATAGTGATATCTCATATAATAGTTATTACTTTACATTCCCCATATGTCTACTTCATGTTTGGACCATTTTGGGAATGACATTTTATTTTCTGGGGACGTTAGAAGGCTTATAAGTTTAGAAACAAATCTTTAAATTTTTCAGAAAATTTCCAAAACCCACTTTTTAAAAACCAGTTCAGGTCTGAAGTCACTTTGTGAGACTTACATAATAGAAGGTATGAAAAACTGATTTTTACAAAGGTTGTTAACCCTTTAGGTGCAGATGAAATGTAAGAATTTCACTTTTTACGCAGATTTTATTTTTTTATCATTTTTTTTTCCCGCTAACAAAGCAAGCATTAACAGCCAAACTAAACTCAATATTTATTGCCCTGATTCTGTAGTTTACAGAAACACCCCACATGTGGTCAAAAACTTCTGTATGGCCACACGGTAGGGCGCAGAAGGAAAGAAACGCCATATGGTTTTTAGAAGGCAGATTTTGATGGACTGGTTTTTTGACACCATGTCCCATTTGAAGCCCCCCTGATGCAACCCTAGAGTAGAAACTCCCCAAAAGTGACCCCATTTTAGAAACTACACACCTAAAAGTATTCAAAACTGATTTTAAAAACATTGTTAACCCCTTAGGTGTTCCACAAGAATTAATTGAAAATGGAGATTGAATTTCAGAATTTCACTTTTTTGGCAGATTTTCCATTTTAATCATTTTTTTACCGCTAACATAGCAAGGATTAACAGTCAAACTAAACTCAATATTTATGGCCCTGATTCTGTAGTTTACAGAAACACCCCATATGTGGTTGTAAACTACTGTATGGGGACACGGCAGGGCGCAGAAGGAAAGGAACGCCATATAGTTTTTGGATGGCAGATTTCACTGGGATAATTTTAACTTGCCATGTCACATTTGAAAACCCCCTGTTGCACCCCTAGAGTAGAAACTACAAAAAAAGTTACCCCATTTTGGAAACTAAGCGATAAGGTGGCAGTTTTGTAGTTACTATTTTAGGGTACAGATGATTTTTGGTTGTTCTATATTACACTTTTTTTGAAGCAAGGTAACAAAAAATTGCTGTTTTGGGACTGTTTTTATTTTTTATTTACAACGTTCATCTGACATGTTAGATCATTAGCTATTTTATAGAGCAGATTGTTACGGACGCGAAAATACCAAATATGACTACTTTTTTTGTTGTTTGTTTCAGTTTTACATAATAAAGCATTTTTGAAAAAAAAGATTTTTTATTGTCTTCATATTCTGAAAGCCATAGTTTATTTTTTATTTTTTGGGTGACTGTCTTATGTAGGGGCTCATTTTTTTCAGTATGAGATTATGGTTTGATTGGTACTATTTTGGGGTGCGTATGACTGTTTGATCACTTGCTATCACACTTTTTGTGATGTAAAGTGACAAAATGGCTTTTTGATACCATTTTTATTAGATTTTTTTAATGGTGTTCACCTGAGGGGTTAAATCATGTGATATTGTTATGGAGCAGGTCGTTACGGACGCGGAAATACCTAATATGTATACTTTTTTTTATTTATTTAAGTTTTATACACTAATATAATTTTTGAAACAAAAAAAAAAACCTTTTTTTAGTGTCTCCATAGTCTGAGAGCCATAGTTTTTTTTTTATTTTTTGGGAGATTCTCTTAGGTAGGGTATAATTTTTGCTGGATGAGATGACGGTTTGATTGGTACAATTTTGGGGTGCATATGACTTTTTGATCGCTTGCTATTACACTTTTTGTGATGTAAGGTGACAAAATGGCTTTTTGACACAGTTTTTTTTTTTTTTACGGTGTTCACCTGAGGGGTTAAATCATGTGATATTTTTATAGAGAAGGTTATTACGGATGTGGCGATACCTAATATGTATACTTTTTTAATTTATTTTAGTTTTATACACTATCATTTTTGAAAAAAAGAAAATCATGTTTTAGTGTCACCATAGTCTGAGAGCCATATATATATTTTTTGGGGGGCGATTATCTTATATAGGGTATAATTTTTGCAGAATAAGATGATGGTTCGATTGGTACAATTTTGGGGTGCATATGAGTTTTTGATCGCTTGCTTTTTTGACAATTTTTCTTTTTTTCACGGTGTTCACCTGAGGGGTTAGGTCATGCGGTATGTTATGCATGTTGTTATGGACACGGCAATACCTAATATGTATATGTATACTTTTTTTTATTTCTTTTACATTTAACACAATAAAGGCATTTTTGAAAATAAAAAATATTGTTTTAGTGACTCTATAGTCGGAGAGCCATATTTTTTTTTATTTTTTGGCCGATTGTCCTATGTAGGGGCTAATTTTTTCGGAATGAGGTGACAGTTAAATTGGTAAATATTTTTGGGGGCATACGCCTTTTTGAACGCTTGGTGTTGCACTTTTAGTGATGTAAGGTGACAAAAATGGCTTTTATTGACACCGTTTTTATTTTTTATCCTTTATGGTGTCTATCGGACAGCATGGATCATAATATGTGTTTTTTATTTTTACTATTTTTTATTATAAAATCAGGGGAAAGGGGCTTTTTTATATTTTTTTACTTGAAACATTTTTTTTTTTAAAACACTTATTTTTTTATTTTTTTTTACTTTATTTCGGTCCCACTCTGGGATTTGGGGGTCTGATCCCCTCTGCAATACATTACAATACATCTGTATTGTAATGCATTGCCTGTTCGTGTACTAGAGTGAGTAGTACACGAACAGGTTGCCTAGGAGACCCAGCCTGAGGCTGGATCTCCTCGGCACCCGTAGAAGGCAGGTCCCGATGCCGTGCAAGGCATTGGCGAGCCTCTGCCTCGCATCAGGCTGCCTTCTGACACATCGAGTCCCCGCCACAGCAGCGCAGGGACTCGATGCGCTCACTCACCCGCTGCAAACCACTTCTGGTATATATTTTTGGGGGCATACGCCTTTTTGAACGCTTGGTGTTGCACTTTTAGTGATGTAAGGTGACAAAAATGGCTTTTATTGACACAGTTTTTATTTTTTATCCTTTATGGTGTCTATCGAACGGCATGGATCATAATATGTGTGTTTTTTTTTTTTTCTATTTTTTATTATAAAATCAGGGGAAAGGGGCTTTTTTTTTTTTTTTACTTGAAACTTTTTTTTTTTTTTTAAACACTTATTTATTTATTTTTTTTACTTTATTTCGGTCCCACTCTGGGATTTGGGGGTCTGATCCCCTCTGCAATGCATTACAATACATCTGTATTGTAATGCATTGCCTGTTCGTGTACTAGAGTGAGTAGTACACGAACAGGTTGCCTAGGAGACCCAGCCTGAGGCTGGATCTCCTCGGCACCCGTAGAAGGCAGGTCCCGATGCCATGCAAGGCATTGGGGAGCCTCTGCACGGCATCAGGCTGCCTTCTGACACATCGAGTCCCCGCCACAGCAGTGCAGGGACTCGATGCGCTCACTCACCCGCCGCAAACAACTTCTATGTCGCGGTCAGCGCGGACTGCAGCATAGAAGGGGTTAATCCACCGGCATCAGCTTTTACAGCGATGCTGGCGGATACAGCAGGGGCCCGGCTACCAGGGACTGCCAGGCCCCTGCACTGATTGCGCGCGCACCGCTTCAGTGCCTGCCCGATCAGCCCACCGTGCATGTATGGTGGAATGCTTTCTGGCAGTGCATCCCCCGCCGTACATGCACAGCATTTTGCGTAAGGGGTTAATACCGGATCTGGCATTCCGGCAAGTGTTCAGTATTTTTGGCCGGAGAGAAAACTGCAGCATGCTGCGGTATTTTCTCCATCCAAAAAATGCAAGAGAGACTGAACTGATGCATCCTGAACGGAATGCTCTCCATTCAGAATGCATTAGGATAAAACTGATCAGTTTTTTCCCGTATTGAGCTCCTGTGACGGAACTCAATACCGGAAAACAAAAACGCTAGTTTGAAAGTACCCTAAGGTAGATTATATGGGTAATAAGGTATAAGGCCTCATGCACACGACCGTTGTTGTGGTCCGCATCCGAGCCGCAGTTTTTGCGGCTTGGGTGCGGACCCATTCACTTTAATAGTGCCGCAAAAGATGCGGACAGCACTCCGTGTGCTGTCCGCATCCGTTGCTCCGTTCCGTGGCTCCGCAAAAAAAATATAGCATGTCCTATTCTTGTCCATTTTGCAGACAAGAATAGGCATTTCTACAATGGGCCGCCTGTTCCGTTCCGCAAATTGCGGAAGGCACACGAGCGGCTTCCGTGTTTTGCTGATCCGCAATTTGCGGACTGCAAAAAACGGAACGGTCGTGTGCATGAGGCCTAAGTGTGAGACAATTAAATGTAATGGTAGGTTAAAATATGTATAAATATAAGGTAACTTTCCTCTTTCATTTTTCTCTTTTTCCTTTTTTTCAACTTATATTGTCTTTTTTCTTTTTCTTCTCTTTGTTTAACTCCTTTGTTTCCTTTTATCCCTTCTTTCTCCTTCATTCTACTATCTTATTATTTCATTTGGGCTTTTCATCTCATCCTTTTGCCTCATTCATCCTTTTGTGTTTTGTTTCCTCCCCTTAATTTTCCCCTTCTTTTTCCTCTCTTCTTCTACTGTATTTCACTCATATTTTTTTCTTCTTATCTCATCCTTTTATTTATACTTTGATCCATTTTACACATGTAATACTCCCACTATCTTGGTTGGTGCATCAAGTGTCATCTCATATATATTTATTGCCATTTCTTGCAATATGTGTATGTATTTCCTTATTTCGTAACTGTTAAAGTGTAATGTGCCTGGTTCACCAGCAGTTGGTGGCAATTTGTGCAGAGCTAGTTTCCCTGGAGAGGAACCCTTTTTGTTCCTTCCAGCCCTCTCTAGAAAGGGAGGAGATTAGTTAGAGAAGGTCAGTCTAACCTTCCCCTCCTTGGGGACAGGTTGTGTGAAGTCTAGTCTACCCCTACTTCCTAGGGGAAGGCTGTGTGTTGGCCAGCAGAGCACTGCCAGCTCTACTGGGCCCGCAAGCCCTGCCTATGAAGTCTACATGGTTGAATGTCCCCTCCTGGGCTTGCATTGCCTATTCCCAAGCTAAGTGAGCTTGAAGCCAGGAAGAAGTTCCTAGGATTAAAGTAAGAGACAGACTACAGCTAAGCAAAGTTCTAGCAGAAGAGGAAAGTTCCTATTTAACCCAGCTAACATAGCAGAGCTGAGAAAGCTACAGCATAGCAGAGCTGAGATAGTTGCAGAAGTATTTGCCTGCCAAAACTAAAGCCAATACCTGCTGATGACCAAGATAAAGTCTGGAAACTGTTTGGATTAACGTTTTTTCAAGTAAAGCTGTGTTCAACATTAATACAAATTCTGGACTCTAATTATTCCTTCATCATCCAAGTTATTCCTCCCTTTTGCACTGCTTCGGACCACCACATCAGGGATCCAAGGATATCCAGGTAGGATCACTTTGACACGTGCATACAACACCTTCAGAGAGATTGTAGGCCACTCTACACCACTCTGGTAATCCTACATCTGGGTACCAACACTACCATCTACAAAGGGGACTCCATATCCTCGTTGCTTAACTGCAACTGGCGTCATGACTACTTGCTCTAAAAAAGGGACATATTTTGGAGAAACCTCCTAAGGGGCAAGGGATACCCCAGAAGCCTAAGAGTGGTCCACTGGACACACACCAAACATTATTTCATCCACATTTTATACAACCCTTTTTTGCCCACACTTCATGTGCCCTTCATTCCGTGCACGCCATGTATTTCAACCCAGTACAATCCTCCTTTCACCTCATCAGACAGCATATATGTGCCCTGCACATTGCGCAGGTGAACAAGATCCAGCTAGGGCACAGTTATCTTCCTACGTACCACTCATTCACCTATCATGCGACCGGATCTCCTTCACTTGCCCTTACCGCCACATCACTCCACACGCTGTTTTGCGCATGCGCCCACTGCACTTCTTCTCTCCCTTTCCGCGATGGCCCTTTTTTAGGAGCTTCCACATATCTCCACACTAGCCTCCTCCACCCTGAAGAGCAGTTCTTGCTGTTCCTCAGGGTAGCTCTATCTTAGACACTTCTCTTAATACTTCCCTACTTATCTTTGGACATACTGGCCACAGCACTCATCAAACTTGGGGCGTTTTTTGGAGAGCTGTCCTATTCTGGTCCCACACCACCTATGGATCTGGTATCTCAAATATAGAAAATGATTTCAGACGGCACTCCAGTTGCAGTTAAACAATAATTTCTTTATTGATCCAGCCGAAGATAGTGCATTATTGTTACAGCAATGTTTCAGGCCTCATCATGATACAGACCTTTGTCAAGCTAATACAATAGTGCAAGAAGGAGAAAAAACAAAAAGTCTATTATGGTACAATATAGACAGTACATATAATGAGTAACGACTCAGTATAATGATTGTATACAGTTACAGTATAGTTATAAAACTGACAGTAGTTATAAGCTGACAAGACCTGGTATGGATTACAGGATAATGATTATATAAAACATGGTTGTACAGTGTCATAGGCAAAGTGGTAATACGTTTATACTGAACTCTTATGCTGTCTAACTCTACTTCTATCCTTTAACACACTTTCCTATGCCAATGTAACCATGTTTCTAGTACCAACAGGCTTAGGCCTCATGCACACGACTGTTGTTCGGGCCCGCATCCGAGCCGCAGTTTTTGCGGCTCCGTTGCTCCGTTCCGTTGCCCCGCTAAAAAATATAACATGTTAAATTTTTGTCCGCGCTTTGCGGACAAGAATAGGCATTTATATTAAAGGCTGTCCGTGCCGTTCCGCAAATTGCGGAAAGCGCACGGACGCCATCCGTGTTTTGCGGATCCGCGATTTGCGGACCGCAAAACACACCACGGTCATGTGCATGAGGCCTTAGCCTGTATTTTGATCTGACTCCTCTTAAAGGGCTTCTGTCACCCCCAAAACACATTTTTTTTTTTTGGGCTTGTTAAAATCCTTATTTAACGACTATTCCCTATATAGGGCTCTTACCTTTGTCTGTGGCTTCTTTTCTTTAAAAATCGATCTTTTAAAATATGCAAATCACTTCACTACCAGCAAGTAGGGCGTCTACTTGCTAGTAGCTGCCGCAAAAAAACGCCCCTTCCTCCAGTTGATTGACAGGGCCAGCGATCGCTCTCCTCCTCCAGCTGGCCCTGTCAGCATTTCAAATCCCGCGCCTGTCTTCATTCGGCGCAGGCGCCGATGATGTCACCGAAAGAGAAGACGTCATTGGCGCAGGCGCACTGAGGGAGTGCTGAGGAGGCGAGCGTCCTCCTCTCAGTGCGCCTGCGCCGAATGAAGACAGGCGCGGGATTTGAAATGCTGACAGGGCCAGCTGGAGGAGGAAAGCGCTAGCTGGCCCTGTCAATCAACTGGAGGAGGGGGGGCGGTTTTTTGCAGCGGCTACCAGCAAGTAGACGCCCTACTTGCTGGTAGTGAAGTGATTTGCATGTTTTAAAAGATCGATTTTTAAAGAAAAGAAGCCACAGACAAAGGTAAGAGCCCTATATAGGGAATAGTCGTTAAATAAGGATTTTAACAAGCTCAAAAAAAATATATGTGTTTTGGGGGTGACAGAAGCCCTTTAATACACTTACCTACTACCATTTATCCTTCAGGGAAGGGGAACTATTTGTTCCTTTGTATCTTTGAAATAAAACCGATACTTTGAATTGCATCGTATGTTGGAGGTGGTTTATCTATCAATTTATTACTGTAACAGTCAGAGCAGCATGGTGTATATTTTATTTAATCAATTTGTCCTCTGTCACGAGTATTCCTTGACTGATAAATGTATTTAGATATGCACTAATAAATTCACAGCTTATATTATAGTCTAGCTAATCACATATGCTATTCAGGAGTCTGGGAAAGCTGGGTAAGAATTCCTGTTAAGCTAGAATGGACATAGCCTTTTAACACATTCCCTAAAAACAGAATATATTCCCTTATACAGTAACTGTTTCACAACACCAGTGGTTGCTAACTGGAAGATTTACTATTTGATATTAGTTTCCTAGTTGGCAGCAACAATATTTTTATGTCACTCTGATGGATCATTTGAGCATGCACAGTAAATAAGGCTCCTGACATGCACAGAATAAACCTTTAGAATGCCATAGAAGCCATTACATTGATACATTAATAGTAGAGATGAGCTCATCGAAGTTGGCGAAGTGGAATTCAATCCGAATTTCAGGAAAAATTTGATTTGCACCGAATCTGAATTTCCTAATGCTTCATGGTAACGAATTGCATTTTTTCCTAAAATGGCTGCTGCACGTGTTAGGGCATGGAGCAAGGAACTGTGTGAATGAGGGATTATCCACAATGCCATGCATGCAGCCAATCAGCAGCCAGCCCTGTGATGTCACAGCCCTATCAATAGCCTCAGCCATTTTGAATTCAGCCATTTTCCAGTGTACTTAGTGCAGGCAGAGACATCAGCAGGCGCTAAAGACAGTGGTAGAAAATACTTTAAAACTTTTATTTTCCTGTATAGAAGTTCAGGGAAAGGATAGGGAGAAATCATTCCACAGCATTTATGTTGAAAGAGGGTTCAGTAGGGGAGTTTACAGCCTGGGTAATTTGGAACAATCCTATTACACCTTGCTGCACTGACTGGGGATCCAAATTGCCAATATGCAGTTCTGTATTTCTAGCAAACTGTTCTTGTAATTGGGGTGCAACTGCTGACTGATACAGCCATTGACATGGTTTATTACAAGGAAATATTTATACGTCTTATTTGCCCTTGTGTGGTGCAGTTATATGTTCTAAAGCATTTTTTGGCTTGTATTAGTGGTAACAAAATGGCTTATTAGCCGTTGTGTGGTGAAGTGAGAAAATTATAGCCCTTTTTGGCGTGTATTAGTGGCAAAAAATATATATTATTTGCCTTTCAGCGTATATAGTTATATGTTTGAAAGCCTTTTGTAGCATGAACTTTGCTGTTCAGCGGTGCAGTTATATGTTCTAAAGCCCTTTTTGGCGTGTATTAGTGGCACAAAAAAAAAGTATTTGCCATTGTGTGGTAAAGTGAGAAAATTATAACCCTTTTTGGTGTGTATTAGTGGCAAAAAATATATATTATTTGCCATTCAGCTGTGCAGTTATATGTTTGAAAGCCTTTTGTGGCATGTAACTCTGTCACTGTCCCACTCTGTGGCCTCCTGATGCTGCTGCCACCTCCACAATGTCATTGTGCCACTTTGTGGCCTCTTCCTGATGCTTCTGCCACCTCATTGGGCAACTCTGTGGTCTCCTCATGCTGCTTCCAACTCACCACTATGTCATAGGGCCACTCTGTCGACTTCTCATGCTGTTCACACCCTCTCTACTTCATGACTGGGCCACTATTTTGCCTTTTGGCCTGGCTAACATCATCATTTATTTGAGCCTTCTTCTGATCTGTCAGAAAGAAGGAAAAATTAGATGCACAACGGATCCTATCTATGTAACAGCTATAAGGCCTGCATGACATGGTCCCTATTTTGCATCAGAATTGGCTTATGATTTGGTAGCCAAAAGCAGGAGTGGGTACAAAACACAGAAGACATGCAAATATTCCATTCACGTATCATCTCTGTTTTGGATCCACCTCAGTTTTTTTGGGCTTTACCAATACTGATGGATTACTGAGTGAAGGCAGGATCAGTTTTTTGGGGGTTATTGTTCTGACTGATCAGATGAAGGGCAAAATAATCAGTGACTAGTGATATTGATTTTGCGATATTTCGCGAATATTCGATTGAATATTCGTCTTATATTAGTTGAAATCGAATATTCGTCATTATTCTATTCTATTTATCGCAAATAATATGCGATTTCATTATTCGCGTATTGCGATTTTCTTTTAACTGTATAAGGAAACTTTCCTATTGGTTGGCTATGGCTATGGCTAATATGTGTATTTTACGAATATTCACTATATATTGCTATATATTCTTGTTTTAGAATATTACGAATATTCTAAAAAATGAAGTTATAGCAATATAGCGAATATTTCGTAAAATACACATATAGACTGCAATTTAGCTAATATAGTGCTATAGTATTTTTTTTTATATTTCAAATTTTTTTGGTCTCTTCTGGAGTTCAGATTTGGAAAAAATTGACACTATAAAAAAAAAATACTATAGCACTATATTAGCTAAATTGCAGTCTATATGTATATTTCACGAATATTCGCTATATTCCTATAACTTAGTGTTTTAGAATATGACGAATATGACAAATATTCAAAAAAACTAAGTTATAGCAATATAGCGAATATATTCATTATTTAGAATATTTGTCTTTTTTTTTCAATCTGTACTGTTATTCCACTTTGGCATACTCCTTCCCGACAAGCATCCCCGTCACCATGGGAACGCCTGCGGGTTAGAATATTCCATCGGATCTGAGTTTTCACGATCTCAGGGAAAACTCAGATCCGATGGTATTTTCTAACCCACAGGCGTTCCCATGGTGACGAGGACGATTGTCGGGGAGGAGTATGTTTTATTTTCCATATGAAAACATGATTCCTTCCTGCTTAAGTTGCTTGTGGGCCAATGACTCATTGACCCACAAGAAAGAAGCAGGGAGGAATCATGTTTTCAGCTGTTAAAAAATGACGAATATTTGATATAGCGAATATATAGCACTATATTCGTAATATTCGTGAATTAGCGAAGTTGCGATATTCGCGATTAATATTCGCTATTCGAATATTCGCGCTCAGCACTATCAGTGACGTCAACACAAACTTACTGCTGACACCCACTCTACGTTGTCAGGGGGACTCTACTTGTATAAGCGTTTAACAGAACAGGTTCTTTAGAAATCTATGTAGAATCAGTGAATTGGTGTAAAAGGAGTGCGCTCTTTCACACTATAGTAGGATCTTGGGCCTCTGCGCAGTTCTTTACCTGGCCCTCACATTGACCTATAAGGCTGAGTTCACACTTGAGTTATTTGGTCAGTTTTGGCACCATAACTGCCCAAATAAGTGAAGTGTGCAGTGATTCTAAGAACGACGCCTGTCATCTACATGTCATACTCACAGTATTGTTTCACTACCACAGCAGACTCCCTATGCGTGTTACTGCAAGGCACAGTGTTCTACACAAGTATAAAAGCTCTCACCAGCCTGGAAATTGCTGTTTTTAACGCAATTCGCCACAAATAAATTTGTATCGAACCACATTTTTTCGGAAAATTCGGCGAATCTGCTGAATCGAATTTTTTAGAAATTTGCTCATCTCTAATTAATAGTATTAACAAGCTAACCTTACCTGCACAGGTTTGGATTGGTGAGTGACTCCCCTTCTCACTAAATATACTCAACAACATTATTTTATTATTTTTGAAATATTGTTTTTCTGAGTATTATGACAATTAAAAAGTTACAAATAAATTGATTATATACATTGTATAAATGCAAACACCAAACACAATAACACACAGTATATATAAATAGTACATCTTTATTCAAACATAATCAATAAAATAATCGCAGTAATAATAAATTAAAAATTCAGTCCTGCATGTTTACCACATGTCACCAAAAGGCCTTCAGTTCCTAAATAATGGTCTAATGCATAAAAAAAATCAAATGGTGGAAGCTTCTAATCATAAAAATATTGCTGTAATCAGTTCTACTTATTACACCCCAGTGGTATAACAAAAAACATTGCAGGGAAAGCACCTAACTCCTTATATTGCCCACAATCACCATACATACAAAGTAATAAAATTATACCAAACCAAAAGGACCCAAAAGACCACAGTATCGTCACCCCGACGTACGTTTTGCCCAAAGCTTCTTCTTGCCCCTGGACGTACGTACATCACACTGCTTAACAAAATCCCAGCAAGTGGGCTGAAATGTTGCAGTGGGTGAACAAACTTCACATTTCTTAGACTCACTTGGTAGTGCTTCGACATTTGGTTATTGTATGTCGTAAACCTTGATCAGAGTGAATATCTGTTTCACAAACCGTGGAGCTGTTATAGAGCATGCTCACTACTAAATCTAACAAAATAAATCCCCCCAATCATTCCGTAGTGGACAGTAGTGATGAGCAGGAGGTGCCATATTCGATTTCGACGAAATTCGCGAATATTCGCTAGAATATTCGTCTCATATTTGTCAAAATCAAATATTCGTCATTATTCTAGGTATCGCGATAAATATGCGATTTAAATAATAGTGTATTGCGATTTTAACTTAAGGCAACTTTCCTATTGGTTTGATATCTAGAATTAGCGAAGATGACGAATATGACAAATGTATTCATCATATTCCTCAAAACGAAGATAACGAAATATTCTCCATCTTCGTTTTAGCTACCTAATCATCAACTTCGCTAATTCTAGCAATCAAATAGGAAAGTTGACTATAGAGACAGCTGTGTTTAATTCGCTATGCGATTATATTACTTAGCTTTTTTTTTATAAATGGAATAATTATAATAATTATCAAGTATTATAATTATTCTATTTATAAAAAAAAAAGCTAAGTAATATAATCGCATAGCGAATTAAACACAGCTGTCTCTATAGTCAACTTTCCTATTTGATTGCTAGAATTATCGAAGTTGACGAATATGGAGCTAAAACGAAGATGGAGAATATTTCGTTATCTTCCTTTTGAGGAATATGACGAATACATTCGTCATATTCCTCTTCTTCGCTAATTCTACCAAGCCAACCATAGTAAACCAGGTCTAAGTTGAAATCGCAATGTGATTACTTCAAGTTATATTAATCGTATTGCGATTTCAACTTAGAGCTGGGTTTCTAATGGGTCAGCTTGCTAGAATTAACAAAGTTAACGAATATGGAATATAGCAGTGCTAAGTTGAAATCGCAATGTGATTAATATAACTTGAATTAATCGCATTGCGATTTCAACTTAGCACTGCTATATTCCATATTCGTTAATTCTAGCCTAATATGGAATATAGCAGTGCTGTTGTAATCGCAATGCGATTAATATAACTTGAATTGATCGCATTGCTGTTTCAACTTAGACCTGGTTTACTATGGTTGGCTTGGTAGAATTAGCAAAGATGACGAATATGACGAATGTATTCGTCATATTCCTCAAAACGAAGATAACAAAGTATTCTCCATCTTCGTTTTTGCTCCATATTCGTCAACTTCGATAATTCTAGCAATCAAATAGGAAGGTTGACTATAGAGACAGCTGTGTTTAATTCGCTATGCGATTATATTACTTAGCTTTTTTTTTTATAAATAGAATCATTATAATAATCAAGTATAATAACTATTCTATTTATTTAAAAAAAAGCAAAGTAATATTATCGCGAATTAAAAACGTAGCTGTCTCTACTAGTCAACTTTCCTATTTGATTGCTAGAATTAGCGAAGTTGACGGATATGGAGCTAAAATGAAGATGGAGAATATTTTGTTAACTTCGTTTTGAGGAATATGACGAATACATTCGTCATAATCGTCATCTTCGCTAATTCTACCAAGCCAACCATAGTAAACCAGGTCTAAGTTGAAATCGCAATGCGATTACTTCAAGTTATATTAATCGCATTGCGATTTCAACGTAATTCTCAAATCCGACAGTACATTCTAGTATGGAGACGTTCCCATGGTGATGGGGACGCTCCATGAGCACGGAAGTCGGCAGAAGCGGCAACGGGCAATGACTGGAGCAGCCAGGAAGCCAGGAATCCTAAGGACAGGTAAGAACTACTTTTGGGAAGTGGGAAAGAAAAAAATATAATAAAAATAAAAATAAAAAAAACGAATATTCGAAATAGCGAATTTATAGCACTATATTCGAAATATTCACGAATTAGCAAAGTGCCGATATTCGCTAAAAATATTCGATATTCGAATATTTGCGCTCAACACTAGTGGACAGCTATGATGTGCCTTTGGAATGCAGGATATACCAGTAAACTGCTATTGCAGGTTTATTTTTCTTTAATTGGCAAGTAAATATATTTCCTGTATTTTTATACAAAAACACAAAAACTATATTCATCTACCCTACCTACAGCACACAATAACTCAACGCAAAGTAAATGAAGACAGTAAACATATGGTATAAAACTCATGTGTATAGGTGTAATTCTAAACCACACTAATTCCCTGCTTCATGTTCCCTAGCATTATCTAGCTTAGACTGTTGGAGCCTCCATTGTAAACACTGTTGCCAAAAATATATATTATAGTATAGTATGCAGTATTATTTTTTTCCGGTAAAATGACAAACATTATGACAGAATCTGACAGATCCTTATATAAGTCAATGGGGTCAAATGGGTTTCATTGCTATTAGTCATTTGATCCATCACAACTTCAATTCCAATTTTCTGCTTTCCTAAGATGTAGCCTTATTGTGTCATCATAGTCAATGGGGACTAAGCTCCAACCCATAAATATCTGGTTTCAGTAGTCTTGTCGTTCTGGTTCACACAGCTGATACCAGCCTATTTCCCGCCAAAGACAGAAGAGGCTAGGAGGAAAGTGCTCTTTGTCTGCAAAGTTTCAGGAAAACGACTTGTTTACATTTTACTTGAAGTCTATCTATAGTGAACATTTTTATGTATGTGTTTCTTTTCTCTCTTTTTTTTAAAGATTTAGTGTCTCTTTAATAGAAAAACTCAGGAGGAAACCTTGCTCGATTCTTGAGAAATCAAATGATCCACATCTTTGTAAGGATGCTTTTAAGTGTATTCTGACTTCTAAAGTGACCTCTGCTAACACTGGCAGATTATCTTTTGAACTGGATTATAGGAATGATTTTAAGGTCATTTACAAAAGGTTCAAGGTAATTGGAATGTCATTCAATCGGACACATCCCTATTTTGCTGCAGTTTGGTTATATAGATTGTCTCATTGATAACATCAGATGAACCTAAATGGATTGTAGAAATTACACTTCACATCCAGGAACCTCTACTGTTAAAACATATCTTGTTCATTATAGTCTTTGGCTTTACTTTTGTACCTTAATGAGAGGTCGAAAGCTCTTGAAATCCTATTTACAGCAGGAACATATTGGACTGAACATTATTTGGCAGAACTTTTAGCTCTAAAATAATCAAATGAAGCACAAAGTTAATAAAATAATTTATAATATATTTACATATTTAAACCTAAAATATATCTAAATTAAAATAAAATACATAAAATATTGTGCACTAACTTTCTATTGTCCGAACAGAAATCTTTCATCCAGGACTGTTTTTCCTAGTGTGATGCCCATTGCCTTCCCTGTTTGTCACTGTGGCTCACATCTTCCTCACTAACAGGATGCCATTTTCTCCTGATCTGCTTTGCAAATCCAACTCTGGGTGTATTCATTACTGTTATGTTCTGTGTTGAGCGAATCCAAGTTGACAAAGTTGAATTCGATCCGAATTACAGGAAAATTTTGATTTGTCACAAATCCGAATTTCCTTGCGCTTCATGGTAATGAATTATTTATATTTTTTCTAAAATGGCTGCTGCACATGTTACAAAGTAAAAGTAAGAAGCCCGGGAATAAGGGATCACCCATAATGCTGTGCAGCCAGCCAATCAGCAGATAGCCAGCCCCTGTGATGTCACAGCCCTATAAAAAGTCTCCTCCTGCCTGGTCTATGCAATTTTAACTGAAAGGTTACCGCAGGGAGAGATGTGACAGGTGTTAGGGACAGTGATTAAGAAAGCCTTTATTTGTAAAGTTTTAGTGTTGAAGAGTTTAGGGAAAGCACAGGGACAGTGTATAGAGAACATAGGGAGACTTTATCCACACTATAGGGAGGCATAGTGAGAGTGCAGGAGCTTATTAAACAGTGTCCCCTTTGGTTAATAGATAAGCAATTCTATTACACCTTGATGCACTAATTGGGGTGAAAAAGCTGTCTAATACTACTGCTATTGTGATGTCCACATTGTTTTACACATATGTAATTCTATAACGCCTTAATTCTGTAATTGGGGTAAAATAGCACCCTAAATATTTTTTTTACATATTTTGTTTTACACTTTGTGTTATAGATATGTAATTCTATTAGGCCTTGATTCGTTAATTGGGGTGAAATAGAGCTCCATTTTTCACGTATTTGGTTTCACACCTTGAGTTATCCTTGTGTTATAGATAAGTAATTTCATTAGGCCTTTTTAGGATTTTTTTAAATTTTATTACTGGTTCTCTAGTAGTCTATGTGGAATCAGCAGATCGTGGAAATGGAGAGCGCTCTTTCACTTTATAGTAGATAAAGTGTTCTAATACTACTGATTTAGGGGTGTTCACCTTGTTTTATACATAAGTAATTCTGTTAGGCCTTGATTCTTTAATTGGGGTGAATTTGAGTTTTAATACTACTCATTTGGGGGTGTTCACATTGTTTTATACATTAGTGATTCCACTAGGGTTTGATTCTGTAATTGGGGTGAAATTGCATTTTAATACTACTGATTTGGGGGTGTTAACATTGTTTTATACATAAGTAATTTTATTAGACCTTGATTCTGTAATTGGGGTAAAATAGAATTCTGATACTACTAATTTTGGGCCTGTTCTCATGGTTTTATACATAAGTAATTTCATTAGGCCTTGATTCTGTAATTGGGATGAAATAATGTTCTAATACTATTGATTTAGGGGGTGTTCACATTGTTTTATACATAATTAATTCTGTTAGGCCTTGATTCTGTAAATGGGGTGAACTAGTCTTCTAATACTACTAGTTTAGGGGTGTTAACAATGTTTTATACATAAGTAATTCTATTTGGCCCTGTTTCTGTAATAGGGGTGAAATAGTGTTCTAATACTACTCCTTTTTTTAAAAATTTTTTATTTTTATTACTGCAGTCTATGTGGAATCAGCAGACAGTGTAAAAGGAGAGTGCTCTTTCACTCTGTAGTAGAATCTTGGGCCACTGCACGGTTAAGTACATTATACCTGATGCTAACATTGAGCTGTAAGGCTGAGTTCACACTTCAGTTATTTGGTCAGTTTTTACCCATAACTGACCAAATAAATGAAGTGTAAACTGAGTCTAAGGGCTCATTCACACGAACGTGTGCTGCCCGTTGCCGTATTGCGCACCACATTTGCGGATCCGCAATACACGGGCACCGCTCCGTGTGCATTCCGCATCACGGATGCAGACCCATTCACTTCAATGGGTCCGCAAATCCGGAGATGCGGAACGCAACTTGCTCTATCTTTTTGTGGAACGGAGGGATCACGGATCCATTCAAGTGAATGGGTCCGCAAACCCCATGCGGCTTGGCCACGGTGGGTGCCCGTGCGGTTGAAAGCATGGGCACGGGCTTCACACGGTCATGTGAACGAGCCCTAAAAGTGATGCCTGTCACCTGCCTGTCATAATGATGCACAGTAACTGTTTCACTACCACAGCTGACTAGCTATGCATGTTTCTGAAATGCACAGTGATGTACAGTGAGATACAGGCTCTCTGCAGTCGGGAAATAGTTGATTTTTAATGCTGTTTGACACAAATTAATTCAGATCAAATCGAATTTTGGGAAAAATTTGGTGAAGCATTCAAATCAAATTTTTGAAAACTTTGCTTATCTCTAGTTATGTTCTGTGAGGTTCTGCATTTGTTCTCAATTGCACAAAGTTGCTGCAATTATTCATTATTTTCTGTTCCGCGGCTATTCAACACTATGTTACTTTTAATAGTGGTGATGTAATCAAGGAATACTGTTTACAATGCTATGTTGTTTCTCTTGTTGTGATTCCTAGCATTTACTTGGCTACTTCCTGACCTTGTACTCCAGTTTTCTGCCTGCCCTGATCTTCTGCTTGATTCTCTTGTTCCAAGAACTTCACCAGTCCCGACCTTCTGCCTGATCAATCATGTATTCTGTCTCCTGATTTGGCATTATAAACTGGTTTTACATCCATCTCTAGGTTAGCTGTTGCTAATGAAGACTACTTTTATGAAGAAACCTGGGGAATCACTGTGGGAAAATCCACACCTCCTTGTGGAGTTAAAGGGTGAAAAATATATTGGGGGATTTACCATCACCCCAGGTTTGTAACTTTTTAAATACCATTGCAATTAAATCTAGGCTCAATTGGTTTCTATGCTCCCTCACCACTTTCCAAAAAGGGTGTGTGGTGGGGTTGAGTGTGGATGGGGCCATTGGCACTGACACGTTTGGGCACTGAGTAAAGGGTCTGAATACTTAGGTCAATGCAATATTTTAGTTCTTCATTTCCAATATATTAGCAAACATTTTGAGCATTGCTTCACTTTGTCAGAGTGGTGCAGAATGGTGGGGAAAAAAATCTAATTTATTTTTAATTTTAGCACAAGACTGCAACATTCGACTTTCCAAATGCACTGTAAGAGTGACAACCACATTCCACAAGATTGCATGCAACTAAAAGTATTGCTTGGTACTTCAGATGATTCTTCATAATCAAAGTTAACAGCTGCCATTCTGAATTGTTCCCATGTAGACCAGTCATTATATTATATATTTTCAGAAGGAATTACAGAGGGACATTACAGCAAAGTTCTAATGGGTGATATAATGTTTTACAAATATTGTGTATCTCAAATAATCCCCTTTAACAGACATATTTTATATACTAACAGTTGGCAGGAAACACAGTAAATGTATGCAAACAGGGCACATATTTTCTAGGATTCATAGAAGACATGAGAACTTTGTAAAATAAAAATAAAACCCTTAGATATCAGAGCCAATTACAGCAGCTTCTACATAGATTGGTTAGGGTAGGTTCATATGGGCTGTTGGGCTGAAACGTGTTGAGGTCTGAGGAGCGCTGCATGCTGTATGTATTGATTATAGGGTATAGTAACTATTTATGATCACAGTGGTCTTATTTATATTGACAAACTAATGGGGTCATTTCTCAAACTGGCTTAGTTGCCCATAGCAACCAATCAGATTCCACTTTTCATTTTCCAAAACAGCGGTCAAAAATGAAAGGTGGAATCTAACTGGTTGCTATGGGCAACTAAGCCAGTTCTACTTTACACCTGTTTGATAAATGACCACATAAGTTTATATTTATATATGTAGCATTTAGATACTGGATAGGTTGCATAGATACTAACAGTGCAATGCTTTATTACTGCATATACTTCTCTACTATTTGTAATATAATTCTTACAGGATATATGTAACATATTGTAGCATATGCCTTAGTATATTCAGGTATGCATATATTAGGTATACCACTTACCTGTTATATGTTATTGCATCAGCAGTTTTTTTTTTTCTCTTTTCCCTCTGTTACCCCCTGTTTAATTGTTTGGATTTGGTGTGATACAGAGGTTATATAGGGGAGAGAAAAGGTGAAAGGAATTCAGATTATACACTATGCGTTGAGACTCCTACTGGAGTAGATGGAAAGGGGGTCATAAGCACTGCAGATCAGAAGTGAAAAGGACATTATTGCCCCTAAACAAAATAGGAAATCATCAGACTTCTCAACGTTACAGGAGAAGCCTACCCAAAAGCTGGCTAGCTCGGCCAAAATTGAGCGGTTTTCTAAACTCCCTGGTCATACAAACAAGATAGACAAAAAATCTGTGCAGATTGAAGCATTGAAAAGTGTAATAACTGCATCAAGGTTTGTGGTGTTGGATAATGAGCAGGCAGTGGATGTGGGTGAAGAGATGGTGGAGGAGAGTAATAATGAAAATGAAAATACAGAACCCTCAATGTTAGAGGAAATCTTGGCGACTGTTAAAAAAATGGTGAGGCGGTCCAGGAACTGTCATTACAGATGGGCACTGTTCGCACAGACATAACCCTTCTTAGGAATGATGTTAAAATATTTGAGAGAAAGTAAAATATATTGAAAAGGCAGTTGGCCTACTTAAAGGGGTTCTACAGGAATAAAGATAATGAAAATACTTAAATATTACTTTATTATAAATATATTCTCAAATATCTTTCATTAGTTATAATGGCTTGTTTTGTCTGGGAAGCAATCATCATGGGAAACAAAATGGCCGCTGTCCCATTAGCACATACAAAACCTGTCCTAATCACCCATGAGGACAAGTAACTTTACAACACCGAGGGAAAGAGCTGCCTCCTCTCCTACTTGTCAGGGATTACCGCGCATCAATGATTTTGCTATTGAGAGAAAAACATGTGATTTATACTAAAATAAGCGCGCTGATTCAAAATATGAACTTAGAATTTGCCTGACATGTCTAGATTTTAAGTTATACTACAGTGATTGGTGCCTGGTCCAAAGGGGTTATTAAGGGTTAAGGTTGTGAGAGGCAGTGCTGACTTAATTAGGCTGCACCTGTGCACTGCCCATTTATACCTTCTCCTCCCACAGCCTTCTGCTGGATCTTTGTGCCTCAGAGAAAGCGTTCCCTACGTTGTTAGTTTGCCTTACCTGTTGCCGTACCCGTTTCTACCGTCCACTCGCCTTTGAACCTTTGCCGCCTGCCCTGACCGCTGCTACGTCCGACTACGCTCTTACCTTCTCCCTGTGTACCACGCCTTATCAGCTGCCAGAGAGGTCGAGTTGTTACTAGGGGACACGACCTGGTAGTTACCGCCGCGGCAAATCCATCCCGCCTTGCGGCGGGCTCTGGTGAAGACCAGTAACTGCTTAGAACCGGTCCTCTAGTACAACCCGCGCCATCGCCTCTCTGGTCCAGAGGATTCACTACCTGTCCTGCCGGTTCGTGACAGTAAGATCCGGCCATGAATCCCGCTGATGTTCCCCTGCCAAGCCTGGAGGACCTCACCACCATTGTGGCCCACCAGGGTCAACAGCTGGCCCAGTTGACCGCTATGTTGCAGCAGCTCCTGCCTTCTCTGCAACAGCCAGCTCCTCCGTCTGCTCCTGCTGCATCACCTCCGCCTGCCGTTACCACCGGTTCCAGAATCAGTTTGTCCTTACCAGACAAATATGACGGAGATCCTAAGCAGTGCCGTGGGTTCTTGTCGCAGTGCTCTCTCCACCTCGAGCTTCTGTCCGACCAGTTTCCTTCTGAGCAAGCCAAGGTAGTCTTTATTCTCAGTTTACTGTTCGGGAAGGCCCTGGCCTGGGCTACACCACTATAGGACCGCGCAGATCCTGCCACCGCTTCCGTCCAGAGCTTCTGCCTAGAGTTCCGGAATGTTTTTGAGGAGCCTGCCCGGGTTACCACCGCAGAGACTGCCTTACTAAATTTGACCCAAGGAGGTTCTTCCGTGGGTGACTATGCCATTCAGTTCCGCACCCTGGCCTCTGAGCTGAACTGGAACAATGAAGCCCTTTGCGCCACCTTCAAGAAAGGACTTAACAGTGAAGTAAAGGACGTTCTGGCTGCACGTGAGCTTCCTTCCACTCTTAGCAGGGCCGGTACAAGGCAGGGGCCGAAGGAGCGGGTGCCCTGGGCGCTACAAGGAGGGGGGCGCAGCAGGGCCGGACTGGCCTGCCGGGATACCGGGAAATTTCCCGGTGGGCCGGCAAGCCTGAGTGCCGCAAGGCCGCGGCCCTGGTGACAAGTGGGGGCGGCCGCGGCCGGCGGCAGGGCAGAGCAGGAGATGAGCGCTTCCATTGCGGAAGCGCTCATCTCCATAGTCATCTGTATTGCCGTCCTCAGGACGGCAATACAGATGCCTGCGCTGCGGCAGAGGAGGGAGAGGTGTGTCCCCTCCTGTTCCTCTGATAGGCTGCCGGCCTAGTGCTGGCAGCCTATCAGAGGCCGGTGCAGGCGGCGCGATGACGTCATCGCGTCGCCTGACTGCCGTATAGCGAGGGACACAGACGGAAGAGGCGGCCTGCATCGCATCACATTGCTGGAGGTAAGTATAAGTTTTTTTTATTATTTTTTTTATTTATATAGGTACAATACTGGGCTGGGTTGGCACATAAGGGGGGACTACTGGGCTGGCACATGATAAGGGGGGACTACTGGGCTGGGCTGGCACATGATAAGGGGGGCTACTGGGCTGGCACATGATAAGGGGGGACTACTGGGCTGGGCTGGCACATAAGGGGGGCTACTGGGCTGGCACATGATAAGGGGGGACTACTGGGCTGGCACATGATAAGGGGGGCTACTGGCACATGATAAGGGGGGCTACTGGCACATGATAAGGGGGGCTACTGGCACATGATAAGGGGGGCTACTGGCACATGATAAGGGGGGCTACTGGCCCATAAGGGGGCTACTGGCACATAAGGGGGGCTATTGGCACATAAGGGGGGCTACTGGCCCATAAGGGGGCTATTGGCAATAAGGGGGGCTACTGGCACATGATATGGGGGGCTACTGGCACATGATATGGGGGCACTCTGGCTACTGGCACATGATATGGGGGCACTCTGGCTACTGGCACATGATATGGGGGGGGGCTCTGGCTACTGGCACATGATATGGGGGCACTCTGGCTACTGGCACATGATATGGGGGCACTCTGGCTACTGGCACATGATATGGGGGGGGCTCTGGCTACTGGCACATGATATGGGGGCATCTATGGGGGCACATCTTACTGCAGATTATTTAGGGGCATCTACTGAGGCTAAAAAGAAGATATTTTATATGGGGGGCTCTGTATAGGGGCATTTTATACTGGGACACATTATGGTGGGTACTATGGGGAAGGGGGGAGCACTATGGGGGTCATCTACGGGGGCACTGAGAAGGGGTATTTTATGTTGGCACATTATGGGAACATTAGCTCAACTGGGGGCATTACAAAGGGGTATGTTTTGCATATTATAAGGAGAATTATTACTACTAGGGGGGGGCATTATGGTGGGCTTTATTACTCCCCCATGGTATGACCCCCTAGTAGCAGCACCAGCCTCTCCCTGCTCTGCTATTCCTCTGCCCCTTCTCCAAATCCTTATTATGAAATCTTTCTCATTAGGATAAAGCACAACATCAGATCCGCCGAGCCCCCGGCCAAGTGTTGAAGTGGCGTCCGAGATCCCCAAGGGCCAAGTCAAGTAACTGTAAGTTTTTATGGGGGTTCTACAAAAGAGCTATCGTGGGGCAAAGTTCATATTCGTGTTTACACACGTGTTTTAAAATGAATACTTTCAAAGTCCCACAGTCCTTTGTTCTATTGCTTTAAGTATATTCTTGTTTTGAAACAACATTGATTCTTTCTTAAAAACGGGGGGGGGGGCGCAGTTTGCCATCTTCGCCCTGGGCACCAAATGGCCTTGTCCCAGCCCTGACTCTTAGTGACCTCATCTTGCTGGCCACTAGGATAGACAAACGTTTCGCCGAAAGACAAGAGGAACTCCTCCTTGAAAAGGAAAAAGCTCGTCCTAGACGCTTTCCTCGTCTGGCTCCCGTTTTTCCACATCCCCCTCAACCCGCTACTGGGTTTTCCGCCGTGGAAGCCATGCAGGTGGATCGGTCACGCTTGACTCCGCAAGAACGAAGCCGCCGCAGAAACGAGAATCTGTGTCTGTACTGTGCCAGTACCGAGCACTTCCTTAGAGATTGTCCTCTCCGTCCACCGCGTTCGGGAAACACTCGCACCTAGTAAGCGTGGGAGAGGCGTTGCTAGGTGTGGATTCTTCCTCTCCACGTCTCATCATACCCGTGCAGTTGATCATCTCTTCCAAGTCCTCTTTCTCCGCAGCCGCCTTCTTGGATTCCGGTTCAGCTGGCAACTTCATTCACGCCTCCTTGGTTGACAAGTACCATATTCCAGTAATCCATCTACCCAAGCCGTTTTTCATTTCTACTGTTAACGGTGAGAGACTCTCAGCCACCGTGCAGTTCCGTACCCAGCCTCTGCAGATGGACATCGGAATATTTCATACCGAGACTTTAGAATTCTTTGTCCTTCCCTTCTGTACCTCCGAACTCCTCCTGGGTCTGCCGTGGCTTCAACGTCATAGCCCTGTCCTGAATTGGTCCACCGGTGAGATCCTGTGTTGGGGCTCCTCCTGTTCCAACCGCTGTCTCAAGCCTGCTCTGGTCAAACAGAACCCGCAAGTTTCTCCGCCTTCTGGGCTGCCCAAGCCATACCATTCCTTCACGGATGTCTTCTGCAAGAAACAAGCTGAGGTTCTTCCTCCTCACCGATCCTATGATTGCCCGATCGATCTGATACTTGGTTCTACTCCACCTCGGGGCAGAATTTATCCTCTCTCACCTCCTGAGACTATATGCGTGAGAACCTACAGAGAGGATTCATAAGAAAATCTTCTTCTCCTGCTGGGGCCAGTTTTTTCTTCGTGACTAAAAAAGACGGCTCCCTCCGCCCCTGCATTGACTACAGAGGTCTTAATAAAATTACCATCAAGAACCGTTACCCTCTGCCTCTAATCTCTGAGCTATTTGATCGTCTCCGAGGGGCTAAGATCTTCACTAAATTGGACCTTCGAGGGGCCTATAATCTGATCCGTATCCGTGAGGGAGACGAATGGAAGACCTCCTTTAACACAAGGGACGGCCATTTAGAGTATTTGGTGATGCCCTTCGGCCTCTGCAACGCACCTGCTGTCCTCCAATTTGGATCTACACCGGGTCCATGTGCAACAAGTTCTTACTCGTCTTACTCGGAGAAATCGCCTGTACGCTAAACTTGAAAAATTTCTTTTTGAACGGACCTCCCTGCCTTTCCTGGGTTACATTATCTCAGCCCAAGGACTTCAAATGGACCCAGCCAAACTCTCGGCGGTTCTGGATTGGCCACGTCCCTCTGGTCTCCGAGCCATACAAAGATTTCTGGGCTTTGCGAATTACTAAAGGCAATTCATCCCTCACTATTCCACTCTGGTAGCTCCTATCGTGGCCCTCACTAGAAAAGGAGCTAACCCCAAATCCTGGCCTTCCCAAGCCGAGGAAGCCTTCCAGTCCCTGAAATCCGCCTTTGCCTCTGCACCCGTTCTCTCTAGACCAGATTCCACCAAGCCCTTCTCTCTTGAAGTGGATGCCTCCTCGGTGGGAGCCGGAGCTGTCCTCACCCAGAAGTCTTCCCGGGGCAAGACTTCAACGTGTGGCTTCTTTTCTAATACATTCTCTTCCGCAGAGAGAAATTACTCCATTGGGGACAGGGAACTGCTGGCTATTAAATTGGCACTGGAGGAATGGAGACATTTACTCGAGGGCTATAATGTAGAACCGGCACTCTACATCTGTCAAGGTGCTAAACGCAGTGTGTGCGTTTTTTTGGTGCGTCTTTTCAGCACTGTGTTTGATGGGGGTGTTGGGGATTTGTGGTATTGGTGGTATTTTGGGGGTGGACTTAGTGTTATGGGGGCCTAACGAGGTTTTGTATGTGATGTGTTTTGGGGAATGTTTGTGAGATGGTGATGTCTGGATGGGGGTATGTTGTGTGACATGGGGATGGTGTGTTCAGTGTGGGAATGGATAGTGTTGGTGGTGCTACGTGTATTGTCTAGTGTGATTGTGTTTGTGTGTTATGTATTCTGTAGTGTGTAATTGGGATTGTTGTTGCGGTGTCTAGGAGTGCTTGTTAGGGTCTCTTGTGGTGCTGCTGTGGGGTTGTGCGGTTCAGTCTTGAGTTGTGTGTTTTTGTGTTTATTTTGTTTTTGTTTGGTCATTCTTGCGGTGGTTGGTTTTCTGTAGGTTTATCTATTTCTTCTTTTTCTTTTTCTTCTTTTTGCAGTGTCGGTAGGGTGGCGGCCACGTGTCAAGTGTCGGTAAGGGTGCTGGTAGACAGCCGGACGCCTACCGCTAGTCAAATAGCGGCGGCCACTCTTTGTGATAATTTATAGAAATCCGAATAGTTCAAAGTCGGCGTTTAGGCCTCCTGGTATGATTGTGTTGAATTCAAAGATAAATTTTGATTCGATACGGGACATCTTGGCTATGTAGTTTCCTCCTCTCCAGTCTGTTTTTACCTTTTCCAGTGCTGCGAATGATAGTCCTGATGGGTCTTGTTTGTGGTGTGTTTTGAAGTGTTTGGAGAGTGAGTGGGTTTCGAAACCTTTTTTGATGTTATTTATGTGTTCTGATATTCGTTTTTTTAGGGTTCTTTTTGTTCTGCCGATGTATTGTTTTTTGCAGGGACAGGTGATGATGTAAATTAAATTTGTGCTGCTGCAGGTAAGGAATTCTTTTATTTCGTGTTCTAGTGCCGTGGTTGTGGATTGTACTCTCTCGGTTTTTTTCTTAAATGTGGTGGTTTTACAATTGGAGCACTGATTACATCTATAGAATCCTTTGAGGTTTTGCCATGTGTTTATTGTGAGATTATGTTTTTTCTGTTGTGTTTTGACAGATGGCGCAATTTTCAGGCCTAGGTTTGGGGCCCTAGTGTATATGATGTGGGGTTTTGTGGAGATGGATGGGCCTATCGTTTTGTCCTTTTGGATGTGGTGCCAATGGGTGTTGATAATTTTTTCAATATTTTTGTGTTGTGTGCTGAAGGGTAATATCAGTTTTGGGGTTTCGTTTGTTTGTATTTGTGCTGTCATTTTTTTCTGGGGCTTCTCATTGAAGAAAGAGGTTCTATTTAGTTTTCTTACTTTAGTGAGGGATGTTTCTATTTTATTTAGGGGGTACTCTTTTTCAATGAATTGTGTTTTTAGGGTCTCGGCTTCTTTCTCAAATATGTCATCTTTTGTACAGTTGCGTCTCAGGCGTCTGAATTGGCTTTCAGGTATATTGTTTAGCCATCTTGGGAGGTGGCAACTGGAGTAGAGGATGAAACTATTTTTTGCTGTTGGTTTGTGGAAGGTGCAGCATGTGAGTTTATTGTCTTCTACTTTGATGTTTAGATCCAGGAATTCTATTTCAGTTTTGTTTATGTTAGCTGTGAATTGTAGATTTATTTGGTTGTTGTTTATTTCTTCCAGGAATATTTTTAAATCGGCCTCACTTCTTTGCCAGATGAAGACCACGTCGTCGATATAACGTTTCCATAGCACCAGATCCGTCCCCAGCCGATGCTGTATATGGACATCCTCCCATTGTGACATGAAGAGGTTTGCATAGCTGGGGGAGAATCTGGTGCCCATGGCTGTGCCCCTGGTTTGTAGGTAGTAGGTGGAGTCAAAGGAGAAATAGTTGTGTCCCAGAATTAGCTCGACACCTTCTGCTATGTAATTTATTTGTTCTTTTTTGAATTCCTTACTTTTTTCTAATTGTATAGTCAATGCTGCGATCCCATGTTTGTGGTCTATTATTGTGTATAGTGACTGGACGTCTAGGGTGCCTAAGATCCAATTGGGGTTGTAGTCTATGTTTTCCATTGTCTTGATTATCTGTGTGCTATCTTTGATATATGTATTTGTGTTTTTTACAACTGGTTGGAGTAATCTGTCGATGTGTTGGGAAAGATTTGATGTGAATGATCCTATACCGGAAATTATTGGACGGCCTGGGGGGTTCTCTAGACTTTTGTGGACTTTGGGTAAACAGTAGAATATCGGGAGTCTTTGCGGTGTGTTTAGGATGAATTTTGCTTCTTGTTCAAGTAAAAAATTATTGTCTAGTCCTTTTTGACAGTAGTCTTTCAGTATTTGGTCGTATGAATTGATGGGATCTTTACTAAGTTTTTGATATGTGGTGTTGTCTGATAATAATCTGAGGCATTCCGTCTCGTATTGGGCTTTATCTAAAACTACTGTGGCTCCTCCTTTGTCTGCGGGGCGGATAATGATGTCTTTCTGTATTTGTAGTTGTTTGATTGCATGGATTTCTTGGTTGGATAGGTTGTTTCTGAATTTTTTATGTTTTAATCTTCTGATGTCCGATTCTACACATTTTCTGAATGTGGCTATTTCTTGGCTGATTTCTTGTCTGGGGAATTTGGTTGATTTTGATTTTAATTCTGTGTGCTTGTGGGTTGTGACTGTTGTCATGTTGGATGTGATTGGGTTTTTTATGAAATATTTTTTTAGGCAAAGTTTTCTGATGAATTTTTCTATACCAATGAATGTGTGGAATTTGTCTATTTTTGTGGTTGGGGCAAATTTTAGTCCTTTGTTAAGGAGATTCAGTTGTGGTGGTGTCAAATTTTTTGTGCTGAGGTTTATTACTGTGTTGTTGTCGTTATTTGTTGTTGTTGATTCTTCTAGTATCTGTTGGGGTATCTTCTTCTTTCGTTTTCCTCTCCGTGTCTTGTTCTTTCTTCTTGTGTCTGTTGTTTGTAGTGTTGTCTCCGTGGGTTCTCTTGTCTGTAGTTGTGGTTCGTTTGTTGGTGTTGTGTCTGTGGGGGTTTGTAATAATGTCGTGGTGTATGTTCCTGGTTGTAGTGTTCTTGTTTGTTCCTCAGATTGTATTGGTGTGTAAGTGGGGAGGGGGGGCGTTGTGCTCTGGATGGGGAGGGGTGTGTCATCTTCCTGGTTCGTGGTTTGTGGTGGGGGGGGGTTTTGTCTAAAAAATGCTCATTAGATAGAGTTTCAAATCGGTTGGTGGTCGGAATATTGAGGATTGATTGCATTGTTTCTGGTTCATTTTGGTCCGGTTGTCTGTTTCTTTCTTGTGGCGGCTTTTTTGCGGTGTGGATATTGTCAAATGTGTATCTGAGTTTTTTTATTTTTCTATCCATGATTTCCTGTTCTAGTTTGTCTAAACTTTTGCAAAGTCTGTCTTGCCATGTGTTAAATTCCTCATCTTTTGGTAGTTGTTCTATTGTTTCCTTTATATGTGTAATTTTTTCAGTGGTCTCATTTAATATTTGTGTTCTTCTCTTTATGATCATTTGTGTAAGGTTAGTGGATTGGGTCGTCAAAAATGTTTCCCATTCTTTGGTGAATTCTGCATTGCAGAGGTCTTGAGCTGGGAGTTTTGTTAATTGTAGGCCTTTGGGGATTCTATTATTTTTAATACAATATTCAAGGGATTTGATTTCCCAATTTTGACGGAGTTGTTTGTGTAGTAAGGATTCTAGTTCTCTGAATGTTTCAGTGGTGGATCTATCATTATTTATTTCAGTGTTTTCTGTTTCAAATGTGAATTGTTCTACTCTGAGTCTCTTGCTCTCAGCATGATTCCAGATGTCCATTGTAGGTGTTTAGGGAGCGGCACCAATGTGGGTGATTGTAAATTTGAGGAGAAAGAGAGATGGGTTATTGGTTGCTCACCTGATCACTGCAATGTATAGGTGCTCTGGTTCTGGACTGATTCACCCAATCAGGAGGGTAGTTAATAACAATAAAGGTATATAATGTAGAACCGGCACTCTACATCTGTCAAGGTGCTAAAGAAGCAATATACACAGGTGATGGTAAAAAATATATATTTATTTTTAGAAGGGTAGGTTTGAGAGTGGGGAGTAGGAGTAAATGTTCTAAAATTGTAGAGGTACTGAAAAAATGGGGTACTCCAGGAAAAATGTTGATTTGCAATATGCGGCAGTGGGGATGCACAATAAAAAATAAAAAATGTTTGTGCTGGGTGGGGGGTATGACAATGCTGTGATTGTCTAGTGGTGGTAGCCCCCTTTCAATTGGTAACTGTGTCCATTAGTTATGCAGTCCGTTTAAAAATTGTCTTTATGTCATACCACGTAGAAAAGTAATGTAAGAAATATAAAATATATAAAATATATAATATGGGTAGAACAATAAAAAGCAAGGAGTATCCAGTGAAAAATATACGAAAAAATATACGAAAAAAGTAAGTGGTGTATCAGTCGGGTGCTGTACTTCAGTGTGGCGTCCCACACATTAGGTGAAGGCTGCCCCCTGACTGTTTACCTTCTTTGCGGGGTATGGATCTCCTGGCTGTTGGAGCAGCCTTACAGCGCTCAGCGGTGTCTGTTTCCCGGTCTTCTCGGCGTGCCGCGTGTGTGTGACGTCACTTCTCTGGCGTCTCGCGTCTCGCGTCTCGCGTGTCTTTGCCGGGTTCAGTATTGGGATCTTCGCTGGTGGTATATTTTCGATCCAGGGGATTTGGATGCAGTCGGTGGTGTGGAAGCGCTTCCAAAGTAAGATTCTTGGCAGGTTTCTAGAGGGAAGTCACCAGACGCGTTTCGAAGGACTGAGCTGCCTTCTTCATCAGTGGTAGCCCTCTGACTGCCGTTGTCCTGCCTTTTATGCTGTCCGTGGGTCTTTCAGAAGACCTGGACTGGATCTCATTTTCTATGGTACAGATTTTTTGGATGTGATGGTTCCATCAAAAACCTGGTTGAGTACTATTATCCTATGTTCTTTTATGTACAACTATTTACTTTTTCTACTGCAGTTGGCGGTTTAGTGTGTGTGCTGGTTGCGGTTTCTGTTGTGATTTTGCGGTTTTTGCAGTGTCTGTCTTTGCTGCGGTACCGCTGCGTTATCCGCCGGTCTGTTATGAGGCTTAGCTTGTATTACCGCTATATTTTTCTAGTGGTTAATTCTTTATTGGTTACTGGTTTCTATTGGGCTCTGGGTTCTGTGTTTTTTTCTGCGGTATTTTGTTCGTGTTGTATTTTTATTTGGGGTGTTTGATATCTAAGGTGCCTTGTGTAGTTTCTTGTTGTGGTTTCGATTTTATTTTTGCTGTTGCCCTGCGGTATTGCTGTGTTTTTTCATGGTGTGTTATGTGGTGGCGAAGGACGTGAGTGATAGATAAGGTGAGTGGTTGGGGTATTGTGTTCTGCCCTAGATGGGAAAGAACTATTTTGTTGTTGTGTGTTTAATCCTTTGTGAATTTGGGTGCATTTTGGTAAGTTTGTGTAGTGTATTGTTGATAGTGTGCGTTTCGAGTGTACTGGTGTCTGGTGATCTATTTTGGAGATATGTGTGTGTGTTCCTCCAGTGCCATTGTGTTTCTGAGTGCGTTTTTGGTGCGGTTTTTGGTGGTGCGTTTTTTTGGTGCGTTTTTGGTGCGTTTTTTTGGTGCGTCTTTTCAGCACTGTGTTTGATGGGGGTGTTGGGGATTTGTGGTATTGGTGGTATTTTGGGGGTGGACTTAGTGTTATGGGGGCCTAACGAGGTTTTGTATGTGATGTGTTTTGGGGAATGTTTGTGAGATGGTGATGTCTGGATGGGGGTATGTTGTGTGACATGGGGGTGGTGTGTTCAGTGTGGGAATGGATAGTGTTGGTGGTGCTACGTGTATTGTCTAGTGTGATTGTGTTTGTGTGTTATGTATTCTGTAGTGTGTAATTGGGATTGTTGTTGCGGTGTCTAGGAGTGCTTGTTAGGGTCTCTTGTGGTGCTGCTGTGGGGTTGTGCGGTTCAGTCTTGAGTTGTGTGTTTTTGTGTTTATTTTGTTTTTGTTTGGTCATTCTTGCGGTGGTTGGTTTTCTGTAGGTTTATCTATTTCTTCTTTTTCTTTTTCTTCTTTTTGCAGTGTCGGTAGGGTGGCGGCCACGTGTCAAGTGTCGGTAAGGGTGCTGGTAGACAGCCGGACGCCTACCGCTAGTCAAATAGCGGCGGCCACTCTTTGTGATAATTTATAGAAATCCGAATAGTTCAAAGTCGGCGTTTAGGCCTCCTGGTATGATTGTGTTGAATTCAAAGATAAATTTTGATTCGATACGGGACATCTTGGCTATGTAGTTTCCTCCTCTCCAGTCTGTTTTTACCTTTTCCAGTGCTGCGAATGATAGTCCTGATGGGTCTTGTTTGTGGTGTGTTTTGAAGTGTTTGGAGAGTGAGTGGGTTTCGAAACCTTTTTTGATGTTATTTATGTGTTCTGATATTCGTTTTTTTAGGGTTCTTTTTGTTCTGCCGATGTATTGTTTTTTGCAGGGACAGGTGATGATGTAAATTAAATTTGTGCTGCTGCAGGTAAGGAATTCTTTTATTTCGTGTTCTAGTGCCGTGGTTGTGGATTGTACTCTCTCGGTTTTTTTCTTAAATGTGGTGGTTTTACAATTGGAGCACTGATTACATCTATAGAATCCTTTGAGGTTTTGCCATGTGTTTATTGTGAGATTATGTTTTTTCTGTTGTGTTTTGACAGATGGCGCAATTTTCAGGCCTAGGTTTGGGGCCCTAGTGTATATGATGTGGGGTTTTGTGGAGATGGATGGGCCTATCGTTTTGTCCTTTTGGATGTGGTGCCAATGGGTGTTGATAATTTTTTCAATATTTTTGTGTTGTGTGCTGAAGGGTAATATCAGTTTTGGAGTTTCGTTTGTTTGTATTTGTGCTGTCATTTTTTTCTGGGGCTTCTCATTGAAGAAAGAGGTTCTATTTAGTTTTCTTACTTTAGTGAGGGATGTTTCTATTTTATTTAGGGGGTACTCTTTTTCAATGAATTGTGTTTTTAGGGTCTCGGCTTCTTTCTCAAATATGTCATCTTTTGTACAGTTGCGTCTCAGGCGTCTGAATTGGCTTTCAGGTATATTGTTTAGCCATCTTGGGAGGTGGCAACTGGAGTAGAGGATGAAACTATTTTTTGCTGTTGGTTTGTGGAAGGTGCAGCATGTGAGTTTATTGTCTTCTACTTTGATGTTTAGATCCAGGAATTCTATTTCAGTTTTGTTTATGTTAGCTGTGAATTGTAGATTTATTTGGTTGTTGTTTATTTCTTCCAGGAATATTTTTAAATCGGCCTCACTTCTTTGCCAGATGAAGACCACGTCGTCGATATAACGTTTCCATAGCACCAGATCCGTCCCCAGCCGATGCTGTATATGGACATCCTCCCATTGTGACATGAAGAGGTTTGCATAGCTGGGGGCGAATCTGGTGCCCATGGCTGTGCCCCTGGTTTGTAGGTAGTAGGTGGAGTCAAAGGAGAAATAGTTGTGTCCCAGAATTAGCTCGACACCTTCTGCTATGTAATTTATTTGTTCTTTTTTGAATTCCTTACTTTTTTCTAATTGTATAGTCAATGCTGCGATCCCATGTTTGTGGTCTATTATTGTGTATAGTGACTGGACGTCTAGGGAGCCTAAGATCCAATTGGGGTTGTAGTCTATGTTTTCCATTGTCTTGATTATCTGTGTGCTATCTTTGATATATGTATTTGTGTTTTTTACAACTGGTTGGAGTAATCTGTCGATGTGTTGGGAAAGATTTGATGTGAATGATCCTATACCGGAAATTATTGGACGGCCTGGGGGGTTCTCTAGACTTTTGTGGACTTTGGGTAAACAGTAGAATATCGGGAGTCTTTGCGGTGTGTTTAGGATGAATTTTGCTTCTTGTTCAAGTAAAAAATTATTGTCTAGTCCTTTTTGACAGTAGTCTTTCAGTATTTGGTCGTATGAATTGATGGGATCTTTACAAAGTTTTTGATATGTGGTGTTGTCTGATAATAATCTGAGGCATTCCGTCTCGTATTGGGCTTTATCTAAAACTACTGTGGCTCCTCCTTTGTCTGCGGGGCGGATAATGATGTCTTTCTGTATTTGTAGTTGTTTGATTGCATGGATTTCTTGGTTGGATAGGTTGTTTCTGAATTTTTTATGTTTTAATCTTCTGATGTCCGATTCTACACATTTTCTGAATGTGGCTATTTCTTGGCTGATTTCTTGTCTGGGGAATTTGGTTGATTTTGGTTTTAATTCTGTGTGCTTGTGGGTTGTGACTGTTGTCATGTTGGATGTGATTGGGTTTTTTATGAAATATTTTTTTAGGCAAAGTTTTCTGATGAATTTTTCTATACCAATGAATGTGTGGAATTTGTCTATTTTTGTGGTTGGGGCAAATTTTAGTCCTTTGTTAAGGAGATTCAGTTGTGGTGGTGTCAAATTTTTTGTGCTGAGGTTTATTACTGTGTTGTTGTCGTTATTTGTTGTTGTTGATTCTTCTAGTATCTGTTGACACCACCACAACTGAATCTCCTTAACAAAGGACTAAAATTTTCCCCAACCACAAAAATAGACAAATTCCACACATTCATTGGTATAGAAAAATTCATCAGAAAACTTTGCCTAAAAAAATATTTCATAAAAAACCCAATCACATCCAACATGACAACAGTCACAACCCACAAGCACACAGAATTAAAACCAAAATCAACCAAATTCCCCAGACAAGAAATCAGCCAAGAAATAGCCACATTCAGAAAATGTGTAGAATCGGACATCAGAAGATTAAAACATAAAAAATTCAGAAACAACCTATCCAACCAAGAAATCCATGCAATCAAACAACTACAAATACAGAAAGACATCATTATCCGCCCCGCAGACAAAGGAGGAGCCACAGTAGTTTTAGATAAAGCCCAATACGAGACGGAATGCCTCAGATTATTATCAGACAACACCACATATCAAAAACTTAGTAAAGATCCCATCAATTCATACGACCAAATACTGAAAGACTACTGTCAAAAAGGACTAGACAATAATTTTTTACTTGAACAAGAAGCAAAATTCATCCTAAACACACCGCAAAGACTCCCGATATTCTACTGTTTACCCAAAGTCCACAAAAGTCTAGAGAACCCCCCAGGCCGTCCAATAATTTCCGGTATAGGATCATTCACATCAAATCTTTCCCAACACATCGACAGATTACTCCAACCAGTTGTAAAAAACACAAATACATATATCAAAGATAGCACACAGATAATCAAGACAATGGAAAACATAGACTACAACCCCAATTGGATCTTAGGCACCCTAGACGTCCAGTCACTATACACAATAATAGACCACAAACATGGGATCGCAGCATTGACTATACAATTAGAAAAAAGTAAGGAATTCAAAAAAGAACAAATAAATTACATAGCAGAAGGTGTCGAGCTAATTCTGGGACACAACTATTTCTCCTTTGACTCCACCTACTACCTACAAACCAGGGGCACAGCCATGGGCACCAGATTCGCCCCCAGCTATGCAAACCTCTTCATGTCACAATGGGAGGATGTCCATATACAGCATCGGCTGGGGACGGATCTGGTGCTATGGAAACGTTATATCGACGACGTGGTCTTCATCTGGCAAAGAAGTGAGGCCGATTTAAAAATATTCCTGGAAGAAATAAACAACAACCAAATAAATCTACAATTCACAGCTAACATAAACAAAACTGAAATAGAATTCCTGGATCTAAACATCAAAGTAGAAGACAATAAACTCACATGCTGCACCTTCCACAAACCAACAGCAAAAAATAGTTTCATCCTCTACTCCAGTTGCCACCTCCCAAGATGGCTAAACAATATACCTGAAAGCCAATTCAGACGCCTGAGACGCAACTGTACAAAAGATGACATATTTGAGAAAGAAGCCGAGACCCTAAAAACACAATTCATTGAAAAAGAGTACCCCCTAAATAAAATAGAAACATCCCTCACTAAAGTAAGAAAACTAAATAGAACCTCTTTCTTCAATGAGAAGCCCCAGAAAAAAATGACAGCACAAATACAAACAAACGAAACCCCAAAACTGATATTACCCTTCAGCACACAACACAAAAATATTGAAAAAATTATCAACACCCATTGGCACCACATCCAAAAGGACAAAACGATAGGCCCATCCATCTCCACAAAACCCCACATCATATACACTAGGGCCCCAAACCTAGGCCTGAAAATTGCGCCATCTGTCAAAACACAACAGAAAAAACATAATCTCACAATAAACACATGGCAAAACCTCAAAGGATTCTATAGATGTAAACAGTGCTCCAATTGTAAAACCACCACATTTAAGAAAAAAACCGAGAGAGTACAATCCACAACCACGGCACTAGAACACGAAATAAAAGAATTCCTTACCTGCAGCAGCACAAATTTAATTTACATCATCACCTGTCCCTGCAAAAAACAATACATCGGCAGAACAAAAAGAACCCTAAAAAAACGAATATCAGAACACATAAATAACATCAAAAAAGGTTTCGAAACCCACTCACTCTCCAAACACTTCAAAACACACCACAAACAAGACCCATCAGGACTATCATTCGCAGCACTGGAAAAGGTAAAAACAGACTGGAGAGGAGGAAACTACATAGCCAAGATGTCCCGTATCGAATCAAAATTTATCTTTGAATTCAACACAATCATACCAGGAGGCCTAAACGCCGACTTTGAACTATTCGGATTTCTATAAATTATCACAAAGAGTGGCTGCCGCTATTTGACTAGCGGTAGGCGTCCGGCTGTCTACCAGCACCCTTACCGACACTTGACACGTGGCCGCCACCCTACCGACACTGCAAAAAGAAGAAAAAGAAAAAGAAGAAATAGATAAACCTACAGAAAACCAACCACCGCAAGAATGACCAAACAAAAACAAAATAAACACAAAAACACACAACTCAAGACTGAACCGCACAACCCCACAGCAGCACCACAAGAGACCCTAACAAGCACTCCTAGACACCGCAACAACAATCCCAATTACACACTACAGAATACATAACACACAAACACAATCACACTAGACAATACACGTAGCACCACCAACACTATCCATTCCCACACTGAACACACCACCCCCATGTCACACAACATACCCCCATCCAGACATCACCATCTCACAAACATTCCCCAAAACACATCACATACAAAACCTCGTTAGGCCCCCATAACACTAAGTCCACCCCCAAAATACCACCAATACCACAAATCCCCAACACCCCCATCAAACACAGTGCTGAAAAGACGCACCAAAAAAACGCACCAAAAACGCACCAAAAAAACGCACCACCAAAAACCGCACCAAAAACGCACTCAGAAACACAATGGCACTGGAGGAACACACACACATATCTCCAAAATAGATCACCAGACACCAGTACACTCGAAACACACACTATCAACAATACACTACACAAACTTACCAAAATGCACCCAAATTCACAAAGGATTAAACACACAACAACAAAATAGTTCTTTCCCATCTAGGGAAGAACACAATACCCCAACCACTCACCTTATCTATCACTCACGTCCTTCGCCACCACATAACACACCATGAAAAAACACAGCAATACCGCAGGGCAACAGCAAAAATAAAATCGAAACCACAACAAGAAACTACACAAGGCACCTTAGATATCAAACACCCCAAATAAAAATACAACACGAACAAAATACCGCAGAAAAAAACACAGAACCCAGAGCCCAATAGAAACCAGTAACCAATAAAGAATTAACCACTAGAAAAATATAGCGGTAATACAAGCTAAGCCTCATAACAGACCGGCGGATAACGCAGCGGTACCGCAGCAAAGACAGACACTGCAAAAACCGCAAAATCACAACAGAAACCGCAACCAGCACACACACTAAACCGCCAACTGCAGTAGAAAAAGTAAATAGTTGTACATAAAAGAACATAGGATAATAGTACTCAACCAGGTTTTTGATGGAACCATCACATCCAAAAAATCTGTACCATAGAAAATGAGATCCAGTCCAGGTCTTCTGAAAGACCCACGGGCAGCATAAAAGGCAGGACAACGGCAGTCAGAGGGCTACCACTGATGAAGAAGGCAGCTCAGTCCTTCGAAACGCGTCTGGTGACTTCCCTCTAGAAACCTGCCAAGAATCTCACTTTGGAAGCGCTTCCACACCACCGACTGCATCCAAATCCCCTGGATCGAAAATATACCACCAGCGAAGATCCCAATACTGAACCCGGCAAAGACACGCGAGACGCGAGACGCCAGAGAAGTGACGTCACACACACGCGGCACGCCGAGAAGACCGGGAAACAGACACCGCTGAGCGCTGTAAGGCTGCTCCAACAGCCAGGAGATCCATACCCCGCAAAGAAGGTAAACAGTCAGGGGGCAGCCTTCACCTAATGTGTGGGACGCCACACTGAAGTACAGCACCCGACTGATACACCACTTACTTTTTTCGTATATTTTTTCGTATATTTTTCACTGGATACTCCTTGCTTTTTATTGTTCTACCCATATTATATATTTTATATATTTTATATTTCTTACATTACTTTTCTACGTGGTATGACATAAAGACAATTTTTAAACGGACTGCATAACTAATGGACACAGTTACCAATTGAAAGGGGGCTACCACCACTAGACAATCACAGCATTGTCATACCCCCCACCCAGCACAAACATTTTTTATTTTTTATTGTGCATCCCCACTGCCGCATATTGCAAATCAACATTTTTCCTGGAGTACCCCATTTTTTCAGTACCTCTACAATTTTAGAACATTTACTCCTACTCCCCACTCTCAAACCTACCCTTCTAAAAATAAATATATATTTTTTACCATCACCTGTGTATATTGCTTCTTTAGCACCTTGACAGATGTAGAGTGCCGGTTCTACATTATATACCTTTATTGTTATTAACTACCCTCCTGATTGGGTGAATCAGTCCAGAACCAGAGCACCTATACATTGCAGTGATCAGGTGAGCAACCAATAACCCATCTCTCTTTCTCCTCAAATTTACTCGAGGGCGCCACACATCCTGTGTACATCTTCACGGACCACAAGAACCTGGCTTATCTCTAGTCTGCTCAGAGATTAAATCCCCGTCAGGCTCGTTGGTCTCTGTTCTTCGCCCGCTTTAACTTTGAGATCCATTTCCATCCAGCTTGTAAGAACATTAGGGCAGATGCTCTGTCTCGCTCCTCTGATGTGGTGGGCGACGAGTTAACACCTCGATATATTATCCCTCCAGAACGCCTTATTACAGTCGCTCCCGTGGACCTGCGCCTTCTTCCTCCTGGCAAATCCTACGTACCTCCACGTCAGCGGCTGCGAATTCTCAAGTGGGGCCACGCCTCCCCTTTTGCCGGTCATCCAGGGGGGCTAAAGTCTCTCCAACTAATCTCCCAAAGGTACTGGTGGTCTTCTCTGGAGAAAGATGTCTCGGACTTCGTCCAGGCCTGTACAATTTGCGCCCGGGATAAATCGCCTCGCCAGAAACCAGCGGGTCTTCTCTTGCCTCTACCTGTTCCTGAAGTTCCCTGGTCTCACATCGCCATGGACTTTATTACAGATCTTCCCTCCTCCCATGGCAAGTCCGTTATTTGGGTCGTGGTGGATCGCTTCTCCAAGATGGCTCACTTTGTACCCCTGCCCGGTCTACCCTCTGCACCCATGTTGGCCAAACAATTTTTCCAACACATCTTCCGTCTCCATGGCCTTCCCAAACATATTGTCTCGGATCGTGGGGTACAATTCGTCTCCAAATTCTGGAGGGCTCTATGTGCTCAGCTCGGGATCAAATTGGACTTTTCTTCTTCGTACCATCCTCAGTCTAACGGCCAAGTAGAACGGGTGAACCAGATTTTGGTTGACTATCTGCGTCACTTTGTATCCTCACGCCATGACGACTGGGCTGATCTACTTCCCTGGGCGGAGTTCTCCTACAACTACAATCCTCTGCCTCTAACAAGTCTCCTTTCCTTGTAGTTTTTGGCCGTCATCCTCTTCCACCTCTGCCGCAGTCTCCCACTCCTTCTTCTGTACCTGCCGTTGACAGTCTTGTACAGGATTTTTCCTCCATCTGGCGAGAAACCCACGCTGCTCTCCTCAGGGCTTCCGCCCGTATGAAGGTTCAAGCTGACAAGAGACGCAGATCTCCACCGGAATTTCGTCCGGGTGACAAGGTGTGGCTCTCCTCTAGGTACATCCGATTTAGGGTCCCAAGTTACAAGTTGGGCCCTCGTTTCTTGGGACCCTATAAAATCAAGAGTCGTATCAATCAAGTTTCTTATCAGCTCCATCTTCCTCCCTCCCTCCGAATCCATAACTCCTTCCATGTCTCCCTTCTTAAACCTGCTGTCTTTAACCGTTTTTCTCCCAAGCTTGTTTCTCCCACCCCTGTCGCCGGTACCTCCGATATATTCTCTGTCAAGGAGATCTTGGCGACCAAGATCTCCCGGGGGAAAAGATTTTTTTGGGTCGACTGGGAGGGCTGCGGTCCTGAGGAGAGGTCATGGGAGCCGGAGGCGAACATCCTGGACCGCAGTCTCATCCGCAAGTTCTTCGGTACCAAAAAGGGAGGGAGACCAAAGGGGGGGGGGGTACTGTTACGCTGAGCGCTCCGGGTCCCCTGCTGGCCTCGGAGCGCTCACAGCGTATGCCCCCAGGCAGCACTCCAGCGTCTCGGTGTGTGCGTCCTCGCTCTCTAGGGCGCGCGCGCCGGGACTCTTAGATTCAAAGGACCAGTGCACCAGTGATTGGTGCCTGGTCCAAAGGGGTTATTAAGGGTTAAGGTTGTGAGAGGCAGTGCTGACTTAATTAGGCTGCACCTGTGCACTGCCCATTTATACCTTCTCCTCCCACAGCCTTCTGCCGGATCTTTGTGCCTTGTGCCTCAGAGAAAGCGTTCCCTACGTTGTTAGTTTGCCTTACCTGTTGCCGTACCCGTTGCTACCGTCCACTCGCCTTTGAACCTTTGCCGCCTGCCCTGACCGCTGCTACGTCCAAATACGCTCTTACCTTCTCCCTGTGTACCACGCCTTATCAGCTGCCAGAGAGGTCGAGTTGTTACTAGGGGACACGACCTGGTAGTTACCACCGCGGCAAATCCATCCCGCCTTGCGGCGGGCTCTGGTGAAGACCAGTAACTGCTTAGAACCGGTCCTCTAGTACAACGCGCGCCATCGTCTCTCTGGTCCAGAGGATTCACTACCTGTCCTGCCGGTTCGTGACATGGAGTTAGATGGTACACATGTTCCCGATGAATGCAGGCTATTCATAGACTCTACCAAAACAAGTTTGAAAGTTGTCTTGTTGCACAATGGTAATGGAAAACCATCTGTTCCATTGGCTCATGCGGTTGGAATGAAAGAGACCCATGCTTCTATGGAGTTAATTTTGAAAATGATCAAATACTCAGAACATAAATGAAAAATTAGTGCTGACCTTAAAGTGGTAGCACTGCTGCTTGGCCTACAGTTAGGGTACACAAAGCATATGTGTTTCTTGTGCCTATGGAACAGTCGTGATGACGACAATTTTTACAAAATGAGACAGTGGCCTCTCAGAGTCAAGCACACAGTTGGTCAGTACAATGTACAACACAAATCACTGGAGTTTGTATGTTCTCCCCGTGTTTGCGTGGGTTTCCTCTGGGTTCTCCGGTTTCCTCCCACACTCCAAAGACATACTTACAGCGCATCGAGGCCCGAAGGGTAAGACTGCGTGTACACAAGACTATACATCATCATCATCATTAAACTTGGTTTAATGAAAACTTTTGTAATTGAACTTGATCGTGATGGAAATGGTTTCCAGTATTTGAAGGAGAAGTTCAGCACACTGAAAACTGATGCTAAAATATATAATTTTTACTGGCCCCGAAATCAACAAACTAATGCATGATGACACATTCAGAACAAAACTCAACCCTCTGGAACTTGCAGCTTGGGATGCATTTGTGCTAGTAGTGCAGAACTTCCTTGGGAACAGACGAGCTGCAAACTATGCTGAATTAGTAACAAAGGAGAGAAAAGAAAAAAGAATGCAGCACTCACCAAAAAATACTCTTTGCAGCTTTATTCACATAAAAAGGTCAGCGTCATGAGGGCAAAACACAGCTAGGAGGTAACAGCCGTTTTGCACTTATTGCACTTTTTCAAGCCATCAGTGACTGAATCGGCGTGGTTCATAAATACTCCCACACCTTCGTCACTGATTAAATGAATGACACATGAATGAAGACCAATCAGAAGACAAGGCAAACAAAAATTAAATACACACATAAACTATTAATACTATAAAACCCTGCTAGGTTATTTTTATCATTTAACCCCAGAGGGCCCATGGCTCCATTTTTTATAATCCAGGCTGCTTCTTTCTGGAGTAAAATACGACCTTTATCACCACCCCGTATTAGGGGCTGGACAACTTCAATCCCTGCACATTTTAAAATGTTACTATTACCTCCATGTATTTCATGTACGTGATCAATCAATCTAGTAGCCCGAATTCTTGTCACTATAGATCTCCTGTGTTCTCTTAATCTGATGTACAAACATCTAATGGTTTTACCAATGTAGAACCTCCCACATGGGCAAAAAATTGCATAAACTACAATTTGCGTTTTGCAAGAGATAAATTGATTGACCACGCACTCAGTACCTCCTAGCTTGAAAAATCTCTTTCTATGCATGTATTTACACATGGAGCAGTGACCGCATACAAAGTTACCTTTTAGGGGGCATTTTTCTAACCAATTTTGTTCTGGTGTTTGGAAATTATTTCTCACAATGACATCCTTGATTTTTTTTACTTCTCCTAAAGGTGACAATAGGAGTACATTGTGTTTTTTCTTTCAAGACATTATCCTGTGCTAAAATGTGCCAATTGTTAAGAATAGCACTTCTGATGGCGACAGCCATAAGGGAGTAGTCAAATGTGAACACTGCTCTATCCTTATTAGCTTCAGAACTAGGGTTAACCTCTAGTGGGCTGGATGCATTTATATATGCTCTATCATTTACCTTGTCTAGATAGCCACGTTGCAAGAGACGCTTTTTTAGTATTTCTGATTACTCAAAATATTCATCCTGATCTGACACAATTCTTTTGAGTCGCAAAAATTGGCCGTATGGTACAGATGACTTTACATGAGGTGGATGGCAGGAATCGTAGTGCAGTAGTGAATTTGTGGAGGTCAGTTTTCTATATATATTGGTGTGAATGGTGTCACCTCTGATTTCCACTTTAACATCCAAAAATTCTAACTCCTCACAATTAATCTTACTCGTGAATCACATATTCATCTGGTTTTTAGTGTTAAGGTATTCCACGAATTCATCAAACTGCACGGCGGTCCCGATCCATATGATGATCACATCATCAATGAATCGAAAAAAATGCTTGATGTAACATACAAATGGGTTATCAACTGTAAATATGCATTTCTCTTCAAAAACCGAGGAAGAGGTTAGCAAAAGTGCAAGCCACTGGGGTCCCCATTGCTGTCCCTGAGCGTTGCATGAACCAGTTCTTATTAAACATAAATGCATTATGTGTTAAAATAAAATGCAATGCTTCAGAAACTAAATCCACAAAAATCTCTGATTTATTATTTCTCTCCAAAATTTTGCGGACACACTGTGCCCCCAACTCCTGCAGTATTCTAGTACATAAACTTTTGACATCCATGGATGCTAATGCAAAACCATCCTGCCATTCTAGTTCTTTTATTGCATCCAAAAAGTCACCGGTGTCCCTCAAAAATGAGGGAATTCCCTTCAATAATGGGCATAAAAGCCAATCAATATATTGGGAAAGAGGCTCAATAACTGAGCTAATTCCCATGATGATGAGGCGCCCAGGTGGGTCTACCAGTGACTTATGCACTTTTGGTATGCAATACCACACAGGTTTAACAGGAAATTGAGGGGACAGCCTCTCTGCGGTAGCTATGGAGAGCACTACCTATCAGTAGTAACAAATCTGTATTAGAGGGTGAGAAACCATGTACGGTAGGACCAATAGGTTTTAGACTGAATAAAGAGAACGACCCTATGGATAAACAGATTGTTGACACTCTATTGGAGCTACAGGGGTGTGAACTGCAACAACCAGAGGAAGATAATAACGACAATTTTTTTTTTTAAAAGGTGTCCGCTCCACTTTCTCCTCACCCTTGTCGGTCGGCGGTAGTCTGGATTTATTCCAAAAACAAGTATTAAAAGAGGTTAAGGCTTTGGTATATCCTTCTAAAAAAAAGTAATTTAAATGCTAAAGAAAAAATAGCCCTACAGTGGCTTAGTAAGCGGAGTAACCTGACTGTCAAACCGGCCGACAAGGGTGGGCCGATCACATTTGCTCTTCTGCTCCAAATTAATAGTACCCCAAGGGTTTTACGTGCACGGGAGAAGATAACTGTGACACACACACTGGGATCAAAGCAAATTCTCATTTATTACAGGAAGTACAGCAGTTTATAAAGTAATCAGAGGGGCATTCCCCCTGAGGCATGTGGCATTATTACATTGGCTAACATATGGTATCTCCCATTTTGAATTGTTTTTCTAACTGTGGTATGTGAACTATGTAAATATCTAGCTGTAAACGCCATCTTGTAATGGAGTTTTCACTAACAACAAAAAGCATATATGACGTAGCAAGGAGATGTATTCTCTTCGGTAGGATGGAACCTTTGCGCTCTGGAGAAGATAAGCTGTTGTCTGAGAGCTAAAGTATGTGGGATCTTTCTTAGCTGAATCAAAGAATGTAGTCCATACAATAATCCTATTAATTTGGAGCAGTAGAGCAAACGTGATCGGCCCTGATTAGGGGATCTTTAACAGTTGGTGCCCAATTTGGGGCTCAGTAGAAGTAACGTCGCTAGCCGAAGTTTGGGGGTTCCCAATGTTGGTTATCTCACCTGCTTCTTGCTGCTCCACTGTGCTGTGGTAAACTGTTCTGCTATTGAGGTTACGTACGTAGTAACAACTTCAGTTGATGTAAAATCCTGAGTTCCTAGAATCCATTGAGTTTGCTCTTCTGTGGATGTGTTTTGTGTTTGTCTGTGTAGTTTGTGTCAGGCACCTTCACAGTTAATGATTAAGCAGAGCACAGGGGGCTACAGTTGATTTCTGCTGGACCTGGACTGGGGCATCTTTACAGATCTCCCCTTGGGAGGTGGCAGATTGAGTAGCCCAGGGGGACTATGGTTAATATCTACTGGACCTGGACTGGGGCATCTTTACAGATCTTCCCTTAGCCGGCAACAGACCTGCAGGACCTGGACTGGGGCATCTTAAGTGATCTCCCCTTAGGAGGCGGCAGGTGGATTAGTCCCAGCTGGCGGACCAGACGTGGGAGCCAGAGTGTATATACTGCATAGGTGTGAGCTCTGCTTGGGAGTGTGAAGGAGGAGGGGCCTGCTTCTCTCTTGGTTGTAAGTGAATAAATCCATGGGACAAAAGTTGCAGGCATGAAGTATGGGAATATTAACCTTATGAGTACTAGTACGGTGGCACCCTGATTTAGGGAGGAAGCTCCAAGGAAGCTAGTCTGGGAAAGATTCAGAAAGACACATTGTGTATATGTTATAAAGGATCATGGATATGAAGAAGTTGAAGATTACAGGATGTGATTTTAAATGGAGAATTGAGTGCGTGGAAGTAAGTATGTGAAGCATTGTGTCTTGTGTGCTTGTGTGCCTTGCACCATGCGTGTCTCTGTTGCCCGATGAATATAGAGGTAGAGACAGGGGGCCGTAGCTGCAAGGGGGGAGTGACGTCATGGCATTGGAATGTGTGCTAGCGAGAACACTGCAATACTAAGATATATTGGATATAATCAAAAGAAAATGTGCGTGAGGTACTGAGTGTGTGTGTGTGTGTGTGTGTATGGAGCAAGTATGTATGTTATTTGCTAATAAGTTCAAAGACTTTTGTGATTAAAAGTATGAGAAAGGGTTCTATATGTCTGTCTGTTTCCAGATCTGTTCGACATTGAATGTTATGTCTGTGTGGACTGGGAATCTGACCTTACATGTTGCTAACTAGAAAACTGACTAGTAGAGGAAGGTCACACAGCCAAGTTTACGATGATCAAAGACAGTTCTATGAAGTAAGGGTTAAGGTGAGAATAAAAGAAATCAGCTCAGTACAGAGACACATCCCTCACCATATCACCAGCCCCCCCTCCAGTCCAGAGGGGAAGACCTGTTAAGTACATCAGTGCCAAAACCACGCCCTAGGCCCACTTCTTTGTATCCGGTTATCACACAAGATGGCACTCCCTACGTTTCAACTTCCGCTCTGGTGGCCATCTTAACTAATCAGGAGTCCAGTCTGGCAGCCATCTTAACTCCTGTAACTTCCGGCACGGTGGCCATTTTAACTGAGGGAATTTCACTTCCTGCCCAGCGGCCATCTTAGTTACTGGTATTTTTCCGGATACAGCTACAATAGTGAAACAATACACATAGATCCAAGTAGCACCACAAGGGGTACTCACTTGAGTCAGTACATGAAGAATACACATATACCTATAATTAGTCATGACCGGTAGTATTGTTTAATTGTTTATTTAGATGAAATGTTTGAACTTCTATGTTTCTGTTTTTCAAGTGAAGTCAAGTGAAGTCCCCCTCCTGCCCATTTGCGAGAATCGCAAAAGGAGGGGATTGTGATGGAGATGGTCTCAACTGTGGTAAACTGTAGCTTTAAAGGCCTTCTGTCACCCCACTAAACAGTTTTTTGTTTTTTTTTGGTTACTTATAATGCCTATAATGCAATTTATGCATACATACTGTAATTAATAATTTTCGTTCAGCAGATTCTGTTAAAAACGTACTTTTAAAATATGCAAATTACCTTGCTACCGCATCCTCCTACCCTAAAGACTCTGCATGCTGATTGACAGGGCCAGTGGACGGGATCTTTCTCTGCTGGCCCTGTCTGCATTCAAAATCTGGCGCCTGCGCCGTACCTGTCTTCATTCGGCGCAGGCGCACTGAGAGGCGGATGCTCGCTCGGTCGCTCCATCCTCAATGCGCCTGCGCCGATGACGTCACATCTACACCCGGCGCAGGCGCATTGAGGAAGGAGCGACCGACCGAGCGTCCTCCTCTTAGTGCGCCTGCACCGACTGAAGACAGGTACGGCGCAGGCGCCAGATTTTGAATGCAGACAGGGCCAGCAGAGAAAGATCCCGTCCGCTGGCCCTGTCAATCAGCATGCGGAGGGGGCGTCTTTAGGATAGGAGGATGCGGCTGCTACCAGCAAGTAGCTGCCCTACTTGCTAATAGCAAGGTAATTTGCATATTTTAAAAGTAAGTTTTTAACAGAATCTGCTGAACGAAAATGATTAATTACAGTATGTATGCATAAATTGCATTATAGGCATTATAAGTAACCAAAAAAAACTAAAACTGTTCAGTGGGGTGACAGAAGCCCTTTAAGCCCGGACAGATTATGTTTTTTTCTGTCTTTCATATGATGTTGCTGAAAAATGCTAACCTTGAGAAAAGACACTGCAAAAGTAGTAAAGAATGTAGACAGGCAGTGAAAAACATCAGCGACCTAATGAAAGGTGTAAACATCTCCCTCTGATGGTAAACTGAGAGTAGTATTGAGAAAAAGCATATAGGGAAATAAAGGGTGGCTGAAAGATAACAAGCTTACAGAACAGGCAGAAGTCTTCCTACGAGAGGCAAATGTATAGAAGAAGAGGTGTAGAGAGACAGAGAAAGTCAGGTTATGAATGTTATCATGATATTGTTAAACCACCTCAGAAACAGAGAAAGGAAAAAGTAGGTCTGCCACCCTATAATGGTCCTGGGAGATGGACCTGCAGATTCTGCAGGACCCAGAACCCAGATGAGAAAGAGAGAGTTGTGCTATGTGTGGCACTCCTCGTCTACACCATACGAGAGGATTGTATTCTGTGTTGCCTGGATCACTGTCCGTCCCCCACAGACACCCATGTTCTTGTCATTAGGACGACACAGGTGAGGGGGGAAAGTTAGACCAAGATTAGGAAACAGGCAATACAGTATCTCCAGTATCGGCTGTGCCTTTAAATATTTTAGCAGATTCACTCTGGGTGATGAAGAAGTAGTCTCGTTTTTTATTGCTACTGGAGCAGCCAAGACAATTGTGCACAGCAAATATGGCCTCCACTGACTTAATCTCCAAGAACACCAGTGGGTAGAAGTGGATGGGAAAGTAGTAAACTCCCCTTTTAACAGAACCCATCCGAGTTAGATTTGCCGTTACCCAAGAAGTGTTTGCCCAGTTGCTGGACAGCGGTAATGCCCCCCTGTTGCCTCCTGGCTACAGACTTGCTTGCTTCATAAAACTCCCTGGTCCATGTTTGTGTCAGTACTCCCCGAAGATGAGAATCAAGCCCTGCTTGTGGGAATGCACTGGGCCCATGGATGTTGGAAAGCTCCCAGTCCATCCTGTGGAAGTGGATATAAAAACTGGCGCCCCACTTCCCAGGAAGATGCAGTATCTCATGAGTATGGCACAGTCAGATGCCATATCTCAAACAGTTTGAGACTTTTTGAAAGTAAAAGGGATTATCAAGGAGATTGTAACCCCTTCTAACACTCTTATGTACCCTGTGAAAAAGAAAAGTGAGAAGGGCAAACCAACCCGATACCAGATGGTACGTGACCTACGTGCTTTTAATGAAGCCACAGTTTTTATTACCCCATTTTTTCCCAAGCCACACACCTTATTGGCTCAGGTTCCCACTACCACTACCCACTCCACTGTGATTGATTTGACAAATGTTTTCTTTTCAGTACCACTACATTCAGATAGTTGGTAGTTGTTTGCCTTCATACATGAGGGTAAACAGGATACCTTGGTGGTGCTACTGCAAGTAGCCCAGAACTCGCCCAGTATGTATACTGCAGCCATGTCACTCCTGTCCTTTTTTAACTGATCATGGCTGCAAGGTGTCAAAAATAAAACTTCAGTTTTCTGCATTACTGTTACCTTCCTGGGGTGAAACATCTCACCTGTTTGCCCAGAAACATGAATGCACTGAGGACATTTTTGAGCCTTGTTCCTTATTGCAAACCTTGGATACGCAAGTTTGATGCAGCCTCTTAATGATTGTTTGTCTTTTAGTCCCTTCCACCTTACAGATGAGGTGGTAGATTCCTTTTATGCCTAAAGATGACCAGTTTGTTCTCCCCCACACTGGGCCTATCAGATTACCACATTTAGATTGTATTGTACAGAAGTGAATGGTCATGCCTCAGCTGTCCTCACCCAACTGCATGGCCAGCAGCAACAATGCCCTGTGGCATATTATTCACCCAGACTTGACCCCGTGGCCAGAGGTGCCCCTTTCTGCATCAGAGCTGTAGCAGTTGTACAAGCCATGCTTGATAAAGGCTCTGAGATAGTCCTGAACCACAAAGTGACAGTGATATTACGTTTATCCTCATGAAGAACCTTTTTATTGCCAGCAGAGTTAGATGTGATAACTTACGAAGTGTGTGGTTTAACTCTGCTGAATCCTTATGTGCCGGAAGAAGACCACAGTCCCGTTTTGACTGAACCTCAGTATATCTCTGTTTGCCGATTTTAATGTTCATATTCATCCTTACAAGGATGAGCGAATTGGTTCTCACATAGTTTTATAGGGCTGAGAAAAGACATCTGCCCATCCAGCTCAGCTCAGAATTCAGTCCAAATTTCTCAAAAAGGCAAGAGAGAGACAATGACTAGTACACAAATGTGTGTTTCTCAATAGTATATATGTGTTTTAGTACACCAAAAAGTTACTAAATTAACAGGTAATAACTGATCCTGACCATATTTTTATTGTGTCGATTTCTTAACCTACTACTACCACATAGGATCATGTCATGGACTTTCATTCTAGATTGTATTACCTTTCTTGGCTTCTCACAATTGACACTGTTACATACAATCATGACGTATCACAAACTTATTTGAAGCTTATAGATCAAGTGTTTTAAGTACTATCATGGATTCATTGTGTTGATTATTTGTCCTAATTACTAATATATGGGACCAGTCTAGATAATATTATCTTTATAGACTTGTTTCTCTATCACAGAATTCCAGCTATTGTAACTTTTTCCATCAATCTATTCATCCAAATATTGTGCCTATAAGGGATATTATTGTGTTGATGTATGATCATCCACTTTATTTGATTAATGTAATGTGTTTTCGTTGACAAAGGGTATTCATATGATGCCTGAAATGTTCAAAGATGTAATATTTGGGATCCAGCCACCCTGTTGCCTCTGGAGCAAGGGAGGAGGGAAGAGTTAGGGCATTTTTATGTGCTCTTTGTGGATGGATCGAGGTATGGCCAGGATGGCAGTTACTACACAGGTTGTGCAGTGGTGATTAAACATGACACTAAAAAGCAGAGTCCTTACCACGACACATGTCTGCCCAAGAAGCAGAACTAATGGCTCTGGAGATGGCTTGCAGATATGCAGATAGAAAAGCAGCCAACATTTACGCTGATTCCAGGTACAGTCCATGACTATGGGCCCATTTGGAAAGCCTGAGACTTCCTGACCGCTTCAGGTAAACCAATCAAAATGAGGAAGCAGTGAGGTCTCTTATAGAAGCCCTCATGTCACCAACTTGAGTGGCGGTGATAAAAACAAAGGTTACTGTAAAACAAACTCAGAGGAGGCAAAGGGAAAAGCCAAGGCAGATCAGGCGGCAAAAATGGCTGATAAATTGCCTAGGCAGACCCCTGCCTTAAGTGGCCACAGCTCAGGTCCCTGAAACAACTCCTCCTGTCTTAATGGCAGTTCTCAAGACCTTACAGAACCAGATGGGGAAAGAGGAAAGGGACCGGTGATTGGAGAAGGGGGGACTACAAATGAGGAAGGCCTAAGACAGTTCCAAGGGAAACTCTGCCTTCCCAGGTCTCACTAATCCACGATGGCACAGGCAACCCATGGAGTGACGCACTAGTCAGAAGCTGCTGTGTGTAATTTAGTATATAGCGCATAATACGCCCCAGGGTTCAGCACTGTAGCAGCCAGATATACTCAAGGATGTATGATTTTTGCCCAGAACAACGTGAGACAAGGTGGTTAAGGTACCATAGAAACACACGTCTTGCCCTTTGTATCTCTTTCATCACTTGCAGACTACCTTTAACTACCCAAGGTGGGCATGTATGAGTGTCACGCCCTGCCCTGTGAGTGATCTGAGAAGATCTGTCAGACTTGCTGCACGTGAATCTATCTGACAGATTGCTTTGCTGTGGCTTTGGGCTGGATCCCAACCCCTCACAGGTTCTGCTCATTAGTTAATTAGTGATGCTATTTATACCTGCCTCTTGTTATAGCCCTTGCGGTTTATAGTTTCTCCTGGAGTTCTCTACTGGTGTTTGTTGGATCTCCTGCTCCCAGTTCGTCTTCAGTTAAGTCCTCCTTCCTTCCCTTCTGTTGTTTGTACTGGCTAGGTCTTAGGTAGACGCTGGTTCCTTCATCTTGTGCAAGGAACCGGTTGTCTTTTCGCCTGCTCCCTAGCTGAGGGTTTGTGTCAGTTGCTCTGGGGTTAAATGATAAAAAAACGACCTACAGTAGCAGTATTTTTATAGTAGTAGTAGTTTATGTGTGTGTTTATTTTTGTTTGCCTTGTCTTCTGATTGGTCTTCGTACATGTGTCATTCATTTAATCAGTGAGGAAGGTGTGAGATGTGTATTTATGAACCACGCTGATTCAGTCACTGATGGCTTGAAAAAGTGCAACAAGCGCAAAATGGCTGTTGCCTCCTTGCTGTGTTTTGCCCACATGACGCTGACGTGGTGTTATGATCCTGAATGCAGATGATAAGAACTTTAGCTGAATCTCTGGGGAATTTAATTTATGAGAAGACATGAAGTATAGAGAGGACGGACAGGACAGGCTGTAGTAATGTGTTGCTGTGGTAATAGAGACTGTAAACAAGTGCTGCTGCTCATCAGCCACGCCTCACCCTCCTCTCATGTCTCCTCATCATCTCCATTCCCACAGAGATTCACCTGTATTCAGGATCATGATTCCTGACAAGCAGAGTAGAGAGTAGGAGGAGGCAGCTCTATGGCTCATTGTGGTGAAGTAACTTGTCCTCCTGTGTGATTAGGACAGATTTTGTGTGTACTGATAGGACGGCAGCCATTTTATTTCTCCTAATGATTTCTCCCTAGAGAAAACGAGCCATTATAAACAATGAAAGGTATTTGGGAATATATTTTTTATAAAATAACATTTAAGTATTTACATTTTTTGAATTCCTGGAGAACCCCTTTAAGAAGGAGATAAGGCTACTTTCACACTTGTGGCAGGACTGATCCGACAGGCTGTACACCCTGTCGGATCCGTCCTTCTGCTATTTCGCCATGCCGCCGGACCACGGCTCTGTCCCTATAATGGGGACGGGGAGGAGCTCCGGCGCAGTACGGCAGTTCGTGGTGAGAGGCCACCGGACTAAAAAGTCGGACATGCAGGACTTTTAGTCCTGCGAGCTTTCGCCGTGCACTGCCGTGCTGCGCCGGAGCTCCGCCCCCATCCCCTTTATAGTCAATGGGGACGGAGCGGCGGAGCGGCAGTCCGGCGGCACGGCAAAATATCGGCAGGACGGATCTGACAGGGTGAACAGCCTGTCGGATCCGTCCTGCCGCAAGTGTGAAAGTTGCCTAAAAGTCCTTAAAATGGACATAGTTTACCTGAGGACCAAAAAGCTATAGTATGTTACAACTGATAGTTAGTGTAGCAGGGGCTATATTCGAATTTGCGATATTTCACGAATATTTGGGTGAATATTCGTCATATATTCGCAAATTCAAGATTATTTTCTTGATCGTTAAAAATCGCCAATGTAATATTCGCGTAATGCGCGCGAAATACAGGCGTGGGTCACTTTTGCTACATTTTCCAAGCTGCTAGAAGTTTCCTGAGACTGGAGAACATGATTGGTACAGCAGAACATTAAAAATGGTTTTAAATCGGCCTAACGATGCAAATATTTTGACGCAATATGTGAAACTTCACATTTTAGCAGGTCTGCATGTATGTATGGACAAAAGAACCTATCACACTACCTAACACCCTGCACTGCAACAGTTACACTATATCAGGATATAACCTACACTAACTATCTGTATTATATATATATATAGGCTATCTAACTATCTATCTACTGTAGTGTGGGAAGCACAGAGCACAGCAATGACACTGCTGTCTCTCTAAGAACTTAAAAAAACTGTAGAAAATGACTGCTGGGGAGGTTCTTATATAGTAAGGGATAGACAACTTTCCTATTGGTTGCTAGGGATGTTGCTAAGCTCAAAGACATTGCAACCTTCTCATTGGCCTACAAGCAAGAAGGGAGGTTACTGATGAAAAAAAATAATCCAGAATATTCAAAATTACAAATATATATCACTATATTCTAAATATTCGTGAATTCTCGAAGTGCTGATATTCGCAATTAATATTCGCGATTTGAATATTCGTGATCAATACTACTGATAGTCTTGAACCTTGACGATACAGTGGGGAATTTAAGTATTTGATATACTGACAATTTTTCAAGTTTTCCATGCTTTTTACCTATCGATGTTTGTAAGTACAATAAATCTTACTGAATATTAAACACCCTGGGTATTGCACTATGTTCTGTTTCTCCTGAAGGAGAAAAAAACTTTGCTGGTCGGTATCGGGATTGATATTGGAGATGTGCCTGTGACATTGTGGAATCTCCATGGAATCTTCCTGTGAGTGAAACGCCTGCCTGTGGAAACCTAGCGCGGACCCATATATATGTACTTTGGCTAAAAAAAATCCAGAAAATCGCATTGTATGATTAATTTGCATTTTATTGCATGAAATAATTATTTGAACGCCTACCAACCAGCAAGAATTCTGGCTCTCACAGACCTGTAAAAAGTTTTTTTAAGAAGCTCTCCTACTCTGCACTCATTACCTGTATTAATTGCACCTGTTTGAACTTGTATAAAAGACATCTGTCCACACAATCAATCACACTCCAACCTCTCCAAAAAGGCCAAGACCAAAGAGCTGTCTAAGAACACCAGGGAAAAACTTATAGACCTGCACAAGGCTGGGATGGGCTACAGGACAATAGGCAAGCAGCTTGGTGAGAAGGCAACTGTTGGCGCTAGTTTACTGTCAATCTTCCTCGATCTGGGGCTCCATGCAAGATTTCACATCGTGGGGTAAGGATGATTCTGAGAAAGGTCAGGAATCAACCTAGAACTACACGGGATGACCTGAAGAGAGCTTGGACCACATTCTCAAAGATTACCATTAGTAACACACTACGCTGTCATGGATTAAAATCCTGGAGGGCATACAAGGTCCCCCTGCTTACGCCAGCACATGTCCAGGTCCGTTTGAAGTTCGCCAATGGATGATCCAGAGAAGGCATGGGAGAAGGTCATGTGGTCAGATGAGACCAAAATAGAACTTTTTGATATCAACTCCACTTGCTGTGTTTGGAGAAAGAAGGATGAGTCCAAACCCAAGAACACCATTCCAACCGTGAAGCATGGGGGTCGAAACATCATACTTTGGGGGTGCTTTTTTGCAAATGGGACAGGACGACTGCACCATATTGAAAGGAAGATGGATGGGGTACTGTATCGTGCGATTTTTGCCAACAACCTCCTTCCCTCAGTAAGAGCATTGAAGATGGGTCGTAACTTGGTCTTCCAGCATGACAATAACCCGAAAGAAGCATTTCAAGGTTCTAGAGTAGCCTAGCCAGTCTCCAGAACTGAACCTAATCGAAAATCTTTGGAGGGAGCTGAAACTCAATGTAAGGCTACATTCACACGTCAGTATTTTTCTATATCCCGATTTTCGGTCCGTTTTTTGCGGATCCGTTGTTCCTGAAAATGTTTCCGTATGTCATCCGTTTTTTGCGGATCCGCAAAAAACGGAAACATGTATAAATTTCAATAAGCAAATAAAGTTCTTTGAAAAAAAAATAAAAATAAAATAAAATTAAAATGTAATTTCCAGGAACGGAATCCGGATAAAACGGATGACATACGTAATGACATCCGAATGTCTTCCGTTTTTTGCGGATCTATTGATTTTGTATTGTACCAGGATCCGAATTTTGCGGAAAAGAATAGGACATGTTTTATATTTAAACGGACATGCGGAACGGAACAACGGAAACGGACAGCACACATTTTTCCAGGACCCATTGAAAATGAATGGGTCCAGATCTGGTCCAGATCTGTTCCGCAAAAAACGGAACAGATCAGGAAAGAAAAAACGGACGTGTGAATGGACCCTAACTCAGTGACAGCCTAGAAACCTGAAAGATCTGGAGAAGATCTGTATGGAGGAGTGGTCCAAAATCCCTGCTGCAGTGTGTGCAAACTTGGTCAAGAACTACAGGAAACGTCTGACCTCTGTAATTGCAAACAAAGGTTGCTGGACCAAATATTAAGTTCTGTTTTCTATTGTATCAAACTCTTATTTCATGCAATAAAATGCTAATTAATTCAAAATCATACAATGTGATTTTCTAGATTCTGTCTCTCACAGTTGAAGTGTACCTACGATAAAAATTACAGACCTCTCCATTCTTTGTAGGTGGGAAAACCAGTGTATCAAATACTTATTTTCCCCACTGTAGGTCCAGACATTCTAATGTCTTGGGTTGCCAGAGGGTGTGGAGGATAATAATGCTTTCGGATTCACTCAGTCTCTGATTCTTGAGAAATTTGGAAAAGAGAATTTTTCTACATTATTTGCTGTTGAACGTGCACATCGTGTTCCAGGAGAGAGACCAATTCTAGAAAATCAAGCCCGTGCATTGCTGGTCAAGATGTTGTGCTCTGGAGACAGGGACATATTTCTTAGAAGGACAAGAGAATGCTCGAATGTAATGTACAACGGCAACAAGATTAGTTTTTTTAACCTAAGAAAAAATAAGAATATTAAGTACTCGATGGTGTATCCAGCCAAGCTGTCAATTGTGTATAATGACTTGTGCATTTTTTTTATTCTTCTGTTGCAGTTATGGAGTGGTTAGATGCTAAAAACATATGAGTTATCTTACTATTATGTCTTATACATAGTGAACTTTTCTCCTGTTGTAAAAGGAAAGGATAGTTATTTGGTTTACTAGTGGGAAGGAATGGAGTGGGAGGAGTGGTCCTAGGTAACAGATCTGTCGCTTAGAAGCTGCAGATCAATTGGTGGGCTGGGGATGGGAGGTTTACGGAGCGTCCTGTTGGCGTGGAGAGGGACCTCTCCCTCTTCTTTATTTTTTCATGTTAAAATGTGTATAAAAATCATGGTATGGAATGTGCGGGGTCTTGGGGATAGGGTTGAGAGATGTGCTGTCTTCGACTGAATTAACATACACTTACCAGCTATCGTTTGCCTGTCTCACTTAGGCTACTTTCACATCAGCATTTTTGCTGGATCTGGCAGGGTTCAGCAAAAACGCTTCTGTTACTGATAATGCAACCATCTGCATCCGTTATGAACGGATCCGGTTGTATTATCTTTAACATACCCGAGGTTTTCTGTGTAAGATTGTGTCAGAGAAAACTGATCCGTCCCTATTGACTTGCATTGTGGGTCATGACAGATCCGTCTTGCTCTGCATCCCAGGACGGAAAGCAAACCGCAGCATGCTGCGGTTTGCTCTCCAGTATGAGAATGGAATGGAATCTATTTTGGAGCATTCCGTTCTGTTCAGTTACGTTTTGTCCCCATTGACAATAAATGGGGACAATACGGAAGTGTTTTTTTTCCGGTATTGAGACCCTATGACGGATTTCAATACAGGAAAATATTAACGCTAGTGTGAATGTAGCCTTAGGCAACCTCACGGCGCATAAGTAGGAGATGAGCATCACAGGTCTATCACTGTACTTTGACTTTGATTGTGAATCTATCTCTATTGACAAAAAAAGAATATATATGTTTTTATACGGCAAATTGGCAGGAGTTAAATGCATTTTGACGTTCATTTACATACCACCCCCCTTCTCCGCATATATATATATATATACACTGCGTGCAGAATTATTAGGCAAATGAGTATTTTGACCACATCATCCTCTTTATGCATGTTGTCTTACTCCAAGCTGTATAGGCTCGAAAGCCTACTACCAATTAAGCATATTAGGTGATGTGCATCTCTGTAATGAGAAGGGGTGTGGTCTAATGACATCAACACCCTATATTAGGTGTGCATAATTATTAGGCAACTTCCTTTCCTTTGGCAAAATGGGTCAAAAGAAGGACTTGACAGGCTCAGAAAAGTCAAAAATAGTGAGATATCTTGCAGAGGGATGCAGCACTCTTAAAATTGCAAAGCTTCTGAAGCGTGATCATCGAACAATCAAGCGTTTCATTCAAAATAGTCAACAGGGTCGCAAGAAGCGTGTGGAAAAACCAAGGCGCAAAATAACTGCCCATGAACTGAGAAAAGTCAAGCGTGCAGCTGCCAAGATGCCACTTGCCACCAGTTTGGCCATATTTCAGAGCTGCAACATCACTGGAGTGCCCAAAAGCACAAGGTGTGCAATACTCAGAGACATGGCCAAGGTAAGAAAGGCTGAAAGACGACCACCACTGAACAAGACACACAAGCTGAAACGTCAAGACTGGGCCAAGAAATATCTCAAGACTGATTTTGAAATGAGAGTGAGTCTTGATGGGCCAGATGGATGGGCCCGTGGCTGGATTGGTAAAGGGCAGAGAGCTCCAGTCCGACTCAGACGCCAGCAAGGTGGAGGTGGAGTACTGGTTTGGGCTGGTATCATCAAAGATGAGCTTGTGGGGCCTTTTCGGGTTGAGGATGGAGTCAAGCTCAACTCCCAGTCCTACTGCCAGTTTCTGGAAGACACCTTCTTCAAGCAGTGGTACAGGAAGAAGTCTGCATCCTTCAAGAAAAACATGATTTTCATGCAGGACAATGCTCCATCACACGCGTCCAAGTACTCCACAGCGTGGCTGGCAAGAAAGGGTATAAAAGAAGAAAGTCTAATGACATGGCCTCCTTGTTCACCTGATCTGAACCCCATTGAGAACCTGTGGTCCATCATCAAATGTGAGTGTTACAAGGAGGGAAAACAGTACACCTCTCTGAACAGTGTCTGGGAGGCTGTGGTTGCTGCTGCACGCAATGTTGATGGTGAACAGATCAAAACACTGACAGAATCCATGGATGGCAGGCTTTTGAGTGTCCTTGCAAAGAAAGGTGGCTATATTGGTCACTGATTTGTTTTTGTTTTGTTTTTGAATGTCAGAAATGTATATTTGTGAATGTTGAGATGTTATATTGGTTTCACTGGTAAAAATAAATAATTGAAATGGGTATATATTTGTTTTTTGTTAAGTTGCCTAATAATTATGCACAGTAATAGTCACCTGCACACACAAATATCCCCCTAAAATAGCTAAAACTAAAAACAAACTAAAAACTACTTCCAAAAATATTCAGCTTTGATATTAATGAGTTTTTTGGGTTCATTGAGAACATGGTTGTTGTTCAATAATAAAATTAATCCTCAAAAATACAACTTGCCTAATAATTCTGCACTCCCTGTATATAGATCCATAGAAAAGATCAGGCAGCATTCCTTAATATGCAGCTGTAGCTGTGTGGTGCCCGCGGTGGTCCCTCGATGCAGGACAGATAAACAACACAGAAAATCCACAGCACTCCTTGAAGTAAAAAAATGTGTGCAGTTTATTCACACATGTCGAAAAATGACGACGTTTCGGTTCTCTCACTGAACCTTTCTCAAGTCACCTGACTTGAGAAAGGTTCTGTGAGAGAACCGAAACGTTGTCATTTTTCGACATGTATAAATAAACTGCACACATTTTTTTACTTCAAGGAGTGCTGCGGATTTTCTGTGTTATATATATATATATATATATATATATATATATATATACACTCACCTAAAGAATTATTAGGAACACCATACTAATACGGTGTTGGACCCCCTTTTGCCTTCAGAACTGCCTTAATTCTACGTGGCATTGATTCAACAAGGTGCTGATAGCATTCTTTAGAAATGTTGGCCCATATTGATAGGATAGCATCTTGCAGTTGATGGAGATTTGAGGGATGCACATCCAGGGCACGAAGCTCCCGTTCCACCACATCCCCAAGATGCTCTATTGGGTTGAGATCTGATGACTGTGGGGGCCATTTTAGTACAGTGAACTCATTGTCATGTTCAAAAAACCAATTTGAAATGATTCGAGCTTTGTGAC